>NC_090921.1:590911598-591214641 GCF_040938575.1 Ambystoma mexicanum
TGTCGTATGTTAAAAGACCAAGAAACATGCAAAAGAATGGAAAAAGGAAAATATTAAAGAAAAAGCTCCTTTCAGAGGTAACAATGAAAGGATGCATGCCGCCGTGCTGTCTATACACTCCACACATTGGGCGGCAAATAATGGGAGTCGTGGCTCTGTGGAAAATATTGCAGTCTGTTCGGGTACAAACAGCTGCCTGTACAAAGAGGGTTCTTCTTGTGTTTGTTTGCGTTGCAAAGGCTTGAAGAGCGCAAGACCAACTAGAGAAATGCGTGCTGTACTTCCAAAAAGGGCAGCAAAGCATTTTGCATGCGTAGCAGAAAAACCTGAATTCCAGGTTCAGGGAGATGAACGCCATTGGTGGGAAAAATGTTTGTGCTATCTAATGTAATATTTCCATTGTGGAAGTAGGACATTGATACATGTCGGAAAAAGACACAAATAGCCTTCTTGGCAATGTGCCTCACTTTCTCCATTTCTGGACCAAATCAAGAAGAACACAGTCACATTCGTGCCTGCGTAATGGTATAAAAAATTATGCTGTAGTTTCGACACAAATACATGACCTGCCCAAGTGCATAGTTTATCACAAACTGCAGAGAAATTCCGGTAACATGTCCTAAAATTTTCCCTCCACAATGAATAATTGTATTGTGTGGATGATCGTACGTCACCAAAACACCACAAAGAGGAACCACACTCAGCCACTTTATTGCAAGTACTTCATACCAGTGCGCATCCACATGATAGAATCCAAAATGAACAGCCACTGCACAGTGTTTTGCATTCACCTTCAACCAATGTATGTAGGACTCCCCCAATATCCACACATTCTGACTCCTGCAACACATAGCCACAACCATCACTTCTGCCTCCATCTCTACAGATACACCTTCTACAACAGTCTCTGCGTACACACCACACCCAGAATCCTTACTGAGCAATCCCTTAGCCTCCACAGTCCCATTGCCATGCCCGCCATTCTCAAAAGCCCCAGATGTGGCATGTGTAATCCTACACTACCGCGATGTCCGCTGACTTTTACTGCTGTGTGCGTGTGGGAGTGGGTGAATAGATTTCAACGAGGGTAGGGGATTTAGCTTGTAGTGGTGGCTCTTAGAAGAGCCTTTTTCTTTTGATGCTTGCAAAGAAGCTCCTTTATCCTTTGGTGTTTATATGGGTTCTTGTTTTCTTTTCATCCTCACATTCTTACAATAACATATTCAATACAGCCTGTAGATTGTAAAACAAAGTAACAATGTTATTGATCGACAAATGAATGCCATTTGTATTGAAAAGGTGCACATTTCAAGGACCAAAGATGTCATTGTCACAGGAAAATATCCCTGCAGCACTCATAATATCACACATGCTTTTGTTGATAAGACTCCTTCGAGTTCTGGCTGGCGACAAAATGCATTTGAATAGTTCCACACTTTTCTTGGTGGGATGCATGACAAAAGCACCTTCGCAGAGGGAAAAATGCATTTCAATGCTTTGATTAACTTCTTCAATTGACGGAACACACGTGCACAAGTCATGAAACCCAAATGGAACGCTCCATAGTGCACCACTATCACGTCAAAAGTAGCGAAAGTGCCCACTTCTCTACGCACGTGCAAGCACATCGCCGAAACTGCACATGTCGACACCGGCCCACAAAGCCTCCACTCCCTCCAAATCAAAATTGCAATGAAAATCTCTCTGTACGGCATACTTGTGCAGATCTAACACAAAGGCATCACTGACAAACAACCTTGTGAGTCTCTCCATGTCTGCCGGCCTCACTGCGCAGAGTAATAAAAAAAATGTTACCGCCCACAGCACCTGATTGGATAATCCCCACAGTCCCATTCCCAGCATGCTCAGAAGGGCAAGATGACGGACATGCACTTCCCCAACTACCGCGAGGGCCGCGCCCCAGTAAAGCAGGACTAGTTCTTCTTCCCTTGCCACTATTTTCTGTCCAACACTTCCTCATTGGGTACTGTTCAATAGTCACACAGGCATCCACCAATCACTTCGAAGATGTCAGCATGCAATGCTGTCAGTTCTGTACAACACTTCATATGTACCAGTACACATTCAGAGTGCAAGTAGTGTGTGATTCGAAAGCACCTCCAATAGACAGTTCTGTAAAACCATCCAAGAATTCTGCATCCACATTCATCCACATGGCCACCCATCACCTCAAAGTACAGGAAGAAATATTTTCTGTAGACTATTTTTACAACTCTGTTGAAAGTGCCTCTGAGCAGACTGTCTGCTACTGAACGTCCACAACGTACTTAAAATACGTACTGTTCTTTCTCCCATCACCACCATAAAGTGCCACTGCAATGGTATATGCTTTCAACATTTTCATTTACCCATATTAGGCCTTCTAATATCCAAACAGTAACTGTCTTCTTTCCTTCCAACAATGCTACACATTTTTTTCCGCACTTACCCATCTCCTACAAAATTCATAAAAATATTGCACAAAAGCAGCATTCAATGTTTCTTAGCAACGTATAACAAGTACATACAGTGCATGCCTACAAACAGGATGCCTACCATTTGCCTTGCACACTTCAACCATAGGCGTCTGAATTTGTCTGTAGAAATAGACCTTCTGCCACAGTTTTTGGTGTACACACCAGAACCAGAAACTTTATTGAGAAATTCCTTAGCCTCCACACTCCCATTTCCATGCCTGCCATCCTCAAAAGGCCCAGATGTGGCACGTGTAATCCTGACAATACTGCAGAGTCCGCAGAGTTATCGTTCCAGGAACAGAAGATGGGGAATACATTTGAAACATGGTAGGGGATTTTGTTTGTAGTGGTGGCTTTGAAAAGCCTGTCATGCTTGCACAGAACATTGTTTGTGTTTGCTCCTGATCTCAGTTTCTGTTTTCTTTTCCTCCTTACATTTTTGCAGTATTCTCTTCAACGCTTCTCCCATAGTGTAAAAGAAAACAGCATTGCCATTGGCGCTCAAAAAAATGTCATTTGCATGAAACAAACCAGCATTGCCAATGGCGGTCAAAGAAATGCCATTTGCATGGAACCTTGTTTGTTTTTGCACTTTATCTCAGTTTCTGTTTTCTTTTCCTCTTACATTTTTACAGGATTCTCTTCAACGCTTCTTGCGCAGTGTAAAACAAAACAACATTGCCAACAGCGGAGAAAGAAATTTGCATTGAACTAGTACAAATTTCACTCATTAATGATGTCATAGTCGGTGGAGAACATCCCAGCACTGCACATACATTGACACATGCTTCCTTTTATAAAACACCTTCCGACATCTGGCTGGGGACAAATTACACCAGCATGGTCCCATGTTCCTCCTGGTGGTATGCATGAGAAAACCACCTTGGCAGTGGGAAAAATCTGCATCACTGCTTCCATTAACTTCTTTAGGCAATGGAGCAAACATCGACACGGCATGTACCCCAAATGTAGACCGCCATAATGCACCACGACAACATCAACAGTACCGACAGAGGCCACACATCTGCAAAGGTCAACCATACCGCATAGACAGTGCCCGGGAAAGCCGCCACTCCTTCCAACTCAAAATTAGCAGCAATGCCTCTTTGTGCGGCATACCTGTGCAGATCTTGCACAAAGGTATCACCCACTATCAGCAGACTGTGTCTCTCCATATCTGCCAACCTCAGTACACAAAGTATTGGGAAAAAATAGTGCCACCCCTTCCTATGAAGCACACCCTCGACACCAGATTGGATAATTCCCAGAGTTGCATTTCCATGCCCACCATTCTGAGAAGGGCAGGATGTGGCACGTGTGCTTTCCCAGCTACAGTGAGGGTCGCGCCCCAGTAGAGCAGTGACAGTCCTTCTTCCCTTTCCACTATTCTTTTTGCCGCACTCCCTCCTTAGGTACTATTGAATAGTCACACAGACATGCACCAATAACATCCACGACCTCTGCATCGAACACTATAATTTCTGTACAGCACTCCATATGTACCGTTACAAACAATGTGATTTCAAAGCACCCGCAGTAAAAAGTTCACCAGTTTCAGCATCCAGATTCACCCAGAGTGGCACTCATCACCACAAAGTACAAGTAGCAATATTTTTTTTCTCCCAGCACTCTAGTAAGTGCAAACAGCCAATACTTCAAAGTGCAGTAGTCAGTAATCTGCGCAATGCACACTAACCAAGCACGTAACATATCCAGTTCTCCCCTTCGATAGGGGAGAACTGGATATGTTACCTTGTCGGAATTGAAACAATATTATGCCTCCTATCGCCACAATTATATGTGTATTGGCCTACGCCAAGTTGTCTAAACATCATATGCGAACAAACTCCACGGCAAGATCTTGACCTTAGAGAAAGTAATGTAAGTCGCCATCTTGGATTAAGCCGCCATTTTAGGTTCTCTTGTTATATGGAAGTCACCCTGAACATCAAAATGGAGGCCGAATGACATTCTGAGTAAGATTCTGGCCGTTGTGACCTCCGTACACATGAATAATTAATATGCCTGCAGGCCACTTGTCGGGGTCGCGAACTGAGACCATGTCCTACCGTTGACCTATATGTAAATGTACAACTATATCAGTGAAACCAATCAAAATGCATATATTAAAGGATTGACCTGGCAAGGAACCCATAGGCTCGGCTCGCAGAATGGTTAACCCGCAAGAGGGTTGGCCAAGGGCTGGATAAACTGTATAAAAGACCCAGGTATTCCAATGTGCTCTCTCTCTCACTAACGCATCGAACCCTCGTTGAAGTTCGTTATGTTACTCTGAGAGCCGAATAGCTATCCGTTTGTCAATTGACTTTGGTAACTGTTGTAGCTTTTAAATAAAGCACTTGTATGTTCTTTGTAACCTGTGTTGGTGTGTTTCTTTTTGGGCTTCCCGGCCTCATATTATTTCTCTGTTTCCACAGTTGGCGCCCGAACAGGGACCCTCAAGATTGATGCCGGATCATTGAAGGTTGACGCAGACTATGGAACTGGGATCGGACGGTGTGATACTGCGGGCCCGATTGAACGAGACGCGATACCTCGGCAGCGCTGCACGATCCGATCCTTGGACGAGAAGTGCTCCATTGATCATTCCCGGGTTCCAAACATTCCACTGTCAGGGCAAACAAATGTTTCTGTAGGGTTTTCTGGCATACCAATTGCTTGCCCGGTTTCTTCGCCGGTGCCTGTTTCTTTGGGTCCCTTCACAGACCATTGTCCCTTCCTCCTGACTTCGAACTGTGGGGAGAATTTGCTGGGGTTAAATTTGTTGAAGAAACTGAATGCAGTAATTCATTGTTCCTCTGACCGAGTGCGACTGACGGTTTCACCACAGCATCTTCCCGATTCTCAGTTTTTGACTCGACCATTGCCTCCTGAGTTTAGTGTTGTTCCAGAATGTCTGTGGGCGGTTGACGACAATGATGTAGGGGTGCTACAGATTGAGACTGTTAAAATAGTTTTGAAACATGGAGTTAAACTACCACGCATTCCGCAATATAAATATCAGTTGAGGGCGAGCGTGCTCTGAAGTGCATTGTCTCCGATTTTGTGCATCGAGGAGTGATTGAAGAGATTGCGGGTAGTTTATTTAACAGCCCGATTTTGCCCATATACAAGAAAGGCGACAATGCAATCCCATACCGTTTCATAATTGATCTACGTGCTATTAAAAAAGTTGTTGCCCCACAATTTCCAATTGTGCCTGATGTAACAATGATACTAACAATGATCCCTGCTACAGCTACGCACTTTAGTGTTGTGGATATAAAGAATGCTTTCTTTAGTATTCCTATACACAAGGAGAGTAGATATTTGTTCGCGTTCACCTTGGGAGGACGTTCGTTCACATTTACTCGTGCACCTCAAGGGTATACTGAAACTCCAAGCATTTATAGTAGAGCTTTGAAAGAGCAGCTTGATACCCTTGAATTGCCACCTACGTGTACACTGCTTCAGTATGTCGATGACTTGCTTTTGGCTGCAGATTCTGAAAGTGCTTGTAAAGAAGGCACTGTATTGTTGCTTGTTCATCTGGCTAAAAACGGTCATAAAGCTTCGCTCAAGAAATTTCAATATTGTTGTCAGGAGGTCGCCTATTTAGGCTACCTCCTGTCAAAGGAGGAGAGAAGATTGACACCTGAAAGAATAAAACACATTTCTGGCATGTCTGTTCCAAATACACAGAAGGAAGTCAGAGCCTTAATAGGTATGGCTTCTTACTGTAGGTTGTGGATCCCGAACTTTTCACTAGTGATAAAACCGATGTTGGCTTTGACAAAGAAGGGCATTTCTTTGCCGCTGCCATGGAAATCGGAACATCAACGATCATTTGAGCTTCTCAAATCTGCGTTATGCTCTGCACCGGTTCTGGGTACTCCAAATTATGACAAGGCCTTTGTGTTGTTTGTGCATGAATGTGATGGATTTGCTTTGGCTGTGTTAACACAGGAACACAGAGGGAAGAATAGGCCGTGCGGCTACTACTCTTCTGCCCTTGATCCTGTCGCATGCGCTTTGCCAAGATGTTTGCGAGCTGTCGCTGCTGCTGCCGCGTCGGTAAAACAGAGTGAGGGAATGGTCCTAGGCCATGATTTAGTTTTGATGGTACCTCACTCTGTAGATGTCCTATTGAATAAAACCCAAACGCAACACCTCACATCTGCACGGCTGACAAGGTATGAATTAATTCTGTTTGCCCCTCACATTCAAATTAAGAGGTGTTGTGTTCTTAATCCGGCTGAACTCCTACCTTTCCCGCAAAATACTGTTTGCGGTGACGAAGAATTACATGACTGCCTGTATACTACTGAACAGGAAACGAAGGGCAGGTTAGACCTTATAGATACTCCTTTGGGCAATGCGGAAGGGGAGCTGTTTTGCGATGGCTCCTGCTTCAAACTCCCAGATGGTACATCTACAGCTGCCTACGCAGTTACTACGTTGAGTACGGTTGTTGAAACTAAGAGAATTCCGCATAACTCTGCGCAGGCCGCAGATATTATAGCGTTGACCCGAGCTTGTGAACTCTCCGAAGGGCATACAGTAAACATATATACTGATAGCCAGTATGCCTTTGGGGTGGCTCACAACTTTGGGAGGCTCTGGTCGGAAAGAGGGTTCCTAACCTCACATGGGACCAAGATTCAGCATGGTCCCCTGATAGTGCAATTGCTCTCGGCACTCTCACTCCCTAGGAAGTTAGCGATCATGAAATGTGCAGCACATCGTAAGGTCATAGATGATGTGGGAAAAGGGAACGCTTTTGCTGACCAGATAGCCAGGCAAACAGCCACAGACCTTAGCGCCGACATGTATGCTCTAAGGGAAACAAAAGATGCCTATGTAATGGATGAGGGTATTGGGTCTGTGCGAGATATCCAAACTGATGCCACAATAGAAGAATCTAAAAGGTGGGCCGAACGGATGGGGAAACTGGATGACGATGGGTGTTGGGTGGATACATCTGAAGGGAAATGGTTGCTCCCTGATTCATATGTGCTGGCAATGGTTACGATGGCACACGGTCCTACGCATGTGTGTGCTCAACAGATCACAAAAATGTTAGAATAACTATGGGTGAATGATAAAATTTTGAAGATTGCACAGCGATATGTTCAGAATTGTATGATTTGCTTACAGCACAATGTGGGGAAGGGGACAGTAACTCCAAGGGGTAGCTTTGGGCCCCCTTCTGTTCTCTTCGAGGTCTTCCACTTTGATTTTATTGAGATGGAACGGTGTAACAATCTAAAATATGTTCTTGTGATTATTTGTGCCTTTAGTAAATGGGTTGAGGCTTTCCCCGTTAAGGATGCTACTGCCATGACCACTGCAAAGACTATGGTAAAGGAATTCTTTCCACGATTTGGGCTACCTGGGGTAATTTGGTCGGACAACGGTCCCCATTTCGTTGCAGAAGTAATTTTGCAGATATGCACAGCGTTACACATTGAAAAGCGATTTCACTCGGCTAGACATCCTCAAAGTGCTGGGTTGGTAGAGAGACATAACGGTATCCTAAAGAATAAGCTTGCAAAAACATGTGCCGGCACCAAATTGAAATGGCCAGATGCCTTACCTATTGTATTGATAGCCATGCGTACCACACCTCAAACTAAGACTGGGCTCTCTCCATTTGAGGTAGTGATGGGGAGACCTGCTAACATTTGGGGCCTTCCGAAGCCCAAAACCCTGAAGGAGGTCGAAAATGTGTTGCTTGTAGACTACTGTAACCAGTTGACTAAAAATCTGTATCTCATTTATCATCAGGTCCAATCAGCTTTACCTGTACGTTATACGGGCCCAGGTCACGATATTCAGCCTGGAAGTTGGGTCCTGGTGAAGGCCTACGAAGGTCTTCCTGTCTCGCGCCTCGCTGGCGGGGACCCTACCAGGTGCTGTTGGTCACCCAAACAGCAGTGCGGGTGGCTGGAAAGAAGCATTGGATCCACGCAACGCATGTCAAGAAACTTCCTCACCCGACGCCACACGTTACAGAAGAAGCAGAACCCATCGTTGATGCTACAATCTCTGATCCTGGAGTAGCAAACAGCGCTGTGAGTGTGTCGGAGAATTTCTCTGAGCCCGTGGAGCTTGGGGAACAGTCCATTTAGTCTCCGCACTCTTTGAAAAGATCACTTCCGGAAAACATTGTTTCAAGTTCTGCGACTTCCGTCGCCTCCGATATGTTGCTTCCCTCAGGAAGTGACGTAACCTTATTTCCGGATCAAACAGTACCGGGTCCCACCAGTTACGACCTTCGACGAAGAAAATAGAACTACGGCACGGGTTTTCCCTGTGCATCTGGAAAGAAGAAGTGATTGAAAGTTTTCTCTTGTAAAAGAAAGTTCTTTTTGAACAAAAGGAAAAAAGGAATTCTGCTGGCTAGGGTAGGGGAAGGACTAAGAAGTCGCGCGACCGGAGTGTCGCCAGCAACGAACATTGGGGTCGTCGATTGAGAAACTACGATGCCTGCCACCTCCACCGCTGCTGCTCGCATTGGACTTGTAAATAAGGGGGTGACCAACTCGGACGACGAACAATGTGCCTGGGCCCGAAAACGTATTGCTGTGTTGTGTTAATAGTAATTGGAATTTGTATAGTTACTGCTGTGGGACTTTGGTACTTCGAAGAAATTTACCCTCTAAAACCTCTACTGCCCATTGAGATTGTACCTACTGCTTTGACTCCCTCTGTACACCTTCATACTCTGTCACCTAGAGACTCCCAGCATAGACGAAAGTACCATAATAACACTTTAATGATAATAATGAATTCAACGCATGCCATCTTTAATAAGAGTAATTGCTAGATTTGTACTCATTTACCGCAACATGGGAACAAGGGGCTGGGGTGGTATATTCACCCTTTACCTTTGACGACTTCTTGCTATGCCTCTCTTAGAGCACTATTCTTTGGCCAATGGAATGATAGCATCTCAGGGAACTTTGATGGAACTAATTTAAATGATTTTGAGAAACGTGAATTGACTCCCCTGGAATGCTCGCTTTTTGCAAATAGAAATAAACCTAATGTTGCTTCTATTAGGCCATCTGATAAACTATCTCTTCCTTTTCAAACTCTAATTTCCTTTAAAATGGCTCTGATAGGCAATAAGGACGCTGTACCTCCTTCCTACTCTATTAATCATAGCCCCGATTCAGTCCCCTTTTGTGTACAAAGAAATGGCAGTCGGTCAATGGGAGATTTTGAAGGTTGTGTGAACATTGTAAATTTGACCGGGGAGAACAGGCCTCTGTATGTAGGGGGGGCCTGTCTATTTCGTTTGTGGTAGTACAGCATTTCCCTGGTTGCCCAAGGATTGGCAGGGAACCTGTTATTTAGGAATCCTGTTACCTGGGGTATTTATAGCTAGTACATTGGAAGTCTCTAAGGCTCGCCCACGGCGGGACGAGAACGGAGATACCCCTGGGCAAGTATTGGGAGATATAGCAAAATCAGTTGTGCCATTTTGGGGACAGATAGCAAATTCTGAAAATATTAGGGGACTAGCAAAGGTACTGGAGAGAACCATCAATCGGACCACGGATATACTCTACAATATGACACTAGAACAAAAGGCAATAAGATTGGTAGCACTCCAAAATCAGATTGGCATTAGATGTCATCCTGGCAGAACGTGGTGGAGTATGCAAGTTAGTGGGGTCCGCTTGCTGTGTTTTTGTTCCAGATTCCTCACCAACAATTTTCAAAGCAATACAGAACGTGCACATCCTTAGTTCTGAAGTGCATGTTCCTTTGGGAGATTGGAATATTAGCGCCTGGTTCTGGGATTCTTTACTATCCTGGGGTTGGAAGGTGCTTTCTGTTATACTGGTTATTTTGGGAATTCTGCTATTCCTTTGTTGCTGTTTCCAATGTCTACCTAGTATATGTGCAATGCTAGGGGGATGTTGGGCTCAGGCAGTGAGCACAATAGGGCACAAAATGTATGCCCCAGATACAGCATCTAAAGAGTTTGTGTTACAAGAGGTTCTGAGGAACGACCTAATGGCTATAGATATTACGGACAATGATTCAGGATGTATGGACGACAATGCATGGAGTTATTTACAGAGATATTAGAAATGATATTAGCACTTGGCATAGGCCAAAAGGAGGGTTTGTCGGAATTGAAACAATATTATGCCTCCTATCGCCACAATTATATGTGTATTGGCCTACGCCAAGTTGTCTAAACATCATATGCGAACAAACTCCATGGCAAGGTCTTGACCATAGAGAACGTAATGTAAGTCGCCATCTTGGATTAAGCCGCCATTTTAGGTTCTCTTGTTATATGGAAGTCACCCTGAACATCAAAATGGAGGCCGAATGACATTCTGAGTAAGATTCTGGCCGTTGTGACCTCCGTACACATGAATAATTAATATGCCTGCAGGCCACTTGTCGGGGTCACGAACTGAGACTTTGTCCTGCCGTTGACCTATATGTAAATGTACAACTATATCAGTGAAACTAATCAAAATGCATATATTAAAGGATTGACCTGGCAAGGAAACCATAGGCCCGGCTCACAGAATGGTTAACCAGCGAGAGGGTTGGCCAGGGGCTGGATAAACTATATAAAAGACAGAGGTATTCCAATGTGCTCTCTCTCTCACTAACGCATCAAACCCTCGTTGAAGTTCGTTATGTTACTCTGAGAGCCGAATAGCTATCCGTTTGTCAATTGACTTTGGTAACTGTTGTAGCTTTTAAATATAGCACTTGTATGTTCTTTGTAACCTGTGTTGGGTTGTTTCTTTTTGGGCTTCCCGGCCTCATATTATTTCTCTGTTTCCACAACCTGCTCAACACAGCACCCAGTGCACACTCTGCAGGAGTGTTCACTCCATCGGCTCCAGCCATGGACTAAAAACTGTAGGATGTGCTAACATTAACCGCACCCATGTAACAAACACTGTATACAATGTTCACAAACCACACACAGAATGCAACAATGTCTAACCTACTTGCAAGCAGGCCAGATAGTTGTCGGTGCAAGGGCTCCAGCCATGCATCCGAGGCGCTAGGGCCTCATCGCACACAACAAACCATAGTGTACCCTATATTTAAATGCTCATATCATGTGCAATGCACTCCCTATCTGAAATTGAGCTTGCCAACTTTCACCCTGGCCACATGTTTGCATGCATAGCTTCATAACATTCCAGTGGGTTTGGAGAACGGTATGTGGCTGGCTGTATACATTGTCCATATTTTAAATGTGTGATGCAGAGGACTTCCTTTCATGGTGCAATATTGTACAGCACTTACTAAAGCAAGGCTCTTATAAGGGGCAACCCATAGCAAATGGAAATGGTCACATGTGCCTCCCTAATGTGCAACACGTGCAATGACCTACACCATACAGTAATGTATTCATATCACCTCACCTCGGGTGTTCTAAAATGTCCTCCACAGCCATTCTTTGAAGGTCACCACCCTCAGAGAGATGCACAGTTAAAACTGCATGGCTGCATTATGTTGTGATGGCTGTCGTCAAGGTCTAGGCTCTTGGGTGCATGACCTATGGCCTTTGGCCATGTACCCAACAGTCTAGGCCTTGGCCACACCCAGCACTACATAACAGAGCCATGCAGGCGAACATTTGACCAGGTACCACAATCCATAAATGTAACATAGGCAGCAGCACTTCTACCCAACCCCCGCACCATAATACAGTGATACATGCAAACATGTACCAATTAGCAGAAACCACAAATATACCATTGTGTCCGACACCCCTACCCACTTCCGTTCACATAGCATTGTAGTACTGCCAACCAAACCACTAAATCTTAGCAACAGTCGCAGTACTCCCAGCACTGTATTAAGTACACAAAACCAATATTGCACAGTGCAGTACAATACTCAGCACTGTGTACAATGGAGACTACCCAAGCCGATAACATATGCAGTTCAGCCTTATCCACTTCTATGCACACAGTACTTAAACACTGAACCCAGTGCACACACTGCAGAACTGTTCACTGCATTCGCTGCAGTATTGGCCTAAAAACTGTAGGATGTGCTAACAATCATCGAACCAACAATGTATACCATGCTGATGAACCACAGACACAAGGCCACAATGTCAAACCTACTTGCAACCACGGCACATAGTTGTCGGTGCAAGGCCTCCAACAATGCGGGCTACAGGCTTACCACACGCAACACACTGTATTATGCACTACGTTACAATGTGCATGTCATGCGCAATGCACTCCCCTTCCGCAATTGAGCTGCCTCCATTCACCACACATGGTAGTCGCCTATGGAGGGACCCACGACTTGGAGCAGTATGCACAGATAGTGCAGGCACACCACCATCTTCTTCCACCTAATGACATATCTCAGATGAACTACTTCTCACTCCCCCACCCTTTCCATCCCTTCTTCCCATCACAACATGTCGTAAAGCATGTTTGCCAGCCCCTTTCGGCGCTGCACTGTCCTCCAATACACCATGGCGGCATTTCCCAAAAATGTTGACGCACAGCACGCTTCCCTCCAGCCAGCCACCGGCCGCGTCCAATGTTTGCAGAGATCACAGCGTACTGCAAGCAAATTAGACTTTTGTCCGCAGAGCGAACACAGAAATAGGTCCATGGAGCAGAGCCAGATATCACTCATTTTTTGCGACGTACATTTCAGTTCTTTGCAACAAAAGTACTGGTCAGATTTCCACCAAACACACAAAAGCACGCTTTCAGACCTAAGCCCCCGCTCCTGCCGCAAATATGGTTAATATCCGTCCAGCCGTTTGGGCTGTAGCCACGCGCAAAGTTTTTTCCCATTCAGTCTATGGAAAAAAAACATTTGGGACTCCCCCTTTCGCAAAAAATTCAGTCGGCCCCATATACTTTATTTGGCAACGTTTTATCTGCATTCATCCCCAGGGAGAAAAGGTATAAGCTGCCGAAAAAGTGGTCTTACTGGGGTAAGCAACTTAACCATAACTGCACGCCCGCTACCGCGGGCCATGCAATATATAAAAAAGGAACCACGATGAGGCATCTATTCTTTATCCACCCTCATTTATAGTTCTTCTTTGTGTACTGACCCCTATTTTAAAAAAGGAAGAACGCTGGTCTTCCTAGAGGAAACGAGTGTGAGGTTTTCACTCTTGCTAATAGTATCCCCCATAGAGGTTGACTAGTTTCAGTGACATAGATTAGTTTACACTCTCATTCGTCAGAAACAAATTCACAAATTTCATTGAGCTTTGCTACTCGTCATATTCTCTGGGCACAGGGCTCACTACTTAAACAAGACTTTCTTGTTCTTGGATACTTCCTTGGGGTATAATCACTACCCAATCACTGCTGTAAAAGAGACAAAAGATTCATGTCGTGCAATCATAATCTGAATAAGGGGAACAGTGTAAAACATTCACAAAGTCCTTCATTAAATGATATCTTACTTGTAAAGTTAAGGATGTTTTCTCACTCATGATTCATTAAGGCTCTCCGCCAGACGTGCTTGAGGTTGCCTATGCTAAGAGAATGTATCAACATTAGTTCCAGAATTTCGAGCTATCCTTGGATGAGCCTCGAGAGGCTTGGCTGTTTGTAACTTCACTTCTTTTGTCTTTATTCTTCCACCCTCATTCTTAATCTTACCTCCTCTGCATCCTGGTTTGTCCGGGAAATGGATCGGACGGCATGTAACGCTGTGACGTCAGTCCGTTGCCATGTCATGTGATCTGTGCATAAGGGACCTGACCGCTCTTCAAACATGGAATAGCAGCTGGATCACAACAACTAGAAGCGTTTCATGCAGAGGAGTGTGTGTCAGTGTGTTACTGCAGTTCGGCAGTACAGGAGTCTCGGAGGCTACGGGGGTACTTATTGGGCTTGGAGCCACTCGTGCAAATTACACTAATTATCAATTTGCTTGCAAGGTCCGTAGTACATGATATGATATGATGTTTATAACACACCTGCACACAGGTGTTTCTAGACATGTCAAGACAAGGGAAGAAGGACATATGGAGTACAAATCAAAAGATCCAACTGCAAGGGAAGCAGAGGGGGAAGTGCAAGGGAAAGTTAAAGCGTAAAGGGCCATCAGGGCAGTATGGCTCTGCGTAAGTGTAGCCAGGGCAGCAGGCTCTAGGTAAGTTCAGGAGGCAGGGGGCCTTGAGGGGATGCAGTTACAGCCCGTAGTGTGCGGTAGGCCAGGAGGCAGTGCAAGGAAGACAGGTCATGGAGGAGCCTGATGCCCAGTGAAACTCTGAGGGAATTAAGCAACCAGTCAGCACAGCAGACAGGTAACTTAGCAAGGGAGCGAGAGAGAGAAGGTAGAGGAGAAAAAGAGGGGCTTGAGCTGCTTCTGGAAATTTAGGTGGTCTGGCTCAAGTCTGAGAGGGGCAGGGAGGCAGTTACATAGGGAAGCACTTGCAGAGACGGAAATCTACCCCCACTCTCTGCCTGGAGAAGCGTCTGAACCTCAGAGAGTTGGAAGTAGCTGAGCAAAGAGCTCTAGATAGAAGGTTATTTTGGAAGAGAGAGTTGGGTGTAGTGCAGGCCCATTCCCCAGAAAGACCTGTGGACATGGACACTATTAATTATTAGCTTTTAGTCTGATGACTAGAGCACAAAATGGTATGGTAACCATATCTCACACTTCGCCAGATTGTGTTAGTCCGCAATATCTCGCAATTAGCCAGATTGTGTTAGTCAGCCATATCGCGCATTTAGCCAGATTGTGGTAGTGTGCCATATCTCACATTTAGCCTGATTGTATTAGTCTGCCATAACTCGCATTTGGACAGATTGTGTCAGTTAGTGATATCTCGCATCCAAACAAATTGTATTAGGTGACCGTAATTTGCATTAAGGCCAATGATCTACTGTCCACTGTTGTGCCTCCATTTTAGGTGCTTTCTCCCTCTATCCCGGTCTCCGAAATCTAGGCGTTACTACATTTGCAGTCGTGCTCCCATTTGAGACCCTTCTCCCTTTATCCGGGTGTCTCAAATCTAGGTGCTACTACATTTGCTGTTGTGCCCCCATATTGGGCACTTTCTCCCTCTGTCCAGGAGTCCCAAATCTAGATGTTACTGCATTTACAGTTGTGGCCCCATTTTAGGCGCTTTTCTCCCTCAAACCAGGTGTCCCAAATCTAGGTGTTACTGCATTTACTGTTGTGCTCCCATTTTGGATGCTTTTCTCCCTCTATCCAGCTGTCCCAAATCTAGGTGCTACTTTATTTGCTGCTTTGCCCCCATTCTGGGCCCTTCTCCCTCTATCCAAGTGTCCAAAATCTAGGTGTTATTGCATTTACTTTTGTGGGATGTTTTAACCCACTAGTCCATGCCCTGTAACATTCCTGTGTGCTGCTTGCATCAGGAACATCACAATGCCCACCATAAAGCATGATGTGTGCTAAAAATCACCCAGAAGTGCCCAGGGAAACCTGAATAATAGGCCACCAATCCACTCTTTGCCTATGTCAGTGGTAACACAGGAGACCACTGCCAAAACCTATTATTTGTCTACACACAGAGGAAAAGGAAACTACTGGAAAAAGTAATGCAGTATTGCAAAAGAAACACAGAGCTGTTTGAAAATCCATTTTTTTCTTGGCTGTCAAATTTGCAAAAGTCATGGTTCACAAACCACCCAAAAGATCCAACCTCCACGTTGGCTGTTAAACATCATTCTACTTGAAGAATCCACATAAATACAATGTTAGCAGAAGTACATTTATCAGAAGAAAATCCACATTTGAAGATGCTTGCTTGGAAAATATGTTGAAAAGGGCTCAATACCGCTACTCGCCTGTGCCAGAAGCTGGCGATCTCTAAACCTGTCATGTTAAACTTGTGTCTCAAAATCTAAGTGTGGGGAAAGAAGAGACTTCCATCAAATGCAATATAGGTTGCCACTATTTAATTTTCATGTTGAAAAAGACTGGAATTGAAGATATGTGCTTATTTTTAAATTTGTAACTTTAAATTTCACAAAGAACTATGTCACAGTTTACTGTAAGGTACCCTGATTCAGCTAAACATCAAAGAGGTGTTCCCCCACTGAGAACACACCACCCTTTTCCTTCCCACCAAAAGGACATGATCTCTCATTTGGATGCTAATGAGAAGAGGAAGAGACTTGCTCTGCTGCTCTGGTAAAGAGACAATGGGTTTCTCGAACTGAAAGGAAGTGCTAATTTGGGGCGTAAGCAGAAACCAGCCCAGGCAGGAACAAGCTCATGTTACTCTCTGGCTCAGCCACGCCTTGGAGGTGGGCCAGACTGAAAATGTGGATTTGAAACTGAAGTAACTGTATGTTTGAGAAAAGGACTTATAGCAAATTGTGCTGAACTGGTAAAAATATGGAATTTAGAGGTCATTAAAATGAAAAGGTCGCTCACAGTTTAAAACTAATCTGGAATGTGTGCGATGTTCAGAGACTGAACCACGAAAATGTTAAGATTGTAGAAATTGTGATAATGTTAGGAATATGAAAATTTACAGCAATATACTCGGATGTTATGCGCATGTATGTAAAAAAAAAAATGTACAAAGCCGACAATGTGTAACCAACCAAAAGCGTGAAAAAATTTCATTTGTGAACCAAAACTCATAGGAAGATGAGACATTGACAGAAACATACCTTAGTTAATCTGTAATGTAAATTTGTATTATTAACAAGTTGGGGATATTGGAAATATGTTTATTATGAAAAATAGATTTTCTGGGTAGAAACAAAGGGGAGAGGTTTTCTCTGTACCATAAACACAGTGTCACTCTGACACATCATGACACATCATGACACACTGTTCCCTTCTCAAATCAGGGGAGAAGGAATTCTCTGACCTATCAGATTCTTAGAGGGTTGGGCATAGTATAATCAGCCTACCCACCCCGTTGGAAAAAACCTAAATAGGGACTGCTGAGGACAGACACAGCCACGCATTCACTCATCAACTGATCCACTGGCGAAGCACTCTGCAGGAAGAATCCAGAACTATCCAGACTCCAGAACTATCCAGACTCCAGAGCCCTGAAGCAAGGACCCAATGCAAAAAGCTGAACTCTTCTTAGCTGGCCTTTGAAATCTTGCAACTTGATTTAACCCCAAACTTCCACGCGGCCTAACCAATTCAACAGCCTGGCTGTGCTGTTTTGGCTGCTTCTGGCTCAGAACCCTTGCTAGAACCCCGAGATCCAGATTAGTAGAGCAGAGATGTACCCAGAACCAACCCGTAAGATCCAGTCCAAGCGGCCGTGCAGACCAGAGTGCCTTGCTAAGAGCAGAACCAAGCACCTGAGACCTGTCCGGTGGCAAGCGAATGCCAGCCAAACCTTTGACCAGATCTTTGACGGGCCCATTCCATTCCAAAGCCATATTAGTGATTATTTAGCATAGAACTTTCCATAGCAAATCTCTTAGTTTTAAGTAATCCAATCCAACCCATTCCAATATATCCAGAACTGCATTATAAAATCTCTTTTGTCTATTCTGAATCCTTCTCTAATCCATATAATCCTGTGATAATTGTAGTGATAATCATCTGTGTGCTAAATATATTTTCTGAAGAAAGACAAGTGTCTCGGCGGGCAAAGGTCAGAGCGGAGGCGCCCTGTTCTGGTGGCTGACCGTTCGGGTATCTTGCATCTTCATAGACTCCCTAGTGTTAAGAAATCTTTGTTCCAAATCTTCAACAGAGCATCTTTCATTTTGAAATCTTGACTCTTTTGAGAAAAATCGACCTTTACTAAAACCTCTGTAACTTCTGAACCGTACATGCTAGGGAAATTTAACTGTCATTTTGAAGCTAACATCCTCAGCTTTCAAACAAACTAAGAACCTTAATAGTTTTTCTTTAGTCGCATTTCTCACGCGCTGAAAAGTTTGCAGCGATTTGCATTTGGCTCAATTTCACTCCATATAAAAATAGTTATTTCTTGCTTTCAACTTCTGAAGTTCGTTTTCCATCTGTTAATCATTCAACAATCATTGCTAGTGTCTACCTGAACCAATCCAAAGCAACTCTCACTAGTTCTGAATCAATTTAGCGAATTAAAGTCATTTTAGCATTTTTCCCATTCATTACAAAATCACATTCAAAGCATTTAAATCTGTTTTAAAATCATTCCTGTTCTCTAAGCTTGCTGGGGAATTGGGATTGAAGTGCATTGTTGATTGTATATTCCTGAAACCTGTGTGCCCTCGTTCAATTTTTTCATAGTGCATATTAGGGGGGATTGAGTAACAGGGGGAAAAGTGATTACATTGTCTTTGATTGAATTCATATCAAGTTTTATTTCTGTACTGCATTAATTTCATCTCATTGCATTCATTGAACCCACATAAAGTTATTATCTGCTAGTGTATTCTTCTCACCCATACTCCTATTGATTAAAGAGATTGTTGATTGTTGTGATATATCCCTTTGCTGATCATTGTTCATATTCATAATAGTGTGATATTTAGATATTGTTCATATTCATAAAAGTGTGATATATATATTGTGCAATTCTTCAAATATATCTTTTAATTTGCAAAACAAACCTTCTTCTTGGTTCAGTGAGACCGGGGGGATTCAAAGCGAGGGGCGTGATATAAGGGTACATCATCCAGAAATAAAAGAACTTTTGACATAAAAATATATAAATTAAGGGTTTCAATTGGGCATCCCATGCTAGGCGTTGACTTAGGTGGAGTGCTGGGTTGAAACCACTTACAGATTGGGGGCTCGTAGTGGGATTTCTGGATTAGAACTACCACTTCTGCAGCTTAATACAGTGTGCTAACTGACAGGATCCATAAATCCTGTTGGGCTACCATGCTGTGTTACACTGTAAAAGTACCCCTCAAAAGGGAATGCTCTAAGGAAACGGTCTGTTTTGCAAAAATAAAAGAAAACTTCTGTAAGTCGGGAAGGAAATCAATATTTCCAGAATGGCGACATTGGTAGACATCAATATGGCAAGAGAACACCTTTTACATAAGTTATTTGTGAGAGGTGAATGGACTGAACAGGATCAGAATGTGTGGTTGCAGGCAATCACACAACAGCTCACTGCAACAGGGTTAGATAACTGGAAAGACCAGGGTCTGTTACATGTGGCCCTGAGCGAACTATATATGGCGCCCAAGGCCAAAGATGAGCAAAGTAAGATTGCCAAGATAGCGGCATATCTATATTTATCTATTGGAGCCATACAGGATAAATATGCTGAAGGCCAAGATCTGGCAAGTAGGCAACTGATGGCATTAGAACAGGTCCAAACTGATCTGGACACTTCTGAGCAGAGGCTGCAGAGGAGTCATAAAATGAGAGTAGGCAGTATATAGTCAAAATAAAAGAGGACTTGGGGATCCTGCAACAGGAAAAGGCAGACCAGGATACCAGAATTTTGGCCTTGCAGAAGGAGTACTAAGACAGTTTGCACTCCCTACTGCAGAGCCAGAAAAAGCTGGAGCAACAAATAAACTTCAATAGGGCATGCGCAGAGCAGGTAGTCACCCTGCAAAGCCAATTAGATAAAGAGAAATAGGAGAGCAATACATTGATTTTGAAAGACCTGACTACCCAGGCAGAGTTTGATGAAGAGCACCAGAAAGCTGGTGCGCTTCAAAGACAGAGGGACGACTTGGCGGCATAGAGGCAGGCTCTTGCTCAGGAAAGGGACACCTTAGGCCAGGAAGTCTGTTATTTAAAAGGGAAACTGGAAAAAAATCACCTGGCCCTCCAGGGACTGGGTGACCTCCAAAAAGAGCAGGAGAGATTGTTAGAGCACACCAGGAGGGTGGAAGATGCTCTGGCAAGGAAGTACCAGACTAGTATGAATAGGACTCAGGAGGTAACCCTCCTGCAGCAAAGACTGGCCCGTACTAAAAACAACCCAGGAAGCACATAGAGAAAATGAGGCTCTCTGCGAGAACAATGACAGGCTCCACAGGCAATAGCCATGCAAGAGAGACTGATAGAGGCTAGTAAGGCTTTGATTGAGGAACAGAAAGCTCAGGTTCTTGCATGGCAACAGGGAGCAGGGGCTGATAGAGATGAGGTTCGCTGGGAAAGAGAAACACCTGAGCATAACCTCAAGAACCCTAGTACCAGAGGCCTTCATCTCTCCCAGTCCCTGTACTCTGCCACCCCCATGTCCACTGGCACACATGACCCCAGGGCCACGGGGATGAAAGATTTCAATCCAGTCAGAAGTATGGGGCTCATTGACCAGCACCTCCCAGGAATGGATGGGCGGGCATCTGGGTATGGGTTCTCAAGAACTGTAGGATTTAGTGGGGAACCCCATAAGAGTAAGCCCACTAAGAGAATCCTAAACATCTCTGCCCAGCTAGGACAGTGGGGGGGGTACCCATCAAATCCTGGGAGCAAGGAGGAATCAGAAGAC
The DNA here is from genome assembly GCF_040938575.1 of Ambystoma mexicanum. NCBI lineage: Eukaryota > Metazoa > Chordata > Amphibia > Caudata > Ambystomatidae > Ambystoma > Ambystoma mexicanum. The sequence continues at coordinate 590,932,470 of NC_090921.1, forward strand.
TCCTCTGAGTGCCCAAGGACACAGGAGACTAGGTCCCCACATTCTGCCAGCCATTCCCAGGCTCGCAGAATACGGGAGAACCTAGAAGCCCAAACGGGCACCTCTGGGAGCAGTGCCTCTGAGTCAGAGGAGGATTGGACCAGGGTTACCCGAACCAAGAAGGCCAATAAGGCAAAAAGGGCCTTGCCTTAAACCAAATCAAGGGAATAAGGAGTGTCATCACGCCTTATCATAAGAACACTAAGTATTCTGTTTGGGAACGCTTAGAGCTCTTTGAGCAGATGATGGAAACTTTCCATTTCAAAGACAGCAGTAGCTGCATTCAGTATGTGAAATGTGACCTTCTCACCAGAATACTCCAGTTTCTTTGCGGGGCTGGAGGACCAAAATCATTCTAGATGGTCTACATATAGAGCTGCCAGCATTTTTCTGTTCACAGAAATCCCCAAGAGGCTCGCAAGGCAGCCTACAACTTGCAATGTGGGGAGGATCAGGCCCCACAAGAATTTGTACAGGAATTAAAGCGTGCCTTTGCGCTGACTACCAGAAGGGTGCCCACTGACACCATAGAATTTGTCAATACATTTTTCCATGCTCTACCAAAGTACATCATGACCCAGCTAGTGAGAGATTTTCATGAGAAAAGATCACTAGACTGAGTCATTGAACAGGCCACCCGAATCTATGAGGTGCAAAAGCCCATAGAAAACAAAAATACTCAAAAAAGCCCCAAACCAACCAACACGCCTGCTGCTGCTAAGGTGGCAGAGGTGAAGGTTGCCCCCATTTTAGATTTGGAGATGGGGGGCTAAAAACCCACCTGAACAGCAGAATACTCCCAAGCCCAGAAGGCCCTTGGGCCAGTCACAGATAGGGAGACAAGGAGGTAGTCCCACAAATGGGATCCCTCACTCCCCTGACTACATAAGTCCCCGCTACAAGGGGAACAGACCCATCCTGGGTTATGTGTGGACTCCTCCAGCCGAAGAGGGGGATCCAACCAAACAGCACCTAACCAAGGGAACTTCCCTCCTCACTTCCCCCAGGAGGGCAGGAATTCCCCAAATCCTGAACAGAACTTTTTCCCCAGGTATCCACAAAACCTTCAACCCCAAAATCAACCATCCTTCTTTCCCAGATTTCCTGAGCCCAGACAACCCAAGCCGGGAGAGGGGAGGCCAAGGGTGGAGGGGTACCCAAATCTTCCAAACCCGGGCTATTATCAGAGAAGGGATAGGTACCCTTCCCGGGATCAGCCCAGGGGAGACAACAGAATCCGTATCAGCCTGAGCGGGTATCACAGCTAGAGGGCCAGGTCCAAAACATGGCACAGGATCTGGGTCGCAGGCTGAGGGCTCAGCAGAACCCTCAGATGAGCATGCCAGATTAGAATGCCTCAACCTCTGGACCTGGTGCTCCAGAACAATGATGGGGGCAGCACCCCGACAACCCACTGGTTCCCAGGGAGGAAGCACAAGGGGAAGGGGGCTGTAAAGCCTTGGAGGAAGCTTCCTTCCCCAATTGTAAAAAGCCCCTGGAAACCCAGGAACGGGAAGAAAAATCTCCTGCACCTGAAAGTCTGGCACCCAAGGGGCAGAGGGGGGTAGGAGAAACAAAGAACCCAAACAGAAGGAGGAGGTACAGATCTTCCAATTTGAAGGAGAGGGATCCTCAGAGGATCCTTGGAAAAGGATCTGCTCCATCAGAGATGGGGCAACTCCTCCCAAAGAAAAATGGGTCCCAAAGGATTCAAATCCGGACTGGGTAGATGTGGGGACTGAGCTAGCGCCGCCCATCATCCAACCCCAGAACCAACAACATGAAAATACCCTGGTTCAAACCCATCCTGGTGACTGCCTCCAAAAAGGGGGGTGAGGCAGCCCAGCACCAGAACCAGGGGAACTCAATACTTCTCCTATCTCTAGTTGCCAACTTTTGTTTTCAGATTCCCAAGACTCACCACAGAGTTCTGCCCAAATCTCTTCTCTCTCAATGTCCAAAAATAGAAAATTAACCCACCAGTTGTCCAAAAATGTACATTATCTCTGCCCCCTTGCAGAGAAGGAGGGAAGATACTATGCCCCGGTTCTAGTACAGGGGCAGGGTACAATTTTGGCACTGGTGGACACTGGATCCCAAGCTACCCTTCTGTCCAAAAAGGCCTTTGATGAATTGAATTCAGGAAGGGGGGAAAAATACCAAATTCCTCTCACCCCTCTTCCTGGACAACTTCAGAACTTTGACAGGAAGGAAATTCCCATCGAGGGGACTGCGGATTTGGACATTAAAATTGGGCGACACAAGGTGAAGCACCCGGTCATAGTTGTAACTCCAGAGAGAACCCCTTGTTTACTAGGGAATGACCTCCTGCGAAGGTTGTCACCCCTAATAGATTGCGTAAACAAGGTCCTCTGGACCCAGACTAACCGACCAATAAAGTTAAAAAAGAGTGTCAACCATGTTAGTTTAAACGGCACATGTCACATGGTTGAACAAAAATCTGACCAAGTAGAATTTCACTTCCAGAACAACCAAATTCCAGACGCGACAGTAATAGCAGTAGGACAACAGACTGGTGATGGGGGGGGGGGTCCTCTCTATTTCTGAAAATCAACCTTCCTTCCAGTCTAAGGTGGCATTCCACACTGGAAGGAAACACTCAGAAATTCTTTACCAATCCACAATCAGACATTCCCACTCCTATAGTCCAGAAAGATGAGAAATCAACTCAGAGCCTGGCTGATATTCAACAAATTGGAGAGCAGTTGTTCATCCCTGTTCAGTTAAATGAAGGGAAGGACTCTGTTCTCACCTAAGTGTGTGTGAACAACGGTAAGAGCTTCATCAGCGAAGCCATGTTCCACCAACTCCCAAAGGATCCAGCCATTCCCACATTTAGACTCATAGACAAATGGGAAATGGATCTGGAAGCACCCAATTCCAAACATCTCCTGCCAAGCAGGTGTATGCTCAAAATCTCCATAGGCAACAAGAGCATAGTCCATAATTGTTGGGTCGTGCGAGATGTCAATGCCACCTTTTACTTAAGCAGTGACATTCTCAATCGCTTTGCCATTAGTTTGGACCTAATAAACTTCAAAGCTTGGTCCCGATTAGCGATAATCCCATGGGCTTTGATGACCAGAGAAAGCATTTAGGTCAGCTCAATTGCTGCCTTATGCAGTTGAAATTCAGATTGGAGAGGAAGTTACCATCCCAGAAAGGACCTGACAATTCTCCCTGGAAGTGAAAGTTAAAAGAGGACAGAAATTGAAAAACCCCGATGCCTGTATTAATCTAAATTCTTCTCTACAACAGCAAGGGTTGGGGGTAAACCCAACACCATGAGTCAACATAGAACATGACACCATTCCAATAGAGGTGTATAACAGCGACTTAAAGAGTATCACTCTAGCCACAGGCAACATTATTGAAATGGCGGTTGATGACCAACATTTTTCCATTGATTTAGGAAATTAACTGTTAGGACCAATCCCCAAGGACTGTTTTGACAGTGACAGTGATGACAACACAACACCAGACAGGATCTTTACCCGGCATCGGTGGAACCTCTTGGTGTACACTTCTTGCCGTTATGGTAAGGAAGATGTGACCTGTGACTTCAGGAAGGATGAGGTGATTTTCCAAGTCCGTGAGGACTGCCTTCCCCCCCTGAAGACACCAGTCGAAATCAGCACTCTAACCAGGGACTTCACCCAGCTGGAGGAGGCCGCTGAGATAGCGAAACAAGAAGACTTTCCAGGCTTCAGGCAGATGGTTGTAGAGAGAGTCAACCTATCTGATGCCTGTGAGACTCTGGAGCAGAAGCAAAAATGTAAACAAGTTTTCTTGGATTTTCAAGATCTCTTTGCGGTGGACTCATATGGCTGTGATCGCACCGAGATCCACACAACAGCAATTCCCACTGACCCTGGCATGACTCCAGTGTTTGTGAAGCAATATCGCTTGCCTCTCGCATCCATTGAGTCCCTTACTGAAAAAATTAAGAACCTTGTGTCTCGTGGAATAATCTGTTCAGTCCACAGCACCTTCAATAATCCGGTGCTGGGGATATTGAGGCCAAACGGCCAGTGGAGACTCTGCGCCGACCTTAGGGAGCTCAACCAATGAGTCCATACTTCCCGATGGCCTCCTCCCTACATTGACCAAGAGCTGGCCCAGATGCAGGGGTCACATGTATTCATTGCAATAGACCTGACCAATGGATACTGGACTGTACCTGCCAGTAGGGAGGACCAATACAAGCAGGCCTTTACCTTTGGGGGGCTGCAGTACACATGGACCCGACTCCCTTCGGATACATCAACTCCGGCAATGAGTTCAACATTTTTCTACATAAGGCCATGCCCGACCTGAGTGAGAGGGGTAACCTGGCCTATGTAGACGGTGTTCTCATCAAAAGCTCAACTGTGGAGGAACACATAGCGGAGATCCGTTATGTCTTGATACAGTTAAGGGCCGCCGGAGCAAAACTTTCCTTTCAAAAGGCACAGTGGTGTAGAACCTGTGTTAATTTCTTGGGGCATAAGATTACTCCTCAGGGCATCTGTCCCCAGGAAATGAAAGTGGAAGCACTCCAGAAATTAAAAGACCCCACAACTCTGCGGGAACTAAGGAGCCTCCTGGGACTGACTAATTACAGTAGAAAGTTCATTAAGGACTACGCAGAGATCACAAGATCCCTAATTCAACTTTTGAAGGGGGGGTCAAGTGGGAGTGGGGTCCAGAACAAGCCAATGCAGTAAGACAACTCAAAAGAAGCCTCTCACAAGCGCCTTGCCTAGCTTAACCGGTCAAAAACAAGGAGTTCTTCTTGGGGACAGGGTTCTCTAATACATGCTTGACTGCAGTATTATACCAAAAGCATGACAAGGTCAATAAAGTAATCTCCTTCTGTGGAGGAAAATTCAACGATTGTGAGAAGGCACTCCTCGCAACGGTGTGGGCATTGAAGAATTACCGCCCATTCATCCAGGGGGAACACATCATCGTGGAGACTCCACACCAGCCTCTGCAATAACTACAAAGTGACAGAATCCAGGCCGGAAATGTGAGCAATTCCCGAATTACTTCCTGGATTCTGTCAATGCAAGGATTTCCTGTGGAGGTCAGATATGGCCAAAACAAGAAGAGTCCCCTTGCGCAAGGTCTGGCTGACTTGCATGATTGTGCCAGAGAAAACTGTCTCGAGGTCGAGAGTCTAAAAATCAAGGACAACATGGAGGCATACCTCAATTCCCCACACAAAGTCTTTGAAGAAGACAAATGTAAGGGAATGCCCACTGTCTATGTGGATAGATGCTCTTACCATGTTGACAACAACAGGGAAAAAGAACTTGTGGCCTGTGTAGGGAATGCATGGGTGAATGAGATCCCAGAACGCTCCGCTGGGTACAAGAATGGTCCCCAAAGTAGTCAAGTGGCAGAGTTGATGGCTGTGCATCAAGCCATCCTCACTGCTGTCCAACATCAACTCCACAAACTGGTCATAATCACTGATTCAGATTATGTACGGAACGAGTTTGTGGAGCACCTGGTTAACTGGAAAACCAGAGGCATGTTATGTGCTAATAACAAACCCTTGAAACATGGGAAGTTAATTCAAAATATTGATGATCTGGTCACCTTGAATGGGATAACCATCTACTTGAAAAAGATCAAGGGCCATTCCAAAGTAGACGGACCAGACAAAACTGGAAATGACTTAGCTGATCATCTGGCCAAAACCGGAGCCATCCAAGGGGATCTACTTGAGATTGAGTGCCTGTTGGGGAAAATCCAGGTCACTGCTATCACTAGGTCCCAGACAAATGCTCACAATGAACTCTCAACTGCACAATGGAGTAAGGAGAGCCCAGATGCTGATTTGATTAAAGCTCAAAAAGGGGATCCAATAATTGGTAAGTTTTATCAACACATTGAGGACCCTGAGAACTTTCCCCTGACAGATACCGATTACATTGGGAAAGAGGACCTCAGAGTGTTGATGACATGTCCAAAAATGTTCTGAATCCATGACGGTTTGTTGGTAAGGAGATCCCTCATTCCGAAGCCTGATGTTAAGTCACGCCCATGATGCAGCCACATCCGGTCATAGGGGGTTTCATACAACACTTGAAATTTTAAGAGAGGTTGCATACTGGCCACACATGGGGCAGGACCTCGACCAATACTTGAAGGGGTGTCTTGTGTGTGCACAATTTCAGCTGACATCCCTCACACACCGTGCGCCTCTCCAAAAGAGGAGGATGACACTGCCATGGTCAGATTTACAAGTCTATTTTATCGGGCCCGTGATTCGCTCCTCTAGGGGAAACAAGTACATGTTGACCGTGACATGTTTGTTTACTAAATAGGTGGAATGTCTCCCGGCCCCAAAAGGCAAGGCAGAAACAGCAGCTGCCCTGATGATCAACCACATCTTTTTGCGTTTTGGACTACCCCAAAGGATCGAATCAGACAGAGGTAGTCATTTCAACAGCAAAGTAATGACAAAGATGTGGGAGATACTTGGGGTCAAAAGGAAGCTACACGTTGCTTACCGGCGAGCCTCTAGTGGTGCAGTTGAGGGATACAACAAAACAATTGTGAGCATATTGAAAACGTTTGTGGCAGATTCTGGGCCACGTTGTGATATTCGATTACCTCTTGTCCTGATGGCCATCAGATCTAACCCTTCATCTGCAACTAAAATGTCACCGTTTGAGTTGATGACTGGACACAGGATGGTGCTTTCCTAGCATCTGCTCTACAGAACCCAAGAGAAGACATTGATCAATGCCTCCACAACTCATGAGTATGTTGAAAATCTAATAAAACACCTTCAACATGCTTTTGCCTATGCTCAGCGAAATCTAGAAAGATCACCCGACAGCATGAAGACCCACTATGACTTAAATACTACCAGAAAAGAATACAATGTAGGAGACCGGGTCTACTTATACAATTTCGTGTAAAATACGCATCCCCAAAGGCAGTTTGGCAGAGGGGGAAGATAAGTGGGTCCATATTAACCAACTAAAGTGTAGCCATCCTAGGCACACTCTGCAGCAACTGGAGGAGTCTCCTGGAACCCCAGAGGGGGTCACTCCAGCTCCTTAGTATTCCAACTATAAAATATTCCATATATAGTCCATGATTTACCATAGAAAAATGTGTCTGGATTTATCAAAATGTATGTGTCCGCCCCACTACATTAATAGTGGTGGGGAAATGTTGACAAATATGTTTTTGCTTTGTCATCCTAGGATTGGAAACCATGGAGACTGACCAAGGAGGACTACCCTTGGACCGGTAGGAAAGATCTGAAGGACCCGGAGTATCACTCAATACTCACATCAGGACTGGGCGAGGAGAACCGATCGATCCACCCCTGATGGAGTAAAATATGATGAACTTTGCCATTTTTGGAATCAGGAGAGATGAGACTGACATCCCAGTCTTGCAAATTCCCATTGATGGACGTACAACACCAAATCGCAAGAGGGGGGCTTGTGGGATGTTTTAACCCACTAGTCCATGCCCTGCAACCTTCCTGTGCGCTGCTTGCATCAGGAACATCAGAATGGCCACCAGAAAGCATGATGCGTGCTAAAAATCATGCAGAAGTGCACAGGGAAACCTGAAGAATAGGCCGCCAATCCACTCTTTGCCTGTGTCAGTGGTACCCACAGAGGAAAAGGAAACTACTGGAAAAAATAATGCAGCATTGCAAAAGAAACACAGAGCTGTTTGAAAATCCATTTCTTTCTTGGCTGTCAAATTTGCAAAAATCATGGTTCACAAACCACCCAAAAGATCCAACCTCCTTGTTGGGTGTTAAACATCATTCTACTTCAAGAATCCACATAAATACAATGTCAGCAGAAGTACATTTATCCGAAGAAAATCCACATTTAAAGATGCTTGCTTGGAAAATATGTTGAAAAGGGCGCAATACCGCTACTGGCCTGTGCCAGAAGCTGGCGATCTCTAAACCTGTCATGTTAAACTTGTGTCTCAAAATCTAAATGTGGGGAAAGAAGAGACTTCCATCAAATGCAATAGAGGTTGCCACTATTTAATTTTCATGTTGAAAAAGACTGGATTTGAAGATATGTGCTTATTTTAAAATGTGTAACTTTAAATTTCACAAATAACAATGTCACAATTTACTGTAAGGTACCCTGATTCAGCTAAACTTCAAAGAGGTTTTCCCCCACTGAGAATACACCACCCTTTTCCTTCCCACCAAAAGGAGAGGATCTCTCATTTGGATGCTAATGAGAAGAGGAGGAGACTTGCTCCGCTGCTCTGGTAAAGTGACAATGGGTTTCTTGAACTGAAAGGAAATGCTAATTTGGGGCATCAGCAGAAACCAGGTCAGGCAGGAACAAGCTCATGTTACTCTTTGGCTCAGCCAGGCCTTGGAGGTGGCCCAGAGTTAATATGTGGATTTGAAACTGAAGTAACTGTATGTTTGAGAAAAAGATTTATAGCAAATTGTGCTGAACTGGTAAAAATATGGAATTTAGAGGTCATTAAAAGTAAAAGGTCGCTCACATTTTAAAACTAATCTGGAATATGTGCGATGTTCAGAGACTGAACCACGAACATGTTAAGATTGTAGCATTTGTGATAATGTTAGGAATATGAAAATTTACAGGAATATACTCGGATGTTATGTGCATGTATGTAAAAAAGATTGTACAAATCCGACAATGTGTAACCAACCAAAAGTGCATAAAACGTTCAATTGTGAACCAAAACTCGTAGGAAGATGAGACTTTGACAGAAAAGTACCTTAGTTAATCTATAATGTAAATATGTATAAGTTGGGGATATTGGAAATATGTTTTTTTATGAAAAATAGATTTTCTGGGTAGAAACAAAGGGGAGGGGTTTTCTCTGGACCATAAACACAGTGTCACTCTGACACACCATGACACATCATGACACACTGTTCCCTTCTCAAATCAAGGGAGAGGGAATTCTCTGACCTATCAGATTCTTAGAGGGTTGGGCCTACCCACCCCCTTGGAAAATACATAAATAGGGACTGCTGAGGACAGACACAGACACACATTCACTCATCAACTGATCCACTGGTGAAGCACCCTGCAGAAAGAATCCAGAACTATCCAGATTCCAGAACTATTCAGACTCCAGAACTATCCAGACTCCAGAACCCTGAAGCAAGGGCCCAATCCAAAAAGCTGACATTTGAAATCTTGCAACTTGATTTAACCCCAAATTTCCACGGGGCCTAACCAATTCAACAGCCTGGCTGTGCTGATTTGGCTGCTACTGGCTCAGAACCCATGCTAGAACCCCTAGATCCAGATCAGTAGAGCAGAGCTGTACCCAGAACCAACCAGCCAGATCCAGTCCAAGAGGCCATGCAGACCAGAGTGCCTTGCTGAGAGCAGAACCAAGCGCCTGAGACCTGTCCGGTGGTGAGTGAATTCCAGCCAAACCTTTGACCAGATCTTTGATGGGCCCATTCCATTCCAAAGCCATAGTAGTGAGTATTTTGCATAGACCTGTCCATAGCAAATCTCTTAGTTTTAAGTAATCCAATCCAACCCATTCCAACATATCCAGAACTGTATTATAGAATCTCTTTTGTCTATTCTGAATTCTTCTCTAATCCATATAATCCTGTGATAATTGTAGTGATAATCATCTTTGCGCTAAATATATTTTCTGAAGAAAGACAAGTGAGTCGGCGGGCAAAAGTCAGAGCGGAGGCGCCCTGTTCTGGTGGCTGACCATTCGGGTATCTTGCATCTTCATAGACTCCCTAGTGTTAAGAAATCTTTGTTCCAAATCTTCAACAGCGCATCTTTCATTTTGAAATCTTGACTCTTTTGAGAAAAATCGACATTTGCTAAAACCTCTGTAACTACTGAACCGTACATGCTAGGAACAAAATGTAACTGTCATTTTGAAGCTAACATCCTCAGCTTTTAATGTTTCTGTAATCGCATTTCTCGCACGCTGACAAGTTTGCCACGATTTGCATTTGGCTCAATTTCACTCCATATAAAAATAGCTATTTCTTGCTTTCAACTTCTGAAGTTCGTTTTCCATCTGTTAATCAGTCAGTCAACAATCATTTCTAGTGTCTACCTGAACCAATCCAAAGCAACTCTCACTAGTCCTGAATCAATTTAGCGAATTAAAGTAATTTTAGCATTTTTCCCATTCATTACAAAATCACATTCAAAGCATTTGTTCTCTAAGCTTGCTGGGGAATTGAACTGCATTTTTGATTGTATATTCCTGAAACCTGTGTGCCTTTACTCCATCTCTTCATACTGCATATTAGGGGGGGATTGAGTAACAGGGGGAAAAGTGATTACATTGTCTTTGATTGAATTCATATCAAGTTTTATTTCTGTACTGCATTAATTTCATACATCATACAGAAATAAAAGAACTTTTGACATAAAAATATATAAATTAAGGGTTTCAATTGGGCATCCCATGCTAGGCATTGATTTAGGTGGAGTGCTGGGTTGAAACCACTTACACTTTCATGCCCCCATTCTAGCCCTTCTCCCACTAACCAGGTGCCCCAAATATAGGTGTTACTGCATTTACTGTTGTGTTCCCATCTTCAGTGTTTTTCTCCTTCTATCTAGGTGTCCCAAATCTAGGTGTCATTGTATTTGCTTCTGTGTCTCAGTTTTGGGCCCTTCTCCCTCCATCCGTATGTCCCAATTTTAGATGTTATTGAATGTACTGCTGTGCCAACATTTGGAGACCTTCTCCCTCTATCCAGGCGTCCCAAATCTCAGTGTTACTGCATTTATTGATGTGCCCCCATTTTTGCCCATTCTACTCTATTCAGCCGTGCCAAATCTAGGTCTTACTACATTTACTGTTGTGCCCCCACTCATACATGCTTTTCTCCATCTATCTAGGTGTCTCAAAATCTAGGTGTTACTGTATTTGCTGTTTTGCCCCTGTTTTGGGTGATTTCTCTCCCATTCCGGGTTTGACAAATCTGGATGTTACTGGCTCTGCTGTTTTGCCCCCACTTTAGACGTCTTCTCCCTCTGCCCAGGTGTCCCAGGTCTAGGTGCAGCCGCACTTGCTATTGTGCCCCCATTTTGGGTGCTTTTTGCCTCTCTCCAAGTAACCCAGGTGTTGACACTACTGCATTTACTGTAAATGCCCCCATTGTAGGTGCTTTCTCCCTCTACCAAGGTAGTGTTGTACCTCTACTCAAGACAGCTACATTTATTGATGCTGCATCCAATTTAGCTGCTTATGCTAGCCGCTGGTGCCTCAGATCTGGGCATATTTGCACCTTGATCAGACTGTCTCAAATTTAGCATTGCCAACTAGAGTATTATCTCAACCACTCCCACCACTAGTACCTCCAACCCACCCTCCTCCAGCCACACCCTTACTCGACCCTGGCGATCAACACACACTCAAGCCAGACACACAAACAACCTAGATCTCTACCCCCACACCCTCTTCCTGTACATCACTACAGCACTCACCTAGACCCACTCATGCACACACTGCCACTTACCACACACCTCCCCTCCCACATACAAGAGCAGCTATCAAGCACTCCAGAATACACCACACCAGCCCTACACAACCATCCTCGCACCATGATTCTCGAACCCAGTAACATACTCACCCGGAATCATGCACACACACCCTACTCACATACACAAGGAGCTCTCAGAACACACCCCCTTGGTTCTTCATCCTTCACCCTCGCACCCTCTTTCTGGAAACCAGTACCGCCGACCCAGAATCCACCACATACACACTGCCTCTCACCACACACCACCCTACTCTCTTACACACAGAGCTCTCAGACATTCCCAATTACACCCGACCTGACCTACATCCTTCACCCTTACAGCCTCATTCCTCAACCCACATCACACCCCACAAATCCTCTTCACCTCCAACCCCTCCACTCAAACCTCACACACATAGCGACCCACCTCCACCAACACACTCCACGCACCCTACAACTCTGACCAGAAGAGCTCTCTGGCCCACCGTGAGTCACCAACTGCCTTCTCCCTTCCCAACTACCACTGCTGACCCTCCGCCCACCTCCAAACCCGCTTTCCCACCCTCCCTCAAAGAGAACCCACAGCCTCCCACATCCTCTAACTGATGACCCACCAGCTCTTAGACCAAGAAGCACTCTGGTGCACCCAGAAACAACTGAACCCTGCACCATTCCCATCAACCCATGCCCAACCCCTCCCATTCGACCACCCGCCCTCTCCTCTTCCCTGGGCAGAAGGTCTTGCCCCTCCCACAGCGCACAGCTGGCCAGCATCCAACTTTCAGACCAGAGGGGACCTCTGGTGCTCCAAAAAACATTGTCCCACTGCAAGCTCAAACCTTGTGCCTACTTTTGCAACCACACCCTGCATCTCTCTTGCTGTGTTCATGTCCCTCGCCCCACAGTTACAAACCCAGGGATGACCGCACATCAGCATCCACCTATCTCTCACATGAGGGGAGGCTCCCCTCAGCCCAACTGCCCCTCCTGTCCTTCCTCACCTGCCAACCAGACACCCTTCCTCACATATACTTTCGACCTGTCCCACACTCTCTCCATAACCACCCGAGAAGAATCCCGGGAGTACTGCGACAGCTTACACCCAACCCCTGCTCTGTCCTGGCCTACCCCCTCTGCAAAATCCGGCACTACCTCCAGTTCCCTCACCCCACCCACATCTCCCTTGGCAAGCATTGTTCACCTACCTACCACCCTCTCCATCACACTGTCCACCTACAGAAGGCCTACTCCGGCCATCCCCTTCCCTTCCCTGAGCTTGGCCCGTCTTTCCCTTTCTCGAACCATTGCCTCAGTCTCTGGAGGATAGCTCAGGGGCAACATACTCATCTTGGAAGCAAGATGACACTGAGCAACACAGGTTTGATCCCCAGGTCGCACTTAGAAACCTCTGGGTATTAAGTGCGTTATAAATAACCTATCTTATCAAAACATATCATAACACCCTTCCCTTCAGATCCCCCCACCCTCTTGCATACTCCTTTAGCACCCAAACACACAAGACTCAGAGGTAGACGATGCCCCTCGCTGTCAACTCGACATGCCTCATCGGTCCTACACCTCTCGATCTTCGTCGCCTCGCCTAGCCCTACCACATACCCTCTGTCATCCCTGCCTCCCAAATCCTGCCTTGAATACAGCAACCCCTTTCCCTCTCCTTCAACCCTCATTTTGTCCTCCTCTGCCGTCCCCTGTGCACCAATCCATAACAACACCAAACCAGACACCTCTGAACAACCCACCACCATTCACCATCATGCCTCATCCCTCCGAGCTTTTCGGAAACCAATTGAACTGCCCATCCTATGCGACTACTTAGTAGAAAACTTGCAGTCACTTGCCCTCTCTTCCACACCCATTACAATATCCCCCATGACCACCTCCGTCCATCCTATTACACTACCCTACCCAATCAGCCATCTCCCCAACACCAACCTACCGGTGACCCCGACCATCCCAGCCCTGCCAACCCCAGGCACCCTGGAAAACACTGCCCCCACTACCTCTCACAAAGTCACCTGATTCCTCTTCAATGCCTGCTCCGTAGCCAAGAACAAACACAACATGTATGATTACCTAACCCTAATCTTATCTTCATCACAGAAACCTGGTTCTCGGACGACCTCAAACCTATCACTCACAAAGCATTCCCACCTGATAATTCACTCATCACCCACAAGTAGACCTTCTAGAGGAGGTGGATTAGTCATCCTCCACAAACCACACATCTCTATTACCTCCACTGAAACACAGCCCTGCACAGCTAACTCCAAATCCCTGCTAATCAAACTCTCTCTCTTGCCTACTCTCTCACACAGTGTCCTACTCTACCGGCCGCCCGGCTATGACAGACACTTTGCCAACAGCCTATGCGACTCACTGTGGCTATTCTAGTTAACCAATCCAGCATTCAACCTACTCAGGAACTTTTAAATCTGGTTCGACCTCCCCAACAACTCCATGACTCTACCCCTGATCGGCAACCTCAACCAGCATATCAGAGGACCCACACATACTGCCGGCCACACCCTCAATGCCATTTTCAGCTCTTCCAACCTCATCTCCACATCCACCCCCAACTCATCTTGACCGGCCACTCTGCCATAACTTTCTCTCTCCTCACATCACTGCCACCCACAAGCTATCCTCTACCCCTACATCTCAGTTCGACTGATGGAATAAGGTCAAGGTACTACCAGACCTGGCAGAGGCACTGAAAAGGGCCCATCCCTTACTCCTGACCACAACTAGACCTTTACCCATAGAGATCTTCAACTTCGACTCCCTTATTACGCTAACCCCCTCCAAGTCGACATGCTCTGACAAAGGACCTTGCGCAAATGGCAAGCTTCCAGAACCCCACAAACCAATCAGAAATTACAAATCAGAGATCTGAAAAACTGAAAAAGCCTGTTATAATGAAATGATCCTGGACTGCCGCAGCAGCAGCAAAGAGCTCCACAGGAGCATCACAGAATTCCTGAACTCACCCTGCACCGCAGCCCAGACTGCCTCTGCAACTCCCTGTTTGAACACTTCCAAAAAACTGCCCTAGACAGGACTGCCACCCACAATGCCAAACTCTCTGTCTTGTCTACACCTGCTCTACCAGATCCAACTATCCTCCCCTGAGAACCCATCTTTCTGCTCTTTCAACCGTATCTCGAGTGAGGAGTTTGTGAAACTACTATCTGTCAGCCGACCCTCTGGCTCACCCCTCGGCCACTGTCCCACCTCTCGCCTCAAATAGATCTTCACCACAACATGTGCAGGAGATGCAAGGTCCATTCTTAACTGCTCCCTTACCTCTGTCAACTTCCCAGAATCCTTCAAAACTGTGCATGTCAAACCTCTGCTTAAAAAATCATCCCTCAACCCTATCCCACCAATCAACTACATGTTGATCTCCAACACCTGATTCCTGGCAAAACTCATGAACCGTACTGCATACTCGCAGCTCTATGGCTTCGTGGAATCTAACAATCTCCTAGACCCCTTGCAATCAGGTTTCCATCCGCACCACTTAACAGAAACCACGCTGATTTCTATCTGGGAGGACCTCAAAGTCACAGCAGACTCTGAAGGATGCGTAGAACGTATTCTTCTTGACCTCTTGGCAGTGTTTGAGACAATAAACCACGTGATCCTCCTTGACAGACTGCATTCCTTTGGAATACGAGATTCAGCACTCACCTGGATCGCCTCATTCCTCACTAAAAGACAGAAAATCACCTGTCTCCCCCTTTCTCTCTTCTGCAAGCCCAGTAAACAGTGGAGCCTACCTTTCTCCCCTTCTCTTCAACCTTTTTACATGACCCCCTGCCCAGGATCATCTGCCCACGCAACCTCACCTGCTATAACTATGCAGATGACACGCAAGTCATCTTCAGAATTTCTAAATAGACCACCTCCCCTCGCCCTGACCTAGCAGCATGACTCATATCCATTGACTGCTGGATGATGACTAATCATCTCCTTCTGAACCCAGGTAAAACAGAGATCATGGTATCCGATACCCTGGCCGCCCTCACTCGTGCCCCTCCACCCTTGACCACCACTATTGTAAAAAATGTTGGCTGCACAATGGACTTGGATCTGACTCTGTCTCACCACATCAAAAATGCATCCAAATCCTGTCATTTCCACCTTAGGCTCCTGAGGTGTATCTTCCCTTACCTCACCTAGCCCAACAGACTGGATGCAATTATGTCCATTGTCATGTCCAGACTTGACACTGCAAACTCCCTCTACCTGGGTGCAATGGCCTACCAGCTAAAAAAAACTCAAAGAGTATAAAACTCGGCTGCCAGACTGCTTCTCGCATTGGGGCAAAAGGACCACATCTCACCTGCTCTCCGCACCCTTCACTGGCTCCGATTTGGATGCAGGGCGACCTTCGAATTCCTATGCGTTACCCACCAAGCCATGCACAAAGCAGGCCCCACATTTCTGCAAAAAAGGATTACGCCTTACCACACAACTCTGAGCCTAAGGTCAAGCACTGCCCTCCTCCTAGCGGTTCCCACCTCCATTTCAGCCAGGTTTGGAGGGTCTGCCTACTCAGCCCTGACGCCAACTTTGTGGAACTCACTATCTCCCCGTATTAGACAGAGCAAAGACTACATGGCTTTCTGAAAGACACTGAAAAAATGTCTCTTTGCCTAAAACGCATTAGGGAATGCTGTGAATCACTTGACTTACCACCACGAGCACTAAACTGGCATGGTATTCCACTCGATACGGACCATTTCATAGATTCTAAGGCCAGACGATATCTTACCCATTACCTGCAGCCTTTGCCCCATGCTTGAAACCCGAATCATAGTAGCACCCATGTACTTGATGAAATTGATTAATTAACTTTAGCCGCTGGAATACTGTACGCTATGAGGCCTAGAGTTATCTATCGCCAATAATCTGGACCGACTGTGCTAGATCCGTAAACCAAACACTAATATCACTCATGAGCCTGATCAAGGTCATGCAATAATGCACTGCACTATAATTCCAAGAAGGCACATGCCTGCCAATCCTGCTCATCTGGAAATCCAAGAGCAGAACTAGATACTGGGGGGCCCTCTAGCACTTGTTTTGCTAATCACACCTAGTGAATGTATTTAGCAGAGCTACCTACCAGTAAACTGTCTAGTTCAACTACCAACCCAAGAATTAATAGCGCTTATGAACTTGATCATTGTCCTGCAAATATGCACTACGCTATCAGTCCTGGATATGCCATTACTTGCTAATCCCACGCATCTGAAAATCCCTGAACAAATTATATGCCAAGGACCATTCTAGCACACATTCTTTGCTAATCCCAATTATCTGGGAATGTCTTTGTAGAACTAGCTATCGGAGATTCCATTTAGCAGAACTACCAACCGAGGACGTCTCTAGCATCTAAACAGTAACGGCAAGAGTTCGAGACAGATCTGCCTGTCACCACCCATCAGTCTTTGCCAAAGCAATTTAACCAAACAAGACACAAGGAGGACCTTAGCCCATCAGCCAGAACCCAAAGGAAACACCCCCGCTCCACCGACAGGCACTGGAAGCTCAACAGTAACAGGGCCCCTCTGAAAAGCACACAGACACTCAAACAGACCACTATGCTAACTCCTTCCTCTGCACCAACAAAAGATAGAATGCAGCTAAAACCCTTGAATAATTCAGCCTAGCTGCACACATAACTACACACTTCCACGTTCACCTCAACAGTCTTTAGAATGCAACTAAACCCCTCAAAATAGGCCTAGCTGTACACATAGGGCTTCATTACAAGTTTGCCGGTCACCGTAAGCTCACCGGTAAACTCACCGGCACCCTTGCTTCCAGATTGGCAAACTCTGAATACACCTAGCACTAATATGCAGCCACACACCACTTATTCCACACTAGCTGCACACATACCAAGTGCACCCAAGCACGTTTCACTACATTACTCTCTCCACTGATCTGGACTGGTGCCCGAGGGTGTTAAACCCACTGTGCTTTGGAATCCTACCAATGGCAAAAGGCGCCCAATAACATAACATGTATAACTTAAGACGCAAATCTAATCAGAATGAAGTTTTAGAGGAAGAGCTACTGATAGTAGATGGCATGCACAGGGAGGAGCTCAGAAAATGGAAGTCATTGGGATGATAACACCAATTGCTGCTTTGGCGACTGTGAGCCCTGTACTAACTATCCAATCAGTAGTTTTATTTGATGCAGCATATGTTTCAACTCTGCATGGGGTCCATGATACGAGACAAGTTCAAAAAGCTAATTCAGAGATGATTTTAACAGTCCCTGCATGTGTGTAACTGAACCTACCAATGCTTCAAGTGATTATGATTAATTGTCCTGTGAAGCAATCTGTGAA
Organism: Ambystoma mexicanum; assembly: GCF_040938575.1. Lineage (NCBI taxonomy): Eukaryota > Metazoa > Chordata > Amphibia > Caudata > Ambystomatidae > Ambystoma > Ambystoma mexicanum. Next base: position 590,950,409 of record NC_090921.1, read on the forward strand.
TCAGTTGCTAATACAGAAAGAGATGAGCAACTTTTGTCTGTGGCGCTGACTAGTATGACTGTGAGGTCATCTGCCCAGAAGTGAATTCCTGTCACTAGGGAAAAGTAATATCATCACCAAATAAAATTTATCAGGCGATCACAAAACGAAATGTGATAATCCAGCAAAGGATATGGGCAAATTGAAATAGGTACCTGAGGTTTGCTTAAGAACTCCTTGAATTTGAATGTGGTACTGACTTTCATGACTGAGTGTTTCTAGAGATTTCTAGTGATTCATCTGATCTATTACCTCAACGAACTCTAGATTGCGGCAGGATCTTCATCACACACTAAGGGACAAGAACACTCAAGTTAAACTCTCATCACCATCAATACATGCATTAAATCTTGTATTTAGTTTTTTTGTCTCATTATATGACAATGTCAAGCTGGAGCTCATGGCACATACGCTACAGCTGAGTGATGTTATGTTATGTTAAAGGATATTTATACTGCACACAATCACCACCGTAGTGGTCCCCTGGTGCTCTGAAAAGGAGAGAGGGTGGGATGGGTAGTAAGGTTGAGCGGGAAAAACAGCAAGAGAGCTGTGATGTGCCATTGGCAGCCTCAGTTTGGTTAACACTGTTCGTTGATCTTAGGCTTGCTTTTCATTTGGTAGCCGCCATGTGCTGTTGTGGGATGCTATATGTGTTATGTTTTGTTGTTGCAATGTCGTGAAGTGCATGTGGTTTGTATTGCTTTGGAGGTGTGGTTGTGTATGTAGAGTGTGAAAGGTGTATGCAGAGGGGGTGAGGTTGTTTAGTGTGGTTGTTTAGTGGCATCGTTATTTAGATGAAACGCCTGCTACTCTTTATAATCCTGTCCCGACGTGGCGCAATGCTAATCTTTACAATTCTATTTAGATGCGACGCAAGCTGACATTCACAGTTTTGTCTAGATGTGATGCAAGCAAATCTGTACAGTTCTATCTGGATGTGAAGCAAGCTGGTATTACAATTCTGTTTGATTTTATTTTATTTTATTTTATTTATAAAGCGCAGAAACCAGGCCCAGGGGCAACTGGGCACAAACTCTAAACATGTTACAATAAACAGCAGTTACAAAGCAAATTACAAAATATACAGCATATATACATATACCGAGGGGTACCATTAACAGAATATAATACAAGTGCAGAGCAGAGAGAGATGTATATACATGCCCTGTACCACACAGGGAGACTGCACTGAGTAAGGGTCTCATAGATCTTGGGAGAACAGCCATGTTTTAGCATTGTTCTTGAAGGAGAGGAACGATGGTTCAGTTCAGTTTAGATGTGACACAATACTGGTCTTCAGAGTTCTGTGTAGATATGACGCGAGTTAGTGTTACAAATCTGTCTCCATGTGACCCAATGTTAATCTTCACAATTCTGTTCTGTCTAGGTGTGATGCGTGCTAATGTGTAATCTAGTTGTGATGAAATGCTAATCTACACATTTCCGTATAGATGTGACGTAAGCTAGTATTACAATTCTGTCTAGATGTGAAGCAATGGCAGTATTTCTATCTGAATCTTCACAGTTTTGTCTAGACAGGATGCAGTGCAACTTTTCACAATTTTGTTTCGATGCAACACAATGCTAATCTTCACAAATGTGTCTAGATTTTACGCAATGCCAATCTTCACAATTCTGCCAGATGTGACGCAATGTTAATCTTTACAATTCTGTCTAGCCGTGACGTAATACTAGTCTTCACAATTCTATTTAGATGAGATGCAAGCTAGTATTCCAACGCTCTCTGGATGTGACATAGATTCATTTTCACAGTTCTATCTGAGTATGACGCAGGCTTGTATTACTGTTCTGTCTGGATATAACGCAGTGCGAATCTTCACAGTTCTGTCTAGGTGTGATGCAAGCAGGCATTCACAGTTTGTCTAGATATGACTCAAGCTAGTGTTACGTCTCTGTCTAAATATGATGCAGGCTAATAATCACAATTCTGTCTGGATATGACGCAAGTTAGTGTTACAGCTATGTCAATATATGACGCAAACTAATCTTCACAATTTTGTCTAGATATGACGCAAGATAGTATTACTGTTCATTCTAGATATGACACAGGGTAGTGTGTAAGAGGGTTCTGTCTAGCATCGTCTCCCTTTGTTCCTAGGGGTGGTCATTCCCCTATGAGTTCTGAGCACTCCCTTTCGTGTCGGGTGTTGGTTATTGTTTACAGCTCCTTCGTCTCTAGTAATAGTCCATGTACCTCGGGATTAGCCTTGCGAGGGGGCATGGCTTGGAGGTGCTGGATTCATTCTGGTCTGGTCTGTGCGAAGAGGCAGGTTTTGAGTAGTTTCCTGAATGTTAAATTTCCTGATGTTAAAATAACTCTTCAGGCCGTACAAACACTCTTGCAAGAGCAAGGCAAATACGCACATATGGATTCAACTGCCCTTAGTGTAAACACAAGTACCCCTATCCAATTATCATTGGGTATGAATACATAAATGTGCGTGATGAGTGCAGAACCAGTCCTAAGTGTAAGCACTACTTTGCAATTACCCGATGATATAAACAAGGAGTCCAGTGCACATGATCCTACAATTGAACAAAAAAGCCAGCTGCCCAAAAAAGTTACACAAATATAAAAGAATGGCTTTAAAATAATCACAGTAAATAGACATCGGGAATTTCCTTTGCAATCTGCACACAAAAGAAGCAGATGCATGGTCTACACAGGAAGAAAATTAAAATCAAATCCATATACAGTTACTCGCCTCTACAGTCCATGCTGCTCAGAAAAAGGAAGATAATATAGTTACCCACGATAAGGGGACATTAAAAGGCTGGCTCCAAACTGCTACAGCCGGTCCTTCGTCCGGTTCCTCAGAGGATTTCAGATCTACAATATGCTGTTTAATGGAGGGGGCTGGAGAATGGGAGGTGGGAGTACATGCGATACCAGACGAGATTGATACAGCCTTTATGCCTCTTTTTAATGGTGGTGCTAACATTGGGAGGAATACAATTACAGCCGTGCAATCCGCACAATACTCAGGCCCCCCTTATCAGCAGCTTTTCAAACATCTTCAGATGTACCGCACGGTTGGATGACGGCTTCAAGTCCCTTAGGAGATAATTGTGTGTACAATAGATGAGGGCAGGCTACCACCTCGACTGTCGGCTTTGAGAACGATTTAAGAGGGAAATCCAATTCTCCTAAAGAAAGGGATGCCTCCAAGGAAACACCATTAATAAACTGATATAAGAATTGATGGTTAAGGCTGATGCGGTGGTTGTTTTAAACATAGTGAATGTTCTCAAATTATTTTGTGAAGTGTCCTGCTTAAGCCTGCTGACCTCTAGAGATATTGCTCAGGCGCACTTTCTAGATGAGAATAGAAATGACATTGTTCAGCTTAGTATTCCCACTAGAACAGTGAGAACAATGCTGATGAATGAGGTGGAAACAATCAGACAAACGGGCTATGATTTAGTTCTTCAACAGCCATCAGTGTACAAGGACATCAATGCTGAGGAAAGAGGTGGGATAGGTGCATGATTTGGGAAACCTGAAAATTGTATGTCGCTTGGGGGATGAGACAAATAGTTTGGTACAAGTTGAGCCTCTTGCTATTAGCAGTTCCCAGACGAATAGTGATGATTGGCTCTGGTTGCCTAAAACATTACAGAGTGGATTCACTAAGCTAAGTAATCAAAAATAGGCCTTTAGCCCACCAGCTGTGAGTGGAAAATGTCCAATAATGGGTAAAATTCAAGGGGTTTTAACAGTGTTTTAAATAATTATGAGATGAATAAGAATATGGGATATCAATTTATTATTTGCCTTCAAGAAACTTGCTGCACTTCACAAATCACCATTGATGGGTAAACGTTGCAATAGCAGTCCGCGAAGATAATTTAGGGGACGCCCTTCTGTCAGCCTCCTCATTAGTGTTAAAGATACTATACTGCATAAGTATGAGCTGCTGCTGAGTGATAGATCAGGGATATTGACAGTTAATATAGCCTTACAAGGGGAGGCTATAATACAATCTTTTTTGTTGATTAATATATATTGGAACCTCTTGAGTTCTGCACTGGAACCTTTGCAAGATCATTTTATGATATTTAATTGATTTGAGTGGACCATGCTGGGACTCAAAATGTAGTTGCTCCTAAATGACATTGGTTTGGCAAGCAACATCATTAGTTTGTGTTGTTTTCGGAGTCTTAATGCTCCTCTTTTTCCTAGGTCTCTAATCAATTAAAAAACATAAAAAAAATAAAATCTCAATTTATAGCTCACATACAGAATATATGAATTACACCCTCAAAATGTAGTATCAAAGAACTGCTAAACAAATTATTTAAAACAAAAAGGTTTGTTGACTACCCTTGTTTTCTTAACTTGCTTTGAAACAGCCAATTTTGATTTGCCAACCTCAAAAGGAAGCTAAAAAAACTGCAATTTTAAAATGTATAAACAAAGCAATTTACTCTTCCACTCCAAGAAACATATATACATATCTTCAGATAAAACCTACTCTCTGTATGTAAAACATTAAAACATATTAAAAATGACATGAAAATCAAATGGTATTATTACTGATATTTTACAATATGTTATGTATCCCTCTGGTCCATGTGTATCTTCAATTTCTACTGCTTCAGTGGTACATTACTTGAAAATAACATTCATAAAGAAAAGTTCAATTGTCAAGCAAATTCAATGTTACAATCTTTGATCTAACAAAGCACTTCTTGAGAAATTTGTTTTAAATGACTGTCGACCTTACAATAACAGTTAAACGTGGAAAAATAATAAAGTTAATCGTTGTAATATAATTTGTACATACTTATCAAGATGAAGTCCAACATTGTCTACATGTGATGTTTTAAAAATATATATGTTAAATTGTACCTGATAACTTTCAGAGATGTCACATGGAGTTGGTGTGATATCATCCTGCAAAAACATAGTGATTATATTTTTGCTGCCCAATTTAGTTTGTATTGTAATGTTTTCTGTTTCATCGTTTCTGCTTTTTGCAGGCAGCTAAAGGTCATTACCAAAAACAGAAAACTTTCAAACAGTGAAAGGTTATATGCATTACAGTTAAAACGTTTCTTTTTCAGATGGTTTACTTTCATTTTGCATGTCTATGAGCGATAATTACAACAAGTTTGTTGAATGAATTTATTGCAAATTGCTGAGTTTTTTTAAATTGTCAAAAATGTGCACTTATCTTAATTTCCTACAAAATATCATTAGCCAACAACTGTTAAAATAACTAAATAAATGTTCACTTCTCATACCTCATTCTCCAGACCGGCTGCAATAATAAAATCTTACATTGTTGAAGTTTCTGCATCACTCTACATCAACATAATTGTTTTAATAAGAATGTTAAAGAACATTTTTAAACACCTTTACATGCAAAAGATGGTCAATATCGAGATGCAATTCTACATGCCACTTTGTATCAATAGCTAATATTATACATAACTGTGATTAATATGTTCAAAGTGGAACTTGACCATATACATGTATAGTGTAGTCGCATCTGAAGAATTTGTATAAATACATTACTTGAAACGTGAGTGAGGTTGTAATAGACTCAGGAATAGTGGTTGATGTTGAATCTTGGTCCTATATTCAATGTATGTATGCATAACAGTGTTCAATAGAAAATATACATTAGTATTATAATTTAGACCACCTCAAAATCTCTAGAGTAGGTTTACATGCATGTCCCTTATCCTCACCGTTTGGATATTTGATATGTCTGTTATTTCCTCCATAGTAAGGGTCTGTCCTTCCATCAGTGTGGTCTACATAAAGAAAGACATGGTAATCAACAGATTTAAGAAAATAGCCTACTTTTAAAGGACGCTATGTAAGTGTTTAGAAAGGCCCCCATTGCACTGAACTATTATAGTATCCCTAAAGTAGGGATACCCAAAGTAGTCTAAAGTGACACATTTATAAACTATAGTTCATTTTGTGGCAATGGCAAATTGTGTAATATACTATCGATGGAAATATGGAAATATTCCCCAAAAACTCAAAACAGTTCATAATGTTACCTTTCCAAACACTATTTCAATCGATTGAGCAATCGTTTAAAAAACATATGTATACAAAGCAATTCTTTAAAAAAAACATGCATAAAAAATTCATCATCCACTACTCACCAAAGCCAGCATGTGCTGAAAAACATTTGGAACTGCATTGGAAATTAATTTGTGAAGGAGTCTGGGGCGAAGCGTTTTAGTGTACTTTGATGGTTCAGACATATCGTCAGAGAAGTGCATGTTGCATACGTGATATTGATTGCCCCTCACGTCTTACAAAACATCCTTGGCTCTGCTTTCAATGTCAGACACTGGAAATCTGCAATTCAAAAGCCATCTTCTAATTAAAACAAAATCCTTTGGGAATAAATGCAGGAATGTGCCATGTGTTTTGACATGCCTGACATTAGGGCAACCTAAAATGACACATGAAGGTATTGTTGGATTGTCTGTAAGATCTGTTGAAACCATATAAATAAATATGTCAATTAATAAAGAATCACTGTGAGAAAAGCAACCATCATATACCTTTGTTTGTTTAAGCAACACAGCGATCAAATCATTCAGAACTCATTGTTCTACCACAAGCTGAAACGTAATACTAGTCCATTGAACAAACTTTGAGCCACCCAAGTAATCAAGCGTTTAAAACATGGATTATGAAACATTAGATTCGGATACAACACTGTAATGTTATGTGTTATTTTCAGAGATAAAAATGCATTAAACGGTAGATAATGGTGAAGTCTTTGAGATAAATTAAAAGGAGAATACAGTTACAATGACTATAAAGCAATAGAAAGTTGCTGAGCAATGATCGATGAAACTACAGAAACAAATAGTTGACCAACCCTTACTTGCACAAATAGATTAGCCAATTCAGCAAGCCAGATAACAAGTGGATAAATAATGATATCTGTGGTAGATTGCATAGATGTTTTCTTGGAAACTATGAAGGTGTTTATAAAGACTTACAAAAGTAGGTGTGTATGTGAATGTCTGACGTGTTCGTTCACTCCCACCCAGCATCGATGCCAATGTTTGACATCCTCATTCCCATCCACCCAGCCCCCTCACAAACGCACAGCTACAGGTGCGAACTGCCATTGCTACCAGAGGGGGGATGGATGTGCATGAGGTGAGCGCAGTAGGCCAGGAACAATATTCAAGGGACACATGCATATGTTGATTGCAGGGATGGGGTCTTCAAAGGGAACTTTGGAGAAGCTGGGTCTGGGGAGCCATGTGGACAATGGTCCCCATCTGAAGAACCCTTTCAGGTGTACATGGTGCTACCTTTATGAGCAAAGTACTTGTGATTTGAAGTACCGATCAATTACAAATGTAAATAACAGTTTTGGACATATGTAAATAAAGTGAAAGAAACATAATTGATGTTAAATCTAGTGACAAATGCTTTGGTTTGTGATTTGTACGATAAATGTATTCAATTTACAGAAAAAATTGTTCTTCACTGATGGATAGAAGTTAAAATCATGTGGGAGAGCAACATAAAATGTTAGTAGTCTCAGTTGTCAAACAAACAACATATATAGAGTAAACATACTCGTTACGAGGAAGACTGTAGCTCGAAGTTCGTGCATAAGGCCAATCATCATTTGCAACACTGATCATCTAAGGTAGGCTGCCCTGAAGTCATGCAACTCGGTAACACATAGCGCTAGTGTGTCTTCTTTGGCAATGTAGGCCAAGCAGCCAGAGTTTTCTCGGCAACAGCAGTCCTCCACCACAGTCGGCATAAACTCACAATGGTAGCAGGTACACCAGGTGGAAACGTCTTCCATGTGACTGGGTTCAGGCTCTGGTGATTGATCATCACAGTTTTCATCGAACTCTGCATTATTTGGGCTTTTTTCTCTTTCAATTTATTTATTTATTTATTTGTATTTGTAGAGCACACTAGCAGCCCACAGGCATCGAGGCGCTGTAACAGAGCTAAAGCAGGCTTACTTGAGTGTTACAATGAAGCCGCCCATGAGAGAACTTGTTCATATTACAGGGTTACGTGTTTTTGAACGTACTAATTTACATCACAAGATACATCAGACAAAGAGGTTTGTTTTGACTGCTTTGCGAAACGCTGAGTGAGAGTCAATGAGCCTGAGGTGTGGTGGGAGGGCATTCCACAGAGTGGGTGTGACTGAAGGGAAGCTAGAGCTGCCTGCACGGGGTTTGCAAGTTCTAGGGACAGATAGCAGATTAGTATACTGAGATCTGGATGGTTTGTAGGTAGAGGGTTTGGTGATGTTCTGTGCTAGATAGGGAGGAGCAAGGTCATGGAGACACTTGTGAGTCAGAGCTAGGGCTTTGAAGATGATCCTTTGCTTAACTGGAAGCCAGTGGACCTGTCTCCTGAGTTCTGAGATATGTTCTTTACACGAGAGACCCGTGGCGGCTCTGAGTGCGTTGTTTTGAACAATTTGGAGTTTGGCCACATTCTTGGCAGAGGTGCCTATGAATAGGGCATTCCAGTAGTCGAGCCTTGATCCAATGATGGCCCTGGTAATGGTTAGGCAGTTTTGTTGGGATAGGAAGGGTCGGACTGCATTGATGAGTTTGGAGTGGTAGGCTGACGTGGAGGCTATGGCATTAACGTGCCTGTTCATGGTCACGTCAAGTTCTAAGAAGACACCCAGGGTTTTGATGGAAGGTGAGATGGAAATAGGAATGTTGTCAATGGTGAAGGAGGAGTATTGAGTGCCCAGTTTATTCAGGGTGGAGGGTGAACCCACCAGCAGAAGCTCAGTCTTCTCACTGTTGAGGAATAGCCAGTTTTCTGCCATCCAAGATTGGATTGTTGAATAAACGGAGTCCAAGGTGTTCTGGTCGGATAGGTAGTCTCCCAATAGGGGGATCAGTATCTGGGTGCCATCTGCATAGTTCATGTATGAGATGCCCATAGAGTCCAGGATTTTAAACTCGGGCCTCGTGAAGAGCTTGTAGAGGGTAGGGGCCGTGCATGAACCTTGCAGAACCCTGCATTTGATAGTACTCGGGTCAGCATAGGAGGAGTCAGAAAAGACTTTCATAGCTCTGTCTTTTAGAAATTAGTCTATCCATTTGCAGGCCTTGTCAGAGAAGTTAGCCACAGAGGATAAGTGTTGGCATAGAGGGTTGTGATCGACCAGGTCAAAGGTGGCTTACAGGTCGAGGAGCAGGAGGAGCGCCGGTTTGCCGGCATCTCTGAGGTCATCATTTTGGTTTTTTAGGTCAAGGAGAGCCTTTTCGGTCCCATGACGCGGCCTGAGCCCTGATTGTCTGAGTCCAAGGATGTGGTTGTCCTCTAGGAATTTCAGAATTTGCAGGTAGGCTGCTTTATCCAGTATGTTCAGTAGAAAGGGTACAGTAGTAATGGGCCTGTAGTTGCCTGAGCAGGCAGGGTCAAGGGAAGGCTTCTTGAGGAGCGGACAAACCCAAGTTTCCTTTAGTCCCAGTGGAACAGAGCCGGTGCGAAAAGAGGCATTAATGAATGCTGTGATGATCGGGGCTAGGGATGGTGCACAGTCCTTGATGACTTGTGCTGGACAGAAATCACCTTTGCAGTTGGAGGGTTTGATTATTTGGAGGAGTGAGATGACCTCTGATTCAGTCATGTCTTTGAAGTTGAATTGAAGGGAGGAATTGGAATGGGTGGTGCGGGCATGGGAGCTTTCAGAACTGGCGATCATTTTGGTGATCTCCTTTTGATGGGCAACGATTTTGGCCTTTAGGGTCTCTAGTTTGTTTAGCATGGCAGATTGAATGGAATTGCACCAGGATTCATCCTTCACAATTGATGAAGGTGGGACAGAAGGGGTCTCTAGTTCTCTGAATATGGCAAAGATTTCACGGCTTTCAGATTTAGCATTGTTAATCTTGGTATTGTAAGATGTGGCTTTGGCGTTGGTAATGGCGGTTTTGTAGAGCTTAGAAATTGTTTAAAGGTGGTTTTGTTCACTTCATTCGGGTTATTGACCCATGTAGTGAGGGCAGTTCTTTTTGAGCACGCATCTGTAAGAGGTATTGGGTGAACCACGAGTTACAGTGTTTGTTTTTCTCATTTTTTGGATGAGAGAGGTGCTACCAGGTCGACAGCCTGGGATAAGGTCCTTTTGAGGTCGTTGGCAAGAACTTCAGCGTTGTTAGAGAAGGGAGGTATCAGGGCGGGTACCTTGAGATGTTGAGCTAGGTTGTAGTGGGTCAGGAGTTTCAGACTGCGTGAGAGTGCAGCTGGGAGGGGGATTGAGGGTGGTTGAGGGTCCTTGGAGGTGATAATGTTGAAGGTGATGCAGTGGTGGTCAGACCAAGGTAGTGGCGTGTTCATCGGGTGGCTGAGTGAGCAGTTGTGGTGTGCATCCCAGTCCAGGGTGCGGCCCTTTGTGTGGGTAGGGCTCGAGATGGTTTGGGAGAACCCAAGGATAGCCAGGGCTTTGTTGAGGGCTGAGGCATGTGTGTCTTTGGGGTCATCAAGTCCCAGGTTGATGACCTCAAGAGGAACTCAATGAGTTCCTCTTCTGAATATTCAGGCTCATAATGGTAGGGCTGAATTTTTGCCATAGTTTCTGAATATCGAAGAAGTACAAAATCAACAGTGAGAATAAAATAGATTTTGTTACTATACAGTAACAAACTGAGGTTTTACCTTAAAATTCAATGTTAAAGAAAGACAAGAGAGGAAACAGTCATGTTACAAAAACCCATAGAGATAAAAATAACAGGGTCAAGCTTTGAAATTTCGCATTGACCCTTGTCAATAATTAGCCATGTAAAAGTGGAATTTTCTTATGGTTTGGTAAAGACATTGTACATAATATAAACATGTTTTAAATAAAAACCAACTACTGAGTTAATTCGTTTACCTGTTCTGAACCCATCAATGTGCACATCAATGGATAACTTCATCATTGTGAGGCTGGCCATGATGAGAGTAATGAGAGGGGCAAAACCGCCAGATTGGGAAGGCAGGGTGGCGATGAGAGATTGGGGGCACTAGGATGATTGGTAAAGGAGTGGTGCGATAGTGGTCCCAGGAAAGATGACAGAGCTATTCCAGGATGCCTAGCTGCTGGGGTATAAGCTATGGAGTGCCAGGGTTATGATCATGTGCTCTTCAAGCTGAAGAGCCAGTTCCTCCATGATATATTGCAATCTATTATTGCTGCATTCACTTTTTGTACAATCCTCCATAGCAGCCGCATATTTTCCTTATAATATCACCTCTGAGTGCACAGTCCCGAGTAAATGGTCTGCATAGTGGAGCTGGAGCACAGTGTGACCAGGCAGCCCTGCAGGCGCTGGATGTCCCTGCTATTCCTAGACTTGCTGAGCAACAGCTTCAGCATCACAGTCCTCTCCTTGCGCCCCCACTGCTTTCCCCTGCATAATGACGTTGCCGGAGGCTTCTTAAGCACTCCTCGCACCTTCACCCCATCATCACTGAGACTTCTCTACTCCTGTTTCCACTCCATGGTGTGTGACAATAGGTAGGTCGGACTGAACCCTGCCCTTCCTCCCCTTTCCCCCCTCGAGGATGTTGTTCAGTAGCATCTGAGACTACTTGCAGCCCTTGAAACATGCAGCATGTTAATGGCGCAGACCCCCACAAATGGGATGAATACATCATACAGCAGCATATCAAATTCTTCCAATGCCAAAGCCAAGAGAGAATGAATGAGACACTTGTAACGGTAAGTGCTGCAATGAACTTTAATGGATAGAAGCAGGTAATACTTAATTGAAAATCCAAAGGTTTACACATACAAAGTACACACATTAAACTGGTGTGGTGAAGAGATCCCTATTCTTCTCTGGAGGGACTCAGTCTTTCCTGAAACTTGGCATCACATGCCCCTTGGCCTCCAGAGATACTATCAGTTTCATGTCAGACTCATGACATACCAAAGTGGGTCTATCAATGAAGAGGAGATTCTTTGGTGCAGGCATGGCCAAAACTCATTGTACGTCCTGCTGGTCTCCGTGTAGTGACTGGTGTTGTCCGGTCTAACCAGGTCTTGGCAATTACGGTGTTCCGAAAGTGAACCATTAGTAAAGGTGCACTTGGCAATCTCTGCCTATGCTTTAAGCTCTGCAGAGGCTATTGTCACATTGGCATGAAGGTCTATCATTCAAACGCCCTACATGTGTTGTTCAAAGTGCTGCCATGCTACAGCCAGGGTTCAGCTAAAGGGAGCCGATTCACACTGCTGAAGGTGGCTTTGCAATGCTGTGGCACCAAGTGTGTCAGTTGACACCTAATGGGTCAAAAACGGTATGCCTCTGCACTCAGAAGTATATCGGTTTGAACAGGTGTGGGATGCAAGGGGATCCAGGGGAGAGCAGTTTTAGCCGAACAGCACTTTAACAGAATCTGGCAGAGGTGTTCATCAAGAACTACAGATTGTTATTGTGAACATGGTGGGGTGCATTTGGAACCACCTTCACAAGTGCAGATGGTTTTGATGCATGCAGTGCGTGTTTGTAAGCCTCTGGAATTCTGGGCCATGTAGTCCACCAATGGTAGAAAAATAAATGTAGCTGTTAGAGTGTGTACTGCAGCACTGATGCTAGACTCATGATGCTGATGCCTTGACTGCACTACCCCCCACTGTATACCTGGTCAACAAGAAATAATAAAAACGTTAATAAATAGGAAGAAATTAATGAATTAAAAATAAACAATAACTACTGAAGGAAGGTAACTGCGTCCCATAATGTGTCCCTGCACCCCAAAAAATAAATCATAGCACTCTCCTCCTCTCCACAGTTGACTTGCACCCATGGCCAGCGTGTGAAGGTGACGTTGCTTCAACCCCTGTTGAATGACAAACTTGGCCTGATTTACAAAGTAATAGCTATAAAGCTGGAAGGCTGTCTTCACTGTACAGAGATAAATTAGCATGAAAATAGTACTGAAATATGTAGGCGATATGGACCATTCAGTCAAAGAAAAGAGTGATATGTACAAATATTTGTCTCAAGTTCAGTATAGTGAAACCTTACAAGAATGAGTAAGAAAGCCAGAGGGAGTAGTGGGTGGGACGAGAATTCCTGCTGGGGGCGGGGTTCTGGGTCAATGGGCAGGAACGTGTTCCTTCAATAGCCACAAAAATCTTTAAAGATTTGTGACTGATTGTTACTATTCGTTGCAGTAATACTGGTGCAAGGTGTATCCGTACAGTATCAAACTAAGAAAAGTAACATACCTACAACGGGCAGTGAAAATGTCAATTTTTGGCCAACTCAATGTGAAACTAACGAAAACCCCATGGGGGTGGGGGCTTTAGAACGAAGCAGTGCCATTATCACAAGCCGTTCCCTAATAATACAGTCATACAACGTTGCCTCTCAGTCAAGGAGCGATCGCAGAATAGAAGCCTAGCACTAACGCATTCAAGCCCCAGTCCATAAAGAAATACAAGTCCGGCACTTTTCCTGTCCCCTCTACCCCTGCACTTGCGCGATCTGAATGACACCTGGCCTAGTAGGATCGTTTGTCTGTCTCCCCTTGTTCCCCCTCCCTGCCTCGTCGCGCCTTGAAACACTTGTGTATAGGCGCGTTACAAATGCCATATCATATCATATCATATCATATCACCCAGTCCAACTTATGCCCTCAAAACATTGCACTAGAACATGCTTTCATGATCTTGATTGGAGGAGGCCCCAGGAGAACGAAAGCCTTTTTCATTGGAGGGTCTGCACCAAGCAATGTCCGCTTGATTCATCTAAATACAATGCCTCAATATTTCTAATTTAGAAGAGTCCTATAAAATGCATCCCACATGCCCTCTGCGGCCCATTCCGCTTAAGCCGGTCAGAGAGCAGCACAGGAGAGTTGCTTCTGACATCTGTGTGCAACTCACACATGTTCGGATCTTGGCAGAGATTGCTTAGCCCTGCATTCATCCGAGGTCAATGCATTGAGTGCCATTGAGCTGGGAAATTATAGCACCTGCAGTATTAAGCACCAGGAGACATGTTTTTCATGTGCTGTGCATAAGAGCAAAGAACGTGTGCAATTCATATTTTGGGTAATCTTCAAAGTGGTTCAAAAAACGAATCACCCAATGCCATTGGAAAGCAAGTCTAACTCTCAAACACACGCTCAATATGAAGAAATCAATGTGTAGATTAAAATGGAAAAATCTATTTCGATTTAGTTTATTTATAGAATCTTATTTTTTACTCTCTTATCGATGGTGAGCCATGGCTCATTTCCTCTCTGCAAAGATGGGTCATTCTTTCTCATTCAACTTTCTTGCAAATAAAATATCCTGTGGTAGTGAAGCAGATTTTAACTGGGGAGCATATTCAAGAAACAGAATTTTTACCTCGAAATGGACCACACATCAATCTTATGAATGCCTAATCTGTAAAAATGTTGTTAAAGATGTGAAACATTCTCATTTAGAGTGTCTTCTCTACTGGAAAATTGGGAAGAGATATATTTCGTAATTATATAAATGAAAATAGAATGTTGTCCTCTGTGCAAGCATTGGTTTTTTTTCATGTATTTGTTTCACCTGAGGGGATGTTGGCAGTTGTAAATTACCAATGTTACACATGGTATCTAAGATCGAAATATACTAGAAATACATCTTGATTTTACTACGTGTCCAACTGTATAAAGACATTTTTTTAAGAAAATTAAATGTTATCAGTGTTTTTTACTCTACATTCAAACTTGGTAAGTAGAAAGATAACTACTTGACAATCTTGTCTTGTTTGGTTGTTTCAGTATATTAGCATGAACGACATTCTATTGTTAAGAAATTCGCTCTAATCAACTTTTCAAGATAATTTGCAGTACACTTTTTGTAACACTGTATAGTAGTTCTCTAAATTGTATTGTTCGAATGTTTATAGAAATGTATAATTTCTGAATAAAATAGAACTGAATAGAAGAATGAAGCCATGGAGCGATGGGCTGAAACTGCATATAGCAAACTCATGAAGTGAAAGATTATTTAATCAAACAGCATATAGCACAGTCAACCTCCTGAGCTGCCATCCACCTGCTATGTCAAAGGATAGCGACATCAAGAATGCATGATAAGATTCCTACTTTTCCACCCATACTTTCCCAAAACTCTTCCACTCATGTCAACCTGCATGCACTGAAAAGGTCTCAGAGATGTTTTTAAGTGTGGTAGAAGATTTGAAAATAAACGTAAAAAATGATAATCGATTTTCAGTCGCCTACACAAGTGCATTGTGTGCTCAATTCATCCCCAGATCCGAGAGCTGCTCTCTCTATGGCGGACAGTGGGCTTCATTACGAGTTTGCTAGTGCATTAAATTATTGGCAGTTATTCCGTTACCTCCATTTACCGTCAAATATTGGTGGAATTACCAATTGAGGCAAATCCTCAAAAATCCCTTTGGAATCCCAAAGTGGCTCCTAACACTGCCGTTACCCCACTTATAATCTCATGGTAAATATGTGGGACAGTGTGGTGTAACAGTAAGCAATTTTGGCCGTCATTTCCCTAGAATTACTGTCAAACTCATAACGATGCTTATTATTAGCTCTATAGACTCACTATCTGGAATAAATTTACCTTGGAGCCAAATGTATTCATTTCTTGTCAGTGTTTCCTAACACGCTGTAGGCAAACCATTCCACTTCATAGCACCAAGACTTAAGAGCGGAGTGGGAATGAATGCGAAAATATAACACCCTTGACTTATCTTAAAATATTCTGCAATTTACCACATGCCAATTACTGCTCCTAGTAAGTCTTCCAGAATGCCCATGGAGTCCAAACATGGGTACTGGCACTGTTGCTTCCCCACTCATAATGCCAAGGTACATTTCTGGGGCACATGCCTATGGAATGAATGCCATTAGATCATTAGACTCACTATATAAGAACTAACTTTACAAAAACACATTCATTCATTTATTTGTATTGTTTTCTAAAGCGCAACATGCAAAAACATCGCGTTTCAGAGCAGCAAGAACTGCGAGGGAAGTGGGGAATGGAAATTAAAGATCCGTTTTTAGAAGCTATACTTCAACACATTCTGTTGAAGAAAGCTTCACCAACAACCATAACAGGAAATACCCGTGTAAATCCCCCTAGCAAAGAATGGAAAAGAAGAAACATCAAGGTCAGTCAAATGAAGCCTTTGATGATGCTGAACATGTCTGAGACACTCGTTATTTATCATGATTCCAGCTGCAGGCGCATATGGGTCAATGCCACCCTACAATGATTGACTTCCCTTCTTCATATAGACCCCAAAATAGCAGACGCGTATTTGCTGTTGAGGTCAGAGGTGTGAAACAGGAAGGACAGGACATTGAAGGCATGCTGTGTATAAATGAGGGCTGCCTGCACCATGGACGAGCCTGCCAGAGAGAATCCTCCAAGCTGTGCAATGCTTGTCATGTGGTCACATCTCAGGATCTTGTCAAGTTTACAAGTATTGCTAAGGGTTTCTAGGTCCCAAACACCTGCAGATCCAATCGTGCAGAGCACTCCTCAAAACTAAACAAAGGGGAACAACATTATAAAGAAATCAACTGTAAAGCTAGGAGCAGGCATGACGTGTGTTACCTTATGAAGCAAAACATGGTCATTCCAAATGCCCTCTGACCCGTATTCCCTGACCAAAAATATATACTACTGTGCATCTTGGGCAAGTAGGTGAGACAGACGGTAAAGCAGGGAACTGATGATGCAGAAGACCAGGGACTTTATTTTATAGTGCGATTCGGTAGGTCAGGTTGTTGTAATCTTCAACGGAAGTACATCTACGGATCCTCCTCGTCCTATCTCAGGTCCATGGTTCCCTCCATGACCAGTATCCCCTTCCTGTAACCCAAGGTACCGCCCCTCTCAATATCCTCCTAACTGTGCCCATATTGATTACATTTGTTCTAGTATTATTCATATTACGTCTTCCTATTACTGTATCCACCTGTTGTACAACACTGAGTTGGGGCTGCACAATTTAAAACACAATGGTGCATCCATCCATTTATTCATGCATGCATAAGACACTGTCGACCTGGCCCTGTGGGGAATTATCTTTTTCGTCCCATTAAAAATGGAGCATACCTCTCGAAATGTGCCATAGCTCTTTCTTTGGAAGAAAAGCTTGCAGGATAAGTCAGTGGATCAGCGTTTTCACTGCAGAAAGCCAGATGTTACCATGATGTCACAGTATAGAATCCCTGTGGGTCCCCGCATCATGTGATAATTCTGTGCGCCATAAAAGGAGTGATACTAACACTTGTTTAGATTTTCAATGGATGAATCTGTATGTAAAATGCAGGCATACAATATTTACAAATACAGGTACTCAGAGGCTGACAGTAGTGGCTACGATTGTTATCAATGATTGAGGTAACATGAATATCAAAACCTGTGTAGCTTAGATCCCACACGTAAGGCCACTAAGTGAACACAGTATAGAGAAGATTACTTTTAGGACAAAAATAGTAGACGAGAGCATCTTTGTGGGAACGGGGAAGACCCCTCAAACTCAAACGTACACCGAGTTGTCGATGATATGGAAAATAGTGGGTGGGTTTACATTTCCCGCAATCCTACTTATTGGTCATATTATGTTCCTCTTCCATCCAATCCAGAACCTCCTCATGCAATTTTCACTTAGCAACCCGTTTTGGTTGTTTGAATCTGCCGTTGTCATCTTCAACGTTCCTGACAAATTCAACCCCAGGTCGTCTATACAGCAAGCAGGTGTTCTGCTTGTAGGGCATGAACCTAAACAATGTCAATGTTGATGTCCCACTCAATGCATTTCCATCTTCTATCCCACAATGACATCCTAACGTCTGACTCCCACTCCCTTCAAGAGTCCAGCTATGCGTCTGTCTCAAAGTCAACCTCACCTGTGAACTTCAACATAAAGGATGCCAACACAAAAGCAAGAGTGTGACTTTGTGTGGCAGGAGTCTATGCTGCTTATCTCCTGAAGAATTGTCAGCCATCGTCCGATCACAAACCTCAAGAAAGCCACATCTTTGCCTTTTTCTTGGTGCAACCATGCTCTCATCAACCTCAGCAAACTCAGCAGCAAGGCAAGCAAGAGTGCCGCTCTGTAGGAAAGAAACTCAAAGACAGTCACTTCCGAGCATTTCTATCCATCAACCCACCACCAACCTGCACCCGTGCACCCTTCATATATTTAAGTCCTAATGAAAATGGTTATGACCACGAACCTCAGGTAGATGGTCTTGAACCTGTGAACAGGAAATAGGAGTGATCAACACACATAAGAATGTAAAGTTCTCATGGATATATTTGTCTTGCCCACACAATGTCAAAAACACAAATGGTTATGGTAATGCGTCTCTGGTAACACACGCCTCGTTGTTGGTGCCGGAGTCCCTTCCAGTAGCATCACTCCTGTTTGCATCTTATGTGGGTAACAGCTATACATGAACTTTGACACCGGCTTCTAGACAGATGCATGGGAAGTGAATGTGGGAGGGCTTATAATATATTCACAGTGCATTGCAGTTGTTCTGTTAACCATGCATGTGTGGTTGTACTTAATAGCATAGAGAAAAGAGCTTCATCAAGGAGGTCTCTGCATAAACACATAGGGCAGAAGGGGCAATCTCAAGATGGTGGGCACTGTACCAGTAAATTGGATGCAAGGGCAGATGAATTAACCCAAAGTAGTACAGTGGCGATGGGATAGAATAAGGGGACGGCACTAACAATGATTGCAAACGACATGTTAAATGATAACTATTTTTGGAATATATTCCATCTATGTGTTTGTGGTAGGACAGGATGGAGGATTAACACCAGTAGACTGCGTGGGTGCTGAGTCAAGGGAAAAGAGTGTGTTTCTTTAGGGGTCTCTTGAAGTCTGAATCTACGGCAATGGACTTACTGAGTTACTTAGTGAGTTCTAATGGGACAGAGGAGGATGACAGGACAAAGCAGGAGGTAGCACAGGTATGATGGAAACAGAGAGGTTGAGGGGGCCTTAGATTTCATGGTGTGAGGCAGTGAGTAGCAAGTCATGGAATAGTTGGGAGATAGCCAATGGATGTATTTGTAGACACGCAAGGGTTTGCGCGTGGTCACCGGCCCCACACGGAGGCAGTGAACTGAGGTGGATGAATATTTGGGGATTTGAAGAAGCTCCAAGCAAAGTGAAATACCTTGCCAAGTAGGGTAAATGAGTTAATAGGTAGTCCCATGGGATTGCTTGAACAGTAATTCAGATGACTGAGGAAACGGGTTGAGATCAGAGTCTTAACAGAGAGAATGGTCACGCGGTTCTGGATTTTACAGATAATGAGGAGGTTAAACCTTCAAGTCATATCACAGGAGGCAGCGATCAGCTTTAGTTTCAGATCACTGTCAAAGAGAACCCCAAGATTTGAAAACCACAGGACATGGGTGTATAGTGTCAGGGATACAAGATAGAGAAGAGGTGAGGGTGTGGCTGAGGCATTACAAGCTAGGCAGTAGATCGCCTCCGTTTTAGAGAGGTTACGCATCAGGAAGCATTGGGCCATGCATTGCGATAGAGTGGCTGGGTAGTTTCTGATGCAGAAAGGCAGCTCCAGGCAAAAGGAGGTTAAATAAAAACAAATGAGTGTCCTGGGCAAAAATATTACACGTGAACTCAAAGGAGACGAGTTGGCCAAGGGGCAAGGTGCAGAGATTGTATAGCACGGAGCCATGGACAGATCATTGAGGGTCCCTGACTGGCAACGTGGTTGCCAAGCTTGTTCCACCAGCCAATGAGATCGAAAAAGAGTGACCAAGTTAGTGCAATACACTTTTTTGTATGTTAGTAATGGTGTCCTTTTTACGATAATAGTACTGCACATGTGTAAGGGGTACACACTTGTGCCAACCATTTTATATACGTGCAGGTGTGCCCCTTGCTGGACATGAAGGGGAGAGCAGCCACTGGTTTCAGTAAGCTTCTTGGATGCTGCATTCACAAATCCAGAGTCCCAGAGCAGGGCCAGAAAGCAGTTTTCAAGACTTTAGGAAGTTTCTAACCGTGCAAGACCTTTAGCTATTTTAGCCTTTTCGAGCAGCATACCAGCAGAGGAAGACCCTCCAGGTGAGCTCCCGCACCCTTTGCAGGTCTTTGAGGCCCAGTCCCTGGGAATCAATTTCTTCCCCCTAGATTTTGTTTTCCTCTCCCCACTCCCTTGCTGTCCCTACTCCAGCCTAGTCCCCACCCCGCCTGCCTCCTCCTGTTGGTCTGTGACCTGGTCACGTGACGCCAACACCGCACAGGGCCGGGCGAGATTTCCTCAGCTGGTGGCATCGTCTAGGCTCTTTTTGAGCAGCATACCAGCTGAGGAAGACCCTCTAGGCGATCTCCTGCACTCGCTGCAGGTCTTTGAGGACCGGCGCCTGGGTCTCCATTTCTTCCACGTGGTTTTGTTTTCCTCTCCCCTCGGCCTTACTGTCCCCACTACATCCTAGTCCCTTCCTCCACACAGCCCCAGCCTGGCCCTTCACCCTCATGTTGGTCTGTGACCTGGTCACGTGACCCCAACACTGCACAGGGCCCAGAGAGTTTTTTCCTCAGGTGGTGGCATCGTCTAGGCCCTTTTTGAGCAGCACGCCAACTGAGAAAGACCCTCCACGTGAGCTCTTGCACCCACTGCAGGTCTTGAGGCCCGGTCCCTGGGAATCCATTTCTTCCCCATTGGTTTTGTTTTCCACTCCCCTCTCTCATGCTGTCCACACGCTCCAGCCTAGTCCCTCCCTCCCCACAACCCTGGCCTGCCTCCTTCACACTCTGGTTGGTCCGTCACCCCAACACTGCACAGGGCCCAGAAAGATTTCCTCAGCTGGCAGTGTCATCTAGGCCCTTTTTGTGGAATGCGCCAGCTGAGGAAGACCCTCCAGGTGAGCTTCTGCACTCACTGCAGGTCTTGGAGGCCCAGTCCCTGGGGATATATTTCTTCCCCCTTGTCTTTGATTTCCTTTCCCCTGTCCCTTGCCGTCCCAACTACATCCCAGACCCTCCCTCCACACACCTCTGGCCTGTGACCTGGTCGCATGACCCCAACACTGCACAGGGCCTAGAGAGTTTTCCTCAGATGTAAGCATCATCTGGGCCGTTTCTGAGTAGCACACCAGCTCAGAAAGACACTCAAGGTTATCTGCTGCACCCGCTGCAGGTCTTTGAGATGTTGGGAATCAGTGCACGTTCTTAGTGTGTGCCCATTGTATTGAAGTTGGGTGCAGAGCGGGAAGATAACTGTTAGGCAGAATCCTGTGCAGTTCCCTTGGGGAACACTGCAAGAAGATTAAGACTATAGGAGTAAGCAGTAAACCCAATTGGTAGCAGTCTGCACCACCCAGATTTACCTGGTAGCTGTGGCTTAGCAGTCAGACTTCTCTCAAGATGAGTAGGGCAGTATACAGAGGATACACAATAGGGCTAAAAACACAGTAGAGCAAGCAAACACTGACCAGAGCTTGGTATCAAAAGTATATAATTATTTATTTAAAACACACTTTAGGAAATACACCAAGCACTCTAAATCAAATCAAGTTCAAACACAGTCAGATAAAGTATACACACCTCCCTTAATAATTATTAGACAAGTCTAGGTCAAAGCACCACTATTTGTAAAAACAAATGTGAGCGTGTAACTTAGATGGCACTCCAATAATTAGGTTAAACGGAGAGAAAAAGGCAGGTCATGAAAATAAAACAGTTCCAAACACTTTTCTAAGACCACAGCAAGTTAGTGAAGGCAGAGTCTACTGTAGAGCCAATGTTCATAGGCCAGGCCCACTTTAAATGGAGCAAGTCGAAATGTGCCCAAGATCACACAGTTTAAAAAGCACTCAAGTCTTTTACAGAAATGTTCAAAGGAGGTTGGTTTGATGCGAAAGGTAAAGTTAGAAGGTCTGGGGCCAACCCAGTTGGAAAGCCAAGGATTTAAGGGTCACCTTTAGCAATCCGCAGAAAGAGAGGCCAGGCGGAACACAGTACCTTAAAGGGTGAGGAAGCTCCAGCGGTGGCAGTTGTTCCTGGCAACGGGTGCAGTTCATGGTTTTGACCAGGGGAAGAGGAGATCTCGTCAAGGAGGAAACCTGGAGTTGTTGCACTGCCCAGGGAAGAGACCAGCCGCGGAGTTCGTCGGTTAAAAGGTGCATTCCTTTTATTAGCGGTCACAGTGGTGAAGCTTGGCTATCGGCCGCCAGGGTGCTTGGCACGGGTGATTCGACTAAGGGACATCCTGGAAGGCGAATGGCGAACTGGTTGTCCCCACCAGCTCAAAGGGAGAAGACTCTTACAGCAGAAGATCTTCTCTTGTTGTCGGGAAAGTGGTGAGGTCGTTGCAGCAGGGCTCCACCGGTGGTGTCGTCGTTGCAGATGGCTCAGCTTCTCCCCTCTTCTGATTTCTTAGGTCCTGTGGCAACTTCTGAAGTTCCAGTCCCAAAAGCCCTGCTTTTATGCAGAAAAACCCCCTTCTAACAGCCTAGCTGTCACTCATACATGCTAAGTGGTGAGCCGGGCGGCTCACCACTGGGCCAATCAGAACAGAGTGCGACTTGAGTTCCTAAGGCGACGCAGTCCAGGGTGCCAATTCCCCCACCCACACATCCTGTGGAACCCAGACAGAGTGGCACCAGTTGGAGGGCTTCTGTGGAGAAGCCTGCCAAAAAGTGGAACAAAGGGCCCGACTTTGGTTGGAGTTACAGAGACAGACACAAACACCATTTTGGAAAAGAGTTCTGGCAAAAAGACCCAATCGGTGATTTTGTATTAAATAAATAAACCAGCGCTATCTTTAACATTGCACCAAAAAGTGGTGCGTTTAAAACCAATGGGAAAATCCCATAAAAAAAATTCTGGTGGAATATTTCGAGTGGTAACCACTGCCACCAGCCAGAAACTCAACAAGGGGGGACTGGACAGTGCCCCCTTGAAAACAGACCCAGGGCCAATCGAATTAACCCCTTCCAGTACTTCCACAATATGATGGTTTGAACTGGTTTTGTTCACAATTTTGGACTAGTAAAGTCAATGGTGACTTTACATGCCCTGGGAGACAGTAGTCAGTCCCAGGGTATGGAGTCTATGTTTGGGGGTCACTATGACACCCCTGTGTTACTGCACTGAGGGTGCTGTGTAACACATACATTAAAGTAGATGATACACTATGGAGTAAATACCCCATAGCCCATAAGCACACAATAAGTCAAAGACATACCTCAAATCATGCCTAAGAGTGGGAGGAAAAGAGTCTCACTCTGAGCAGGAGAAGAAAAACAAACCCCAAAAATCCAGCAAAGCTGCTGGGGGACTCACTAGGTTTGGGAAATTAGCCTTATAAGAGAATTCTCCCTAACACTCGCCCCCCCCCAGACTAAGGGACAGGAGTATTGAATCCACTCCTGGATGAATCTCATACCTCTAGTCGGTTACAACCATCCTAGAGAGACCATCAGCATTTTGGTGGTGACACCCTGACCTGTGCTCAATGGTGAAATCAAAGGTTTTCCTTTGTAAGCTATATGACCTACAAACCCTTTGAGGAACATCTTCCTTTTTAAATCTATAGGGGATCTGGTTGATCAGTCCCTCAGAAGTTGGTACAACTCCTGAACCTGTGATAGGCTTTTTCAAGGGGTCCTTATAAAGGATTCCCTTAGATCTAGAGGGGCCTCCAGGGTTCCTCACCACCTCTATGTTTGGAGCAGGTTGGGTCTCAGGCCTCTTGGTTGGAGGGGTTGGGGTTAGGCAATGTACCTGCTTCCCATTCCTCTTAGGTCTAACCTTACCTACTTTAGGAGTTCCCCTCCCAATACTAGGATTTGAGTTGGAGTCTTCAGTAGAAGGTCCAACAGTCTGAAAGTTTTTTGGCGTTAGACTTCTCTTTTCTGGCTTTCCACCAGTTCTCTTAGGCCTAGAGAGGGGTCCAGTTGGTCTATCCACCTCTTCCTCCTCAGAAGCAGAGGGAGTCAGAGACTCTACAACTAGGGGAACAATGATGGAGCTTGGTTCGGGCTCCCATTTCCCTAACATATTATCCTGAAATTTGCCTGGGTTAGGGGTCAACTTACTAACACCAGTGCTTGGGTTGGGGTTCTCAGTAGAGGTTCCCACAGGCTTAGAGGGGTCCCTTAAAGTGGCCTCTCTAGCCAATTTGTTTAGGTCCTGCTTCTCCATACTGGGAGGCCTGGGGGTACTGGATACTACTCCTAGAGTTTTTAGATCATTTTCCAGCAGGACTCTCCCAGGCACCTCAGTCTGAACACTGACAGGAATCCTCACTGTCAGGTTATTACACTGAATGAGGGCTGGTAGAATAGGAACCATCTGGACAGGGCCTCCAGAATTTCTAGTGGGACCATTGGGGGCCTTAGCTACATCCTCAGGTTTGAAACAGCTTTCATCCACTACTGTTCTGCTGGCCCCAGTGTCTCTCCTGGCAGGAGTGTCCTGGCCATTGACAAGAACACTGTCCATGTAATATACTTTAGAGTTTGCTGGTAGGGAGTCATACACACCCCTATTCTGTTTGCTAACCAGACCCATGGACTCTAAAGAGAAGTTGTTTGAAGACTCAAGGGTTCTTCAGCAGAGACTTCAAAGTGAGCACTAGCCACTTGTACTTCCTCCTCAGGAGTGAAGGCTAAGGACACTGTGCTGATCCCTGTAGGTTTACCCTTACATCTGCCACCAACCAGAAACTCGACAAGGGGGGACTGGACAGTGCCTCCTTGAAAACAGACCCAGGGGCAATCAAATGAACCCCTTCCAGAACTTACACAATATGATGGTTTGTACTGGTTCTGTTCACAATTTTTGACTAGTAAAGTCAATGGTGACTTTACATGCCCTGGGAGACAGTAGTCAGTTCCAGGGTATGGAGTTTATTTTTGAGGGTCACTATGACACCCCTGTGTTACTGCACTGAGGGTGCTGTTTAACACATACACTAAAACAGATGATACCCTATGGAGTGAAAGACCCCATAGTCCATAAGCACACAATAAGTCAAAGACATACCTCAAATCATGCCTAAGAGTGGGAGGAAAAGAGTATCACTCTTAGCAGGAGAAAAAAAAACAAACCCCAAAAATCCAGCAAAGCTGCTGGGGGACTCACTAGGTTTGGGAAATTAGCCTTATAAGAGAATTCTCCCTAACAATAACCACTGATCCGCACACATCTAGTACATAGCCACTGACTGGAATTAGTGCTTATCTAGAGCACAGGCTCTATGTGTGTTGCTCTCCAGAGATAGTCAATGTATTGCACCTAGAAGAATTGCACGAGGGTAGCCTATGTACTGCACTTAGAAGAATGTATACAGGCTGCCAATGCGTTGCAATCAGTGATCTAAGTGAGGAGTGGCTAGGAGTGGTGCTCCTCTACTTTTATTTTTCTAGCGTCACCATTCCTATACCTATTTTAAAAAGAAACGGACACGGAACTGTTCTTTTTAAAATAAAAGTATAGGTAGAAAGAGAAAGTCATAAATCAGAACGTCAGCTTCAATATGAGGGTCACACAGTGCTTAGTCCTGGCGCATTGAGCAGTGGCTGATGTGTGTAACTGCCCATACCCTCACAGTGCACAAGAGTGGGCCAAGCCTATGTATTGTAATGTAAAATAATGTGTTAGGAATCAAATCGATCATCTGGGAATGCAAGCAGCAGGACCTAATTATTTTGCCGGATTTAACCCTACATTGATGGATTTTGTGACTTTTGTCCCACGCTGTGCAGACACCATCTGCGGAACGCCAAAGTCCCAAATTTGCTTTAGTCACCGTCCTGATGAAAGCCTTTCCAGCTCCTCACACTTTCGTGTCAAAGTGGGAGCTTGGCAGGGCAGGGCAGCAGAACGTCTCTCCCTGGCATCTGCAAAGCATCTGACATGTCGCTCTGTGTCAACAGACCATTACATGAGAACAATTAGGCCGAGACATATATATCTATACAATGAAAAAACTTTTTTAAAATAACGTTATGGTTACAAGTAAAAGAGAAAAACCTCTGAAATTTGCTAGTACGGTAAGCTAAGCAACCATAACCCGCGCCACCACTGTGCACTGCTAAGACTAACACCCAGGACATCACTGATGACATCACAAATGTCATTGATGACATCACGGATGACATCGCATGTCTGGCTCCCTCTTTTTTGTTCACTGACATATCTAGGCAAGGTGGTTTTTTTTCAGTGACGGTCAGGAACTGAAAATTCATAGACAACTGTTGAGAAACCACCTTTGTGTTTCACAAAGGTGCGAATGGCATTAAACCTTTTTTCCACCTTTAGGCTGATATTTCTCTCGACCTCAACAAGGCTCATTGTATCGTTAATAATAATGCCCAAATAGATATATGAGCGAACAACCTCAATACTTTCATCAATCATCTTCCAAACTATTAATTTATTTTCTTTTTCTTTTTTTGATGATTGATAATGAGGCCATTGTTGGTTGAATATCTATAAAGGGCATCAATACTCTGTTGTAGACCAATCTGTATAAGTAGCTGCCATCCGCATAGGCGAGCCACGATATACTTTGGCTACCAACTCTAGGGGGAAAGTTTTGGCACCCATTTAGTGACTTTCCTATATTGGCAACATAGAGCTTATACAAAGTGTGGCTAAGGCACAGCCTTGGTTTAGGCCATAATTCATTTAGCCGCCCTCTTCATCAAGTCTTAATTGAACCTGTGTTTCCGAATATAGTTCCTTTATAAAAATGTAATACAGTTGGGTTTACCTTCAAAATTCTCAATTTGGCCCATAATATATTACGGTGCACTGTATCAAAAGCTTTATAATCTATAAAACAGGTATGATATGATATGATATGTTATGATATGGCATTTATAACGTGCCTGTACACAAGTGTTTCAAGGTGCGAAAGGCATAAAGCAACCCTTCTTTATTCCTCAAACTGGAACAAATTAAATATAACAGTTTCCATAAATTGGAGCGTGTGTCCATGCCCTTTCTGAAACTAGATTGTTGGTTTGAAAAAAGTTTATTTTTCTTTATCAAAAGATTTAGCTCTTGTAGAAGTAATTGTGAGAAAAGTTTTAAGGATGCATCAGTCATGGCTAATAACTTATAGATAGTTGGGTTTTATCTTGATCCCTTTTTAAAAATCAGGATTAATACAGAAGCCTTCCAGCTTAAAGGAATAATACCAGTATTTTGGATACTCAAAAACAATGGGCCTCATTACAACCCAGGCGGTAAGTTCCCTACTTTACCACCATGGTGTAAACCCTGTTTACACCATGGTGGATGGCGGATTTACCGCCCCATTCCAAGGTGAGTGGGGCGGTAAATCCCCATTCCGCATTTACCCTTCCCCATTCCTATTTTTGCCCCATAGGGCATAATGGGAGTGGGGAAGGCGCTAATTACGCCGCCGTAAATTACAGTGCCGTTATTAGCACCAAGGCGGGTTAGCGCCTTGCATTTTAACGCCTGCTAAAAGCAGGCGTTAAAATGGTAATCAGGCGTTAAGGGTTAACGGCGCCGACGGCGCCGTTAAACCCTTAACGCCTGGGTTGTAATGAGGCCCAATGTATCTAAAACAGCCCCGTTTTTAGGATCTTTTATATATATCAAGTTAAGTATTCCATCAGGGCCTGGGGCTTTAGGGGGTTTTAATTTTTCAATCATCAGCTCTATGTTTTCACTTGTATGCTGTAAAATGTCATCATTACCTGAATAGGGAATATTATCTATAATCTTTCAAGTGTCTCCCCCTTTATAATATAGGTTTCCAATATGTGCTCTCCACACCATTTCAGATACACAATGAATCCTGTTTTTCCCATACAGTTTTTGTACACATTCCAAAATAGTCTTGTATCAGTATTATGTAGCACATTAAAAACTAAAAACCGGGGAGGCCACGAGGGGGCGCACAGCAGATGGCAGCCTAGTCTTCGCTGCTCCGGAGTCATCGGGCCAAAAGGGGAGCAGACCTCATAGGGAAGGTCTGGGAAGTGTATAGAGCACCCGGTCAAAGTTTGGGCCATATTGGTGGTGTTGTGGTGGAGCAAGCTTCAGCGAACGATCCGGCTGGAGTGAGGTAAATCCCCTGGGCGGCAGAGAATCACCAACAGGGGTTACGTGAGCCTGAGGTGTGAGGGTCGCAGCGCTGTACCACTGAGGCAGGGCACGCCAGCAGGGACACACCCAATGAGGACCCCTCTGTGGGACCAGCACAGGAGCGGTGGGGCTCTGACTAGGCTTCCACTTGGTAGTTGCTGTACTCCGCCAGGCATGCTGGAGGTGCCGAGGTTCCCAGCAGTGGCTGGAGTCATCTGATGAGCCACCCCACAGAGGTCGAGCCTGTTACGGAGATGGCATGTGGAGCTGCTGCTGTGTGAGTGCACAGTGGAGAAGATTGAGTGTCCAGCCTGCTTGGAGCGAGTGTAAGGCTGGTGACTGACCTGGAAACAGGCCGTGAGCGGCCAGAGACAGTGAATGTTGAGGAGGAGGTGAACTGGCCCCAAAGTACAGGAGCTCCTAACCCCTGCAGAACTCTCTCTACCCTGAACCAGGAGGGAGGCATGGATCGATAAAGTGCAGAGAGAGGTGATGAGACCTCGTCATTGCCGGCGTAGGTGGATGGACAGGGGTGGACCCCTGTGGTGGACCTAGCGGCAGGCTTATTGGGGTGCAGCCATGGCAGACCAGGTGCGCAGTGAGTGAGAGCGGTGGTCGGTCAAAAACTCGAAAAAAAAATCTCGACTAACAATAAGGTCGAAAAAAAAGACCGAAAAAAAAGTCTCATTTCTCTTTTTTTATTTATATATTTATTTTGGGGTCCGGGATTAAAGAAAAAAATGGTAAAAAAGGGTGGTTTGGGGGGAACCCCCCCATTTCGAATAAAAAACGTCATAAAAAAAATGCGACTTTTTTTTTCAGCCTTTTTTTTTAGATTTATTTTTTTGAGATTTATTTTTTCGGTCTTATGACCATAAACCAGTGAGAGCAGCCCAGAGGAGTAGTGGTGTGGGGAGCTGGTGCAACAGAGCCTGGGGGAATAATCTAAGGAGGCACTGGTGCAGGGGCAGTGTGGAGGGCTCATCAGTGTTGGGGCCCTCCCCCTGGAGAGACACACAATCTCCCCCAACCCCACAAACCTGGTGAGCAGGCTAGAACAGACAATGTGACCCGCAGGGTGTGCGCTGCAGTGTACCTTGGTGTCCTCGCCCCTGACTGGGTCAGTAGGAGTGCACAACTATGGCCTACATCCGACGGTCTCCTGGCATTGCAGAGGGACATCTCAGCTTAAGACAGCAACATCAGGTGTTGATCTCAGACAAGGCGGATGGTATTGGGCTGCTCACCGTACGTCATTCTGTGCTGAGGGGACCTCCTCGACCAACCTTGCTCCAGAATGGATCGGCTACCTGACCAGGCCAACTGGGCCATCAATATACTACACTGCTTGGTGCAGGAAGCAAGGAGGCAACAGTGAGGGACAAGTCTGCCTGGGCCTCATGAGGGACAGTGGAACTGCTCTTGGTCCCATTGCGTCCATGAGCAGGAAGATGTTGAAGAGGAGGAGCCAAATGTCTCTAATGCAAGTCCTGCCCCCGCTTTGCCTATATGTTTCAGAGCCGAAAATTGTGACAAGTAAAACACCAGTAATGATGCCTATAACACAAAAAGCCTTTGAGACACGGTATCCATTGAGAAAACCCTATTAGACGTATCCCAGAAAAGCTGAAGTCTCCTAGGGGAGACATGTAAAGATGAATGAAAGAAAAGATTGGTGATGTCAAATGAAATAAAGACAACGCACCCAGAAGAGATGCCAAGGGAGAAGGTCAACAGACTGTATAGAATCTGATGACGAAGTAAAGAATCAAGAGACCCTTTAAGTGCATAGTGGAGATTAGACGTGTGAAAAGCATTGAAGAAAATGCAAACCAATAACTGTACAGATGCTGCAACGCAAGTGGACTAAGTAATCGTGAAGGCTGTCTATGCGTAGTGAATAGACTGCAGGCAGTGCCACCATTATATAGAATCTGGATGTTCCACGTTGCATTTTAGCAAGCCAGGACAACATGAACAGAAGGGGTGGAAGTGTGCCGCAGCAGATAAAAACAGCTGACGGGCAAGGAAAAATCGAGAAGGCTGCCTGGCCCAGAGTCAAGGGCTGTGGCAGCCAAGAACTGGTTATCTATCTTCAAGAGATACAGAGGACATGAGAAACGAGATGAGCCCCTGTTAAGGTGCGAAGGAAAGATGCAATGCGTGCCAGGTTTTATTAATTTAATTCTATTAACTACGAGAAAAAGGAGCTCAAACATGGTCTCCTGTCACATGGTCTAGATGGACATAGAAATCGGCCCAACAGCACCGAGACTCGAAGATAAGAACGTGCTCACACTACTTTCTATTCACAGGAGCAGTGATACTTTGCAAGGCCGAGTTCAAAGACCATTCATATGGCAGAAGGCATGAGTGATGATGGATGTGAGGTTAATTGGGTGGGGAGACATGGTCAGGTCCACCCACTGACACCTGGGATACCATCTTGCGTCCTGCTAGCGAGTGGAATATTCCAGAAGGGTACAAGTGTGCCAACCAATTATAGAGGGCCATGTAGCAAAGAGCCCTATAGTTTAAGATCCAATGAAACATAGTGTATTTAATGACAATGAGATGACTTGCACTAAGGGTGGGCATAGTTGTCCACCTGACTGTAGAGACACAATCACAATCCAATCCTATACAGAAAGTATAGCTAGATGTTCCCCTTAAGCCAACCACAATCCCATGTAGGTTTTCTCAATTTTCCACATAGTATGACATCCCTGATGATGAGTTTTTAGTATTTAAGTGTATTTTTTATGAATTTCTTGGAGATTATGCTGTGTGATGTCTGTTGATGTCTGTTGTTCTCCATGTTTTAGACAATTGAGATTAAAACAGGTTTGCTTTGCCAACTTCCTGAGTCGGTATTATTATTTGGTGTAAGAGTAAATTCTGCATCCCCATCCATCTAATAAGCGCTACCTCACATAAAAGGGCCATAACGGTTCACGTGGTAGCAGAGATAGGATGGTTAGACTCATTGACTAGTAGGTTTCCAGAATATCGGACGATCGGATAGCCTCCGCCATCTAGCTGGAAAATCGTGTGGTTTCCTGTGGAGAGCGGCTGACATAGAATACTTGCAAGAAAAGGAAGACGCTCGGACGGGTCCCTCTTTGACAAAATGCCTCCTGGTTTCCACACGCGCTTTGAAGACGGAAGGTGAAAGTGGTCGATTGGAGGAGGGGAGACAATACCGAAGGCCTTGAGCTGAAGAACAAATGGTGAGTAAACTGAGAGGAACGGCAAATTAAGGCGATGGGATAGTGGTAACATAGAAAAAGTAACAGGGGGTTGTTTAGGGAAAAAAACAAAGAGTGTTTTAAAGTAAAAATAAGATGAGGAGCAACTTTGTGTATGAATAAGAGAGAGCCCAGGTTTCCTCGCTCAAAGAGCATTCGAAGAAGTAATTTCAAACCCCATTCGGGGTATAAATAGGGGAACATAAACAGGTTTATGATAGGTAATAACTTACACTCCAATCAGAGTATTTCTAGGGGCGAGATGATGAGAACGAGTACTATGGTTTATGTGTGAAAGAGTCGACTGGTTTGTCTGTTTGTGTATTTTGTGTTGAAAAGAGGGTGTCGAAGAGCAACACAAATAAATTGGGCAAAAGTTGAAGTTAAAGATATGAGGCTATTATCTTTGTATGCTCATTATCAGTGCCGACCCAAAGATAGGCTGAGATTATTGAGAAATAGAGGCTTTGAGCAGCGAATGTTGGAGCAGGCTCATATTTGTTGTTTTTCTTAAATGTATCTGTGTAAACGCTGGTAAGTATTGACAGTCAATTGAGAATCGTCACAATGGGAGAAGTTACTGCACTAATGCACTTGTTTAAAACACAGCAAAAACACATGCCAAAGCTCAAACAGTGTAGTGCAGAATGGGTAACGGGTACAGCAGACAAAATGTTCATGAAATGGCCACATGGGGGATCCCTGTCAAAAGAGGTGTTGCAACACATGACCACATACTTCCACGTAAGGAGGAAGGTGTCGAGCCTTCTGCTCCCCTTACCTCACCGGAAATAAACAGCGATAGTACGAAAGTGATAGAACTGTATCCATTAAAGGAACTGAAAGCGGAAAAGGTGTATAGCAATCTGATATACGAACTGCCTGCTAAAAGCAGTGACGATAGCCCAGAAGAAACCAAGAGAAAAGAGGAGATCTTTAGGATCTTACAGAAAAAGGAGGAGAAAAGCGAGCGATCGAATGTGACTACAGACAAAGAGCGAGAGATTAAGAGATGAAAAGGAGAAAAGGATAGAGTTGAGGATGAAGGGGACATGAGCCACACCAGCTGGGGGCTAGATATGTTAGACGAAGAGAGAAAACCCTTCCGTGGGGAGGAGGGAGGAAGCGCATGCACACCCGAGGGATGTCTGCAGAAAGACAAGGAAGTAAGATGGTCTGATCTAGAGCAACCTAAAGATAGAACACCAGATTCCCTGGCATATATGTGGATTAGGATTCACGCAGTTCCCTTTTTTGGAGAAAGGAGGGGCCAGACCTCAGTATATTCCATAGCCTCAGGGGCATAAGGACAATTTAAAATGTAAACTCCCGAGTTTAATGGCAGGTGCAGGAAAATGGATCAATGAGCTAGAGAAAATGACAGGAGGAAACACTTTAGCAATAGGAACATTACGGGTATCTTAGCAGCCATT
Organism: Ambystoma mexicanum; assembly: GCF_040938575.1. NCBI lineage: Eukaryota > Metazoa > Chordata > Amphibia > Caudata > Ambystomatidae > Ambystoma > Ambystoma mexicanum. The sequence continues at coordinate 590,983,236 of NC_090921.1, forward strand.
CTTGGGGAAAGAGCTGATGACATTTGAACGAGAGCAGGTTTTTCAAGTGTCATGGCACAGAACACAGCGCACAATGGAGCACCATTTAACAATTGTAGAGCAGATGTCTGGAGAGCTCTCAGGGTGCAGTATCATGAAACATCAAACATGGGAGCAATCATGGCACGTAAAATGAAGGAAGACGAAGATTTACTTGCTTACATTCAAAGTATTCAGGAGCGCTGGACACTTGAGACGCGGGAACCGTGGGGAAAGACAGTGGCAGTATTTTGCTGCATTTTATGTCAACGGTTGCCAGAGCGGGTACAGAGGCAACTCAAGAAACTAGTGGGAATGAAAGCAAGCCCATGGGCAGAAATACAGTTGACCATAGTGCATCACTGCAGGCTGTTTCAGAAGAAAAACAGAAAGAGGGAAGATCCTAGAAAACTTGAGGAAGCTAAGCTAGTTCTGAAAAAACTGTCAAAAAACCTCATAGAAGTGGTAGTATTGACAAGCGGAGAGGGACTGTGAATACAACAAACAGTGGGTACATCACAGGTGAATAAATAGCACCCGATGAACCAAGGAGGGAATGGGTTCATACCAAGAGGCAGAGCAATGGGCTATAGAGGAAGGTGTGGTTTTCAAAATAATCAAGGTGGGTTTCAAAATATGTAAAATGATAATCAGAATGTGCAAGGAGTATTTAGCCAAGGGGGGCTAGTTGGAAGGGCTACTCCTGTATGTTAGACATGTGGGATGACAGGGCACATTGCGTCCAAATGCGCAAGCCAAGGGTATGTACAGAATTGGCAATTCTCAAGAGGGGGGACAGCTTATCCTCCAGCATATAGCTCACAAGCTAGGGATGGGTTCGCCCAAGATCAGACAGTGTATCAGGCACAAGCACCGCAAATGCAACAGGCACAGCAATCACAGCAATCACCATTCAATCCACTGCAAGGACAGTCACAGCACGCACTCATGCAGATACAGCAGAACGCGAACACGGGCATTTATTGACACCTAGAATATGAGGTGCCACTGCGGTGGGAGGAAATCCTTTCACAGGTATGGTGATATGCATGTATCCACAATAGGACAGCTCACAGGGCGACTTGATGTGTTCAGTATTATCAGTGACACCAGACCCCCAAGAGGAACCAAGGGTTGATGTGACGATAGGAGGCAAATCTTCTTTCTTAATAGACACTGGTGCAACTCGTTCATGTATAAGAAAGTGAAAATATCCAATGTTGGGAATTGCCATGAATGCTCAGGGAATCTCAGGATCTACGAGTTGAGTTCCTTTTACTGACAAATTACCAGTCTCCATAGGAGAGTGTGATATGTCTGTTCCATTGTTGTATTCACGGTAGACAGACACCAGTTAACATTCTGGGATGAGATTTAATGACAAATCTTAACATGATGATTTCTTTCACTGATCAAGGCATAGTGTGCTCCACTCCAGGGATACACTATATGAATGTGGGCTAATTTATCTTGGCATTTTCAGGGCAATCGGCTCTGTGAGGAGTGTCAATAGAGCCAGAAATGTTCCTTTATGGAGTGAGCATTCTGTTAACATGGCTCCCCTGTCTAGTGGGAAGGATTGTGAGGATACCTGATGAGTTTTTATTCAGGCCACAGATACCTATGGATGAAGAGGGGGGACAGACTATTCCCCTAGACTTAGATGAAGCCGTGGTACGATGGGAAATGATCATGCTTGGTGGAACAGATGAGGAGGGCAGGGCATGGAGAACAGTGATTGCCATTAGGGAAGGGTATAGGCTGACTGACGTCATGGACGATGACATGTTTAGAGATAACCCAGCAGATGATGAAGTGATATTTGAAATGAGTATTACATATTGGATCAGAATAGAGAAAAGAGAGACCCTGCAGCGAATGGCGATAATGTGGCACCGACCAGCATTTTTTGACGAATATTTGGAAAAGTTCCAAGAACTTTATGGACCACAGGCCCCTATGACGTAGGCCTATTGAACGGGTTAGGGGTGGTTAAGATAAAGCTAAAGCCAGGAGCAATTGTCCCTCAAGCAAGACAGTACCCCATGTCTCGAGAGACGGATGAAAGTATTTTTAAGACTATTTCAGCGCTGATGGAACTAGGTATCTTAGTGACATCAGAATTACTTTGCCACACAGCAGTGTATCATATCAAGAAATCAAAGGGGGGTTGTGGAGATTTATTCAAGATACAAGACCAATCAACCAGATTGTAGAGGCAGAGTTTCCTTCAGTTCCGAATCCGGCGACGATATTATGCAGCATCCCAGTATAGGCAGGATATTTCACAGTGATTGACTTGAAAAATGTGTTTTTCTCAAAAGACTTGCAAGACTTGACGTAAATTTACATTTTTCCAGACTCGCCTGAAAAGCACTTGTTTGCCTCAAGGGTACTCTGAGTCCCCGTCGATATTTAATAGGGTACTCCAGATGGACCTATGCAATATTTATTTGAAAAGCGTTGTGATACAGTACGAAGATGACATTTAGATTTGTAGCATGACAGAAGATAAGATCAGACAAGACTCGATTCAGTTAATGACTATCCTAGCAGACAAGGGATACAAAGTAGCCAAAGAGAAGTTACAATATTGTCAGGAAGAGGTGTTGAACATAGACCAGTTGATCTCACATGAGGGCAAGAGGGTTACACCTGAAAGGGCTGAGGCAATTATGAAAACAGCAAAATCGCACACAGTAAAACAGATTAAACAGTTTTTGGGACTATGCAACTACCTTAGAGCATGGGTGTTTGATTATAGTTCATACACAAGACCCCTTCTGCATGCTCTAAAGAAAGCACAGGTGAATAAGAAAAAAATAGAATGGACTGAAGAAATGGCAGAAGGGTTTGAAGAATTGAAAAAAGCTATTTGTACATATCCCGTTTTGGGTATTTCTAATTATGCTGAGGAATTCTTTTTGTTTTCACACACAGGTGGGACAGTCATGACAGCAGTGCTCACACAGGGAACTATATTTGGCTACAAACCTCTGGCATAGTACAGGGGGATTCTAGATCCAGTTATGAGAGTACACTTTCCTTGCGAACAGTCACTGGCAGCAGCCACATTCGCAATTGAGAAGTTTACCAGTGTTGTAATGGGTTGTTCTATGATGCTGTTTGTAGAGCATGCTTTGTTTGCCATCCTGGAAAAACCTAAGGGTACATTGACATCTCAGAAGCTTCTGCATATGAGGTGGTTATATCAAATCCAACAATCAAAATAGTCAGGTGTAAAATAGTGAACCATGCCACATTTGTAGCCGAGACCGTGATAGAGTGTGAGCATGTGCATGACTGTGCGAGTTATGAGGAGTTCTATGATGACATGCCACGTGTAAAGGAAAACGCCCTGTCTGGAGAGGAAATTCTTTTCATTGATGGTTCTTCAAAAATTGATCAAACAAGTGGAGAAAGGCATTCTGGTGCAGCTGTAGTGAGGCATAGAGAAAATTGGGAATTTGAGGTTGTAGCAAGTGCAAGACTACCGTCTCACTTTTCAGCACTAGCAGCAGAATTTGTAGATGTTATTGTCACGCTTGAGGGTCATGCAGAACAGGAAGTAATGGTGTACAGTGACTCCGCCTATGTGACGTCGACCGTGCATGCAGGGCTAGCATGTTGGAAAAGGAGGGGCTACCTCAGAGTGGATGGCACTCCAGTGCAACATGCAACATTATTGGACAGGCTTATTAAGGCACTACAACTCCCAGTAGCCATTGCAATAGTAAAATGTGCAGCACATACTAAGAGAACTGACTTTATCTCACACGAAAATGAAAATGCAGACGAAGAAGCAAAAATGGTTGCATATTCCCCAGATATTTCAAGTTTTGATACTCCAGATGTTAAGGAGAAAATAGTCACGATTATGATAGTAAATGAAGGGTTGAATAATTTATCAAGGTCACAGTTGATGGACATTCAAGGCAGTGCACCACAGGAAGAGCAGGAATTGTGGAAACAAAGGGGGTGCTCGTTATCCCCCTCTGAAGCATTATGGCGACAGGACAGCACTGGAAAGCCGGTTATGCCAGTAGCATTGTTAAGGGTACCGCTTGAACAGCTGCACTACCCTGCGCATGTAACTAGGGAAAGCCTTGCAGTGATTATTCCAGAGGACTGGTTTGTACCAAACCTGTTAGAACATGTTGTATTCTATGTAGTAAACTGCATCGTATGTCAAAAGTTTACCACTGGGCATACACTGCGAATGATCAGAGGAGTGATCCCTTGACCCAATGGTCCTTTCAGCATTTACATATCAATTATGTTGACATGCTGAAAGTATGTAGTGGATATAGGTATATGATATTGGTGGTGTGTCCCTTTTCAAGGTGCATCGAAGCAGGTCCATGTACACACACTGATGCCACTTGCACAGCAAAGATTTTAGTATGAGAAATCTTTCCAAGATGGGGGGGTATGTGATGTGCTGAGATCCGATAATGGGCCCCATTTTGTTAATGATTATTTGAACAGATTAGTCTACTATTGAACATTAAGCACAAGTTATCTTCTGCTTATCATCCGCAAGCAGAGACTAAACAGTCTTCTTAAAGAGAGGATCGCAAAACTCAAATTGACACTAAAGGAGGGATGGCTGTATTGCCTGCCCCTAGCCTTATATGCACTAAGGAATCAGCCTGGGTTGGACCACCACCTCATGCCCCAAGAGTTAGTAACAGGTAGGTGAATGAGAATGCCTTTGTCTCCTCAATCAAGGAGCAGAAGTGACACCCAGAAGACTGCAGAAATGTTCAGAAATGAGTTACATACTTATTTGACATGTATGACCGCTAGTATCTCTGTCATTTCAAATCAACGCAAGCGCCAGCGGGTCGGTCTCAGAACACAGATGAAAACCATTCAGCAACCGGACCTGCAAAGGAACTATTACCAGTACCAGCACTATTCGCTGGTGACTCAGTCCTAAAAAGGAACTTTACTAGGAAGTGGAATGAGCTGCAATTTGATGGACCTTAAATTGTGGAGAACGTCACTCCTTCAGCAGTGAAAGTCCAGGGAAGATGAGCGTGGATACATTTCGTCAAACTCTATACTGGTGAGACTGGTGTACCCCTAATGATTGATTCAGAAGCAAGACAAAAAGAAGAGTATCAGCATGTGCAGACTCGATCAATGACGAGGAAGAAGGACGATAAGGTTGCTGATTAAATAAATGCAAGTTTGCATTTGGACTGTGGCTCTCCCCGGACACTCTTGATAGATCTTATAGCAGGAGTGCAAACTCAGTTCTTGAGCCACAGGAGTCTTTGAGGAATGAACTTTAAAAAGTTATTGATCTGTTCTGAGAATGTTTAAATGATAGCACTTGATCCTAAATTGGAAGAGGGAACAATACGTTGATTCCTTCTTTACTGAAATACAAGTCTGGGGCTGCTGTTGGTACTCTTGTTCATAGGAGGTTTGCTTGGAATTTCATTGCTGGAATGCCCTTATGGGAGGACATAGACTGATATGAAAATGGATAGTTCTCCTTTGTGAAAAGTACAGTAAGCAAAAAGCGATGGCTGCGGACTCTCAATGTGGGAAAAAAACACAGAACAGGTTATCATGCCATGTTCTTTCTAGAGAGGGGTGCCTGCTATTTTTTTGTATTTTTGCAAGGAACTCAGGGTCGATCACGCTAGGTTACCTGTGGGAATCCAGAAGTGGACCCCTTGCTCACTGTGCTCAGAGAGGCACAGCTCCACCTCACTGATTAGGTCCAACAAGGCTGAAACACGTGTCTGGGATACTGTTGGTACTCTTGTTCAAAGGAGGTTTGCCTGGCATTGTGGTGCTGGATTGCCCTTGTGGGCGGGACCAAGACTGATATGCAAATGGATATTCCTCCTTTGTGAAAGGTGCACTGAGCAAAAAGCGATGGCTGTGGACTCTCAAAGTGGGAAAAAAACACAGAGCAGGTTATCATGCCATGTTCTTTCCAGGGACGGGCACCTGCTACTTTTATTGCGCTTTTGCAAGGAACTTGGGGTTGGTCACCCTAAGTTACCTGGGGGAACCCAGAAGTGGACTCCTTGCTCACTGTGCTCAGAGAGGCACAGCTCCATCTCACTGATGAGGCCCAACAAGGGTGAAACACGTGTCTGGAGTTGCTGTTGGTACTTTTGTTCAAAGGAGGTTTGCCTGGCATTTCGATGCTGGACTGCCCTTGTGGGCAGGACAAAGACTGATATGCAAATGTTTATTCCTCCTTTGTGAAAAGTACAGTGTGCAAAAAGCGATGGCTGCGGACTCTCAATGTGGGGAAAAAAACATAGAACAGGTCATCATGCCATGTTCTTTCTAGAGAGGGGTGCCTGCTACTTTTTTTGCATTTTTCCAAGGAACTTGGGGTTGGTCACATTAAGTTATCTGAGGTAACCCATACGTGGACCCTTTGCTTACTGTGCTCAGAGAGGCAAAGCTCCACCTCACTGATGAGGCCCAACAAGGCTGAAACACATGTCTGGGGTTGCTGTTAGTAATCTTGTTCAAAGGAGGTTTGCCTGGCATTTGGGTGCTGGACTGCCCTTGTGGGCAGGACAAAGACTGATATGCAAATGTTTATTCCTCCTTTGTGAAAAGTACAGTGAGCAAAAAGTGATGACTGCAGACTCTCAAAGTGGGAAAAAACCACAGAACAGGTTATCATGCCATGCTCCTTCTAAAGAGGGACGCCTGCTACTTCTTTTGTATTTTTGTAAGGAACTTGGGTTGGTCAACCTAGGTTACCTGGGGGAACTCAGACGTGGACCCCTTGCTCACTGTGCTCAGAGAGGCACAGCTCCACCTAACTCATAAGGCCCAACAAGGCTGAAACACGTGTCTGGGGTTGTTGTTGGTACTCTTGTTCAAAAGTGGTGTGCCTGGCATTTCAGTGCTGGACTGCCCTTGTGGGCGGGACAAAGACTGATATGCAAATGGGTATTCCTCTTTTGTGAAAAGTACAGTTAGCAAAAAGCGATGGCTGTAGACTCTCAAAATGGGAAAAAAACACAGAACAGGTTATCAACCATGTTCTTTGTAGAGAGGGGAGCCTTCTACTTTTTTGTACTTCCTTACAACATACCTATTTGGTTACGTCTATGGTTCTGACAGATGATGATGCTCTTGTTGGGCGCATTTTTGATGTACGCATCTTTTTGCATGATCCTAAAAATGGCCCTCCAATAAGAAGGTTACTTGTGGCAATAATCGAACAGATCCTGCAGTTACCTGATTCAACAGAATAGCCTGATTAAAAAGGTTTTTTCCTTCCTTAAAGCAGTTCACAGGCATCATGAGGAACACTGAAAATGGTACAGTTTTGGAAAAAATAACAAGTTTGACGACGTCCAGGAAGTCCAGAAATGTACTGGTGTATAATATATGCATGCTCAGCATTTATCCTTGTTTTTATGGTTCTAGTGATCCATGCTCTTTACTTTATTGGTCCAAGCAAAGCACAAGTTCTGTTGATTCTCCCCACTGCAGTCACTCATGTAGAGTAGCCTATTGCTTAGACAGAGGATTCTATGGTTCTCCCCAAAAGGAGAACTCTTTCTGATGTACTTCTTGATTATTATGCAAACACTTACTTTGTACAAAGGAGACACAAGAGAAGTGCAGATGAAAATGATAAAGGGATAAACACATATCTAGACAGTACAGCACACCTGGGTAATAACATGTGGTATCAGCACATGAAAAAGTTGGGAGAGAGAACCTCCAAAGAGAGCTGCTATGTTTGTGCTCTCATACCTTATGCTATGGGAACCTCAAATGAATTTATAGCTATAGAGGTAGCAGTTCACAAAGCTCATTGCCTGACTCACCTTGTACTCTGCCATTCAGGGTCAAACAGCATCCTTGATATGGATCACTGAATAGACATCTCCAACAGAAGATAACTATGTGCAAGATTTAGAGACAAGAGAGAATACACAATCAAGGAATCTAGTGATAAGATATGAACAGTATGGAACAAATGGAGCAGGAACCAGAAGAGAAGAAAACAAGATGCTAAATTGTCAAGGAAAGAATAGCGAAGAAATACGGAGATGTTAAGAAAGAGGTCAACTGCAAATCAAGGGAACAGTGATGACTCCAGAAGGATGGGCTGAAGGCCTGATTGTGTGCACAGCATTGGCATTGACAGGATGTTATGAGCCAGTTATAAATACTGCAGAGAATGAAGGCAAGCATCATTGGACGTAAATTGTGAAGTTGCTGACATGGGTCGATGACAAAGGAGGACCGTTGCAGATAGTCTCCTAGGGGAGATCCCTGAAGACGTGTAAATATGAATGAAAGAAAAATTAATAGACTGTACAGAATCTGATGATGAAGTAAAGAATTAAGTGACCCTTTATGGGCATAGTGGATATTATGTATGTGAAAAGCATTGAAGAAAATGCAAACCGTTTTATAACTGTACAGATGCTGCAATACAAGTAGATTAAGTAATGTAGTGATAGACTGCAGGCAGTGCTGCCATTATATAGAATCTGGATGTCCCACGTCGCATATTAGCAAGCTAGGAACTCATAAACAGAAGGGCTGGAAGGGTGGCGCAGCAGATAAAAAGAGCAGACGGGCAAAGAAAACTCGAGAACACTGCCTGGCCCAGAGTCAAGGGCTGGGGCAGCTAAGAACCGGTTAAGGTTGACAAGCCCCTGTTAAGGTGCAAGGAGAGATACCACAAGTGCCAAGTTTTATTCAATTAATACTATCAAATACGAGAAAAAGGAGTTCAAACACTGTCTCATGGTCTAGTCGGAAATAGAAATCGGCCCAACAACACCGAGACTCGAAGATAAGAGAATGCTCACTCTCCCTTCTATTCACAGGCGCAGTGATACTTTTCAAGGCCGAGTTCAAAGACAATTCATATGGCAGAAGGCATGAGTGAGGATGGATGTGAGGCTAATTGGGTGGGGAGACATGGTCAAGTCCACCCACTGACACCTGGGTACCACCTTGCGTGCGGCTAGCGAGTGGAATATTCCAGAAGGGTACAAGCGTGACAACCAATTGTAGAGGGCCACATAGCAAAGAGCCCTATAGTTTAAGATCCAATGAAATTTGATGTATCTGAGTCAGGAATGACATGGAGCAGGAACCAGGCTGACTCAGGTAAGTGTAAAAGGAAACAGGCTTCATTCTTCTTGGTTACATAGCATAGTCAATGAAAGGTAGGAGAGTAAGTAATAAGCCTCTTCCCTGGTTCCCAGTCTATCTCTAGAATCCCCAGGCTGCCCACATTCCAAGCTCCACTTCAACATTCTATGAGGCCCCTGCATACACTCAGCCATTCACCACAATCATACCAGGATACCACAAAATGTTGTGTATATGTTGACAATGAAGATGACTTGCACTAGGGGTGGGCATAGTTGTCCACCTGATTGTAGAGGCCCAATCATAATCCAATCCCATATAGAAAGTATATCTAGATGTTCCCATTAGCCAACCACAATCCCACGTAGGTTTTCTTAATTTGCCACCTAGTATCACTCCAATGATGATGATTTTTTAGTACATACGTGTATTTTTTATGGATTTCTTGGAGATTGTACTTTGCGACATCCGTTGATGTCCGTTGTACTCCCTGTTTTAGCCAATTGAGATTAAAACAGCTTTGCCAACTTCCTGAGTTGGTCTTATTATTTTGTGTAAGAGTAAATTCTGAATCCCCATCCATCTAATAAAGCGCTACCTCACATAAAAGGGCCATAACAGTTCAGTGTACTTACAGAGATTCCGCTTCCCAGATCCAGCCCTAAACCTGGAGCAAGCTGGAACAGGGCCTGGTACCCCCAGAGGAATCATGGCTGTGGAACTGGCTGTAACTAAGTCAGACATAGCAGCCCTTGTGGAGGAGATTAGGGGCATCTGCTCGGCCCTCGATCAAAGGTTGGATAAAATGGATGAGAGAATGGACTCAATGGAAGACAAGATCCAAGGCCTGGAAGCTAATCAGTCATCTTTGGACACCCTAGAGCTTCAGATAGACCTGAGGCTAGCTGAATTGGAAAGGAGGGAGGTGGAGACCATACTTAAAATAGGACGACTTTGAAAATAGGGAATGCCGTAACAAAATTTTTGTTGGGATTCGCGGAGAAGGAGGGCGAAAGAAACCGAGGGGAACATTCAAAGGTCTATCTGGGAGGTGTTGCGCACCCTCTTTGGGGATGATGCCATGGACTAGCCCACCATCGATCGGACCCATCAAGCTGTAGGGGGATCCTGGGGGCCTGCACGATACTGGCCCACTTTCATTACTATGAGCAGAGGAAGAGAGTCTTCGAGAGGGCCAGGAAGGAGGGCCCAATTAATCATTGGAAGGCTGCATTACCATCTTTCAGGACCTATCAGCGCTCACACTGACAAGGAGGAGAATGTGTGGACCCCTCACGAAGTGGCTAATGGAGAAAGGAGTGCACTACCGGTGGGGTTTCCCCTTCTCAATCGCCTTTGAGTATGAAGGCCAGAAATATCGGTGGGTGATGGAAGACGAAATCCGAAGGGTTTCAGAGGAACTCCTGGGGTACACACAGCTCCAAGCCTTGCCTCACCCTGATGAAGCCCACCTGATCACAATGGCAAGGGACGGTAGCAGGCTCTCCAGCCTGCTGCCTAAGATCTTAACTAGGATCTTCACATCATTGTTCAATGCAAAGTCTGGTTCATCTGGGAACAGGCGCAAGATTTCTGGAGAACGGAAATATAAGAAGCTTAACACTCCACCAAGGGGACCCAGAGGTCCTTGAGAAGCTGTTGCTGTAGTGCGTCTTCAGTCGTCTTCTGGGGGTAGGGGGTTGGTGGCCCGGCTGGAGTGAGGATGATGCCTGAGCAGGAGCGGGAAGGGCAGGAGGGGGTGGCGGGACATGGTAGGGGGAGGGGTAGATGAGGGAATTGGTTACTTCTTCAGTGATGTTGGGGGGGCTCAGAAGAGTTCTGGGCTTTTGGTTAGAGTCCGATATACTTGGGACCTTTTGGTGATCCTATCCTGGATGTTAGTGGGTAAATGGTCAGGATTGGAAGCCTGGAAGAGGGGGGATGTGAGCTGCTGGGTTGGGTGGACAAGTTCAAATTATTCAGTGTGCTGTAGTGTACTTTGCAGTTCTATTCGGTCGATGGACTGACCCATTCGCGGTACGCTTTTCTGTTTTTCTGTGCTTGGGCAGTCTCAGGGAGGGAGTGGACACGTATGAGGAATGGAAACAGAGTCATGGGATCGGGAGGTGAGTTGGCGATGGGCTACCTCAAAGCTAGAGGGATAAACTTTCTGGCTAAAAGATCTATGACCTTTAGGAGATATCAAAAAAGGAGGTGTGGCAATCATATTCTCGGCTCGACTGGGTCTAGTGGTGGAAGTGGTACAGGATGACCCGGGGGGGCGTCAGTTCCTATTCATTAAAGGGAGTCTACATGGGCAGAGGTTCACAATATGTTCGGTCTACTGCCCTAACACGGGACAGATCGAGTTTTGGCAGGGAGTGAAATATGAACTGGTGTTCTTTGTGGAAGGCCGTTTGTTGGTGGGTGGAGACTTCAACATGGTCTTGGACCCGGTAATAGACTGTAAGAGACTGGGGGAGAGACAGATGCTCATCCAAGTAGGATGACCTCTGGAAGGTTTAGGAAGGTGAATTTGGACCTTGGCCTTTCAGACTCTATGCTGGCGGTTGGTGCACTGGACTGTCCCTTCACGTATTTGTCGTCGGTCCACAATTCTTACTCGTGGATCGACTGAATACTGGTGGAACCCATTTGAGAGCCCAGGTCAGAGACTTGCATGTGATCCCAATTCTATGGTCGGTAAAGATAAAGATGGAGGGCAGCCCTATCAGAGGTTCCCGGGAGGGTGGCGCTGTAATGACTTCTTACTTAAAGACAGGGAAGTCGCTCAGGCCTTGCTTACCGAAATCACAGATTATTTTACTTTCAATGATAATGGAAAGGTGTGAATGCAGACTCTGTGGGAGGATTTCAAGGCCACAATTCGGGGGGTGCATATCAGAATAGGCTCTCAGAAAAAGAAAGAAAGGAGGAGCAGAAAGAGAACTTGAGGGGAAGATACAGTAACTACAACCGGGTGGACCCAAGGTGACTTACCTTTCACCGGCTACAGCGCCCACATTGTGGCTGTACATGGCCAAACTAAACACCATCTTGGTCCAGGTTGCGGAAAAGAAGTTGCTGTTTCTAAAACAAAAAAAACATGAACCGGGGGAAAAAGCAGACACGATACTGGTCTGGCGGCTTCGGGAGGAAAGGAAAAAAGTGATAAGCATCATTAAGGGGGACGAGGATAGAGGTGTGTATGACCCAGTGGTTATCGAGGGGAGTTTGCCAAGTTTTATGAAGGGCTTTATTCCTCGAAGTATGCGGGGCACAACATGCAGATTTCCACATTCCTCAATTCCCTTGTCCTTCTGGATATTCTGCAGGTGGAGACGGGACACCCAGGAGGAGGTGGTGCAGGAAATCAAGGGGATGAAAACTGGCGCCATGCCGGGGAGTGATTGATTCTCTGTGAAATTTTACAAAATGTTCCATTCGACATTAGCCCCATATCTGTGGGGAGGAACCCAGCGACATGCGCTTCCTATTGCCGATCTCACTATTGAACAATGATATGAAGATCCTAGCTAAGATCTTAGGCAGCAGGCTGGAGAGCCTGCTACCGTCCCTTGCCGTTGTGATCAGGTGGGCTTCATCAGGGTGAGGCAAGGCTCTGCTAACATTCCGAAGATGATTAATCTTATGTACAAAGCCAAGGCCCCCAATAGCAACGTGTGCTTTTCAATAGATTCAGGAAAAGGATTTGACTGTGCGGAGTGGCCTTTTATGAAGAGGGTCCTGGAGAGGATGGGGCTCAGGCCTGTTTTTTTGTGGTGGGTGGAGGTGCTGAACACAACATCCATGGTACGGGTTCAGGTTAACAATGTGCTGTCTGGCCCCTTTCAATTAGTGAGAGGCACGAGACAAGGGTTTCCCCTCTCGCCGTTGCTATATGCTCTCACAATGGAGTCGCTGGCAAAATTCTTGTCTTGAAATGAAATGAAATTATATTTTATTTAAATCGCGCTCGTACACAAGTGTTTCAGAGCGCGACCAGGCGAAGGGAGGGGAACGGGGAGAACAAAAATAACGATCTTACTAGGCCCAGTGACATTGAGAGCGTGCAAGTGCATGGGCAAGGGAAAAGGGGGAAGTGCATGGAAGGGGGGAGAAGTTGGAAAGTGTGAAACAGAGGAGAAAACAGAATAAATAATAATAAGTAAAATAAAATAAAAAAATAAAGGTGATAAACAGTGGTAGTCACCACTGTAGCAGGGAGGCAGACCTTTAAAAGATACTGGGTGGCACTCGCAGGAGGGGAAATCACTGATGAAGCCTGGGCTAGAATTTTTCTGTTGACATTCCACGGTAACTTCTTCACCTCCACCATGGAGCATAATTAAAAAAAAATGTTTCAAGGATGGCATAGGGATCCCTTGAAGATCTCGTGAAGGTTTCCGGGGGCGTCTCCTCTCTGCGCGGGGGCCTGTGGACAAGTGGGCTCTCTTTCCCACATGTGCTAGCACTGTCCCAGGATCTGTATTTTCTGGCAAGAACGCCTTAGCTGGATTTAGGATGTTACAGGAGTTCAGTTGTGCATGGTCATTCTCCTGGGGATCCTGACTAAGGAAAGGGAGGAATATAGACTGCCTAAGTTATGGGAGGCCATGTTGTGGGCCGGAAGACTGGCTATAGCTCAGAAATGAAGGGGAGCGGATGTTCCTGGCAGGATGGAGTGGGAACGGAAAATGTGTTGCATGATGGTAATGGAAAAACTGACCGCCCTGGTGCACGACTGTTTGGGATCCTTTCAGGAGGAATGGGGCCCATTTATTACCAAGATGGAGGCCAAAAATGCCTCGTCACTGGGGCGGAGATGTGTGAGGGTCACCTTTACATGCTGACTCGCAAGGGGGAGCCAATCCATGTTCTTTACTTGGACTCATGTACTATGCTCCCTGAGATTCGGAACTGTTTGGAGGACAATTGTTGGAAGTTGAACACACAGACATTGAGTTGGGTGTGGGTTATGGAGTTGTCATTTTCTAAAAGTTATAAGCTGTTGTTGGTAATTGACTAAATGCAAATAAAAACGAATGCTCAAAATAAATCTCTGTTTTGTTGTATCCGGACCTTTATATCGTTTGACAAAGTTTTTATATCTGGCTTTAAGACTTGAGATTATGGATTTTTGTTTAACGCGGTCAGGAATTTCTGTCTTGTCCATTTTATATCTTTATTTAGCTTTTGGCTTTTTTCAGCAATCTTTATGTTAAAGGTTTTAATTTTTGGTCTTTTTGTTTTTCCTCTTTATATGGCTTTGCTCTCCTTAACGTTTTCTCAACTACTGACATACCAAAGCTCTTAACGGTGGAATCAAGCAAACAAATCTATATCCTAGAAGTCTTTGCGCATGCTAGATGCCTGGCCAAATTGTTGGTTTCATTGGTGGATGTGTATGTACTTTAAAGTTTTATTTTTGTGGATCTTTTGTGTGCTGCTCATCTCTATGGATTTATACATAAAACCTAATCCCCTTGGAAATCATTACATTCCGCCTTGTCCCCTGAGGGGTAGCACTCAAAGGGTTTGGTGCACGTTTGTTAAATTTGAATAACGTGTTCGCCAAAAGTACTGTATTGGCCTGAAAAGCTATGTTATGTGCCCTCCAAAAGTGCCTGCCTTCTTAAAACCCTGGGCAGACCAGTGCATATAAATATCCCCTTGCATTGATAGACACAATCAATGTGGCCCATTGGGTACATGGTTACACATAGATTTTGCCTTGCATAGGCTGATGCACAAAATCACTGTGCCCATTGTGTGTGTGTACACACATGTCACTTAGTTTGCACAGCCTGATGAATAGAATTGCTGCACCTCATTAAATGCATGTACACCGGTCAATTTCTATTTCACTGTGCCACAATGCATACGTTGACACACATACGTGTCCCATGGCAGGGACAGATAAACGCAATCACTGTGCCCCTTTGCCTACATTCCTAGAAGAACATTGCCTGCTCCCTGCTGCATTCGTTGAGACACACATGCAATACATTTTACTCTTAAACGAACGTGCAAGCTCTGGATTTGATTAATTTACGAGTACAGGAAAGACCCAGCCTGTAGCACTGAACCCCAGGAGCACTGTCCGGGCCAGGGTGTACATTGTAGCGGTGGTGGCTGTCAGGTAAACCTCTTGAAGGATGGAGGAGCAATCAGGAACATAGAGCCTACCTCCGTCCAGCCTCTTTATTAAACCAGTGGTTGAAGTGTACGAAAAGACGTAGCAGAACTATGTTGCCTGATGGCCTGTCCCCAATCCCCAAAAGCCCCATCGCCACGCACCCTCCAGCGTGCCATACACACCCCTAAACACATGCGCCTGCTGTTTAATTGAACATTCAGTGCAGTGCACGGAAAGGGCAAGTTTCAACTGCTTCTTACACTTTTGAATTAAAAGTACATGAACAGTAAAACAATTTTAAAAAAGTAGAGGAGCACCGCACCCATCCGCTCCTGCCCACACCGAATTGTGCGGATGCCTATTTCTATTTCTAATCACTTTTATATATGAGCCTTCTGGTGCTTACCTTTCTTGGGGCTGCCTGGAAGCATTCTGCATCAATCGGCTTGAAAACCGATCTCCTAGAAGTCTTCCTTTTTTGCTTTGTGTAATGGCTGCTGCCGCAATAGTGCGCTGATGTCACAGACGTGGTGATGTCATTGTGTGCGGCGCACGGCCATTTTAGATTTTTTTCGATCGTGATTATGTAAAATTATGAAAGAGTACTTGTGAACAAGATGTTCACACATTGGCATGTATGTTCAGGCTTCTAACTTAGTCTAAGTGATTTTTTTGAAGAAGAACTGGTTACACATTTATATTTATGTTCAGACTTCTGACTTGGTCGGTTAAGTAATTCTTCTAAAGACAAACTGGTGTATTGCCAGTTTATGCATCAAATCAACCGTTTACACAAATATTTTGAAAAGGACCATAGTTTTCACTTGTAATTAAACCTTATATCACAATGGCCCTCATTACGACCCTGGCGGAAATCGAAAAACGATGGCGGAAATGCAATACCGCCATCGAATAGCGCTCGGTGCGATTATGACCCGTCACCGTAAAGTACGATGCCATTAGCGACACCGTAGTGAACGCCAACGCTAACTGCACCAAGTACGCGCACGCGCGCCATGC
This sequence comes from Ambystoma mexicanum, assembly GCF_040938575.1. Classification (NCBI taxonomy): domain Eukaryota; kingdom Metazoa; phylum Chordata; class Amphibia; order Caudata; family Ambystomatidae; genus Ambystoma; species Ambystoma mexicanum. Next base: position 590,999,527 of record NC_090921.1, read on the forward strand.
CAAACCGTAATTACCACCATGGCGCAACGGTACGCGAATTCTGACCCTAGCGGACAGGTACCTAACGCCATCAAGCATGGCGGAAAGTACCATTCCGCCATGGTGAGAAGTACGGCATCGCGAACCAACCGTAAACGGCCCTACTGAGTGCCTGTACACCACTCCCTGGCCACATTGCACAACTCCTCGTAGGTGCAATGAAGTCACACAATGCAACCATTGAAATGTACAAGTCACCCATGCATGCCAACGAACAAATGAATCTAGGGGCTCCAAGTGCCTTGTGAGTGGCCATCCATATTTGCCATGGCACCATTGCCGCACTGATGCAGCACAGGCATGTGAAGGTTCAAGTCCAGCAACATGAACAGAAATAAGAGACAAACAAAAACAGGCCCCCCCATCGACTGACACCAGTGTAAGGCAACATTCAAAGCAGTATCCTGAGTGAGACTGCACCAGCCCTGTACTCCTGCCAGTAAACAAACCAACCATCAGCATAAGCATGTACCACACAAGTTGGCAGAGTGACAGAGCAGCCAGGCTCATCTCAAGAGGGGCCAATGGGAGCTGCAGGGCACAGATGGCACGAATACAGAAGCTATTCCAATGGACATGACCTCAGTCTCCCTCCAAGAAACGCACGCAAACACAGGCACCTGTGACCAGCCATATTCTGATAATCACATCATTCCACCAATCCACCTGGCTGACCGGCATCTGTTACACAAAAGCTAATCCCCCGCCCCTGAGCATGACATCATTAAAACAGTCATAATGGTAGCCCCTATCCATGACCACACTGGGCTTCGTAGGCAAACGCGGCCAGTACAGTACCACGCAACTATACTCAGAATCCGGAACCCAATGCAGATCTTCTCACAACACATCGCTCCACAAATAGGAATATGCTACATTACTTGCAAAGAAGAATGCTACACGGTTAAAATCAGAATAGAAATTTAATGCACAACAAAATCACCAAGCCCATACAGCCATTAGGTCACGAACTCCAAAATACATTTCATTATTGTGTGCTGCATCCGCAATAAATGACCAGCTTCTTCTTGTGTGACGCCCTGTTCCTTCATGGTACACAGGGGCTACATTCACGTTCAAAAAGGCAACATGGAAGCGCCTAGAACCGCAGGGCCGTCCCATTAGGTAGGCACTAGTCCAGCTGAAAGGTCGATATGTTGCTCCTAGCCACTAGTACTGCGTAAGGGCATGTGGCCCATTGGCGATCGTCCCATAAGATCGTAATGGTGCTCCACTGATTAACACGAAGCAGCAGGTGTCGGGAGTAAAAGCCATCTGCAGGAGTGGCATACAGATGGCAGCGGCAAAAGGGGAGGAGATACCTGTCACCCAAATGAAATGAAAAAGAATAGTATGGGCATCAGTACTTCATTTGAATTACTCACATCAATGATCACACTAAATCCACAGCCATATGCATGCTAGCCCACTCAAAAGGATTATACCCACCCAAAAATCACTTGCGAATCATGACTATAAAAATCGAGGTGAAAACACTATTACAAACGAGTGTTTGTGTGCATGCGTCTGTCAAAACAGAATCCATTAGATGGGATTAGTAACGTGCATAGACACAAGTGTTTGAAGGCGCGTCGAGACAGGGAGGGTTCAACAAGGGCAGATAGACGATGGTCCCACTATGGCAGCTCTGCATCACATAGCGCAGGGGAGGTGGATAGATTCCAAAAAGCCGTGTACATGGCAAACTCTCCATTAAATCATCTGTCCATGCATCCATACATCATTCCCTCATCCCGGAATGAAAACGCCTGATTATTTACTCACATAACATGTGAAATTTCCATTGAGTCTGTGCGTAATGCAGTCTGCAAAATCCACTGTGCTCCAGGCCGGAATTCCAGTGTTGTGAAGTAACATGTATTTGGGAACGTCCTGCCTTATCGTCCACTACGCTATTGCGCATCCCATACTATTCATATCAATCATTGCATTCTCGCCATGGCCCCTGTCCCAAGGACATTAAACAATAGTACGTTATATTTGCAGTCAGACCTGTGGGCGTCTCCTCGCCGCTAGCTGGAAACCGAAAGCGCCGTCCTTCGAATTCCTCATTTGCAACATCACGTCGAAAAGGCATCTGTGACCGCTTGAAATCACAAATTCATCCATGTAGTGCGGCAGTGTGTGAAAATGGCAACTGGCTTCACTCACAAATGGGACGGCCCGCCCGTCGGTGAACCGCGGTACAGTGCTGCATGAGGGTCCACCGTTAATCGAGTACTACATTCCACTGACCCTTCACAAGTTTGTTCGCGACTGCAAAGATAGCATGTGAAACAATGGGACCATAGCAGAATGAACATATGAACCAATATTTCACTGCCATCGGGATCAAATACATGATTGTAATAACAAGATGCCATGCGTCGAATTGCAGCGTTGTGTGCGGGACGTGCTCGCTCAAAGGGGATTGCAGCTTGCACAGGTGGAATGAATCACCACAGGTGGAGGCTATACAGCCTGAAAACACATAAATTGCACACCCAACCCCCTCCCACAACCACACCCACTCCAAAATGCTACCGGCAGGACTAGCGATGTTGGCCCTGGGGGACCTGATAGCACTGCAAGTACTCCAACTTCAAGAAGAAGACGAACACCAACTACTACAACAACCGGCCGCACAGAGGAGACGCAGGAGGAGGAGGAGGGCAAGGCAGGGCCAGCAAGGCCCGCCAGCACAGCCACTACCACCACGCAGGCAGCCCGCAATCCCACGCCTCCGAGCACATCCGTTCAACCTCATGGATGAGCAGATCCACACCCTCTACCGTTTGGACCGGGACACCATAACCGCCATTCTGGACATGACACAGGCTGACCTTGTCAGCATGATAGATAGCCCAACCGCCATCCCACCCCTACTGAAGGTCGTGTCTGTACTCCACTTCCTGGCCACAGGCACCTACCAGCACACAGTCGGACAGTTACATGGCATTTCACAGCCAGTGTTCTCACGGACACTATTGCAAGTGCTCGATGCCCTCCTGAAGCACGCAGACGACTACATCTCTCTACCACGCTCGGAGCAGGAAATTACGAACACAAAAGTGGGATTCCATGCACTTGGCGGCATACCGGGTTGCATTGGTGCCATCGACTGCACCCATGTGGAATTGGTCGTCCCACATGCCATGGAGGCCCAGTACCGCAACCGAAAACAATTTCATTCTCTTAATGTACAAATGGTGTGTGACTCCAACAGGATCATTACACATTGTTGTGCCCGATTTCCTGGATCAACCCATGATTCTATGGTCTTGAGGAACTCTACAATACCACGCTACATGGAGCGACACGCAGGGAACAGATCCTGGCTACTCGGTGAGTCTCATTTCATGCATGATAATGTGGGGTATGTGATGCGGCAATGACCTGGCAGGAAGGGGGGGGGTGCGTACGTAGCAATGTCATTCCACAAACGTCCTTTATTGTCCACATACAGGTGATGCCGGGTATCCACTGAAGAGATGGCTCCTTACACCACTCCGGAACCCACAGAACCAGCATGAGGAGGACTACAACCATGCCCACTCACGTACCCGTGTAGTCATAGAACAGGCATTCGGCCTACTGAAGACTCGTTTCCGCTGCCTCAGCAGGTCTGGCGGGGCACTCCTGTACCGCCATGAGAAGGTTGCAAAGATGGTCATGGCATGTGTCATGCTACACAACATGTGCGTACGTAGAAATGTGCCCATGCCCCCTGACGCAGAACTGCAAGCACCTGAAGATGGTCATGATGAGGGTGGGGATGTGGCAGCACCTCAAGGAGTCCGCGAGGCACAGGAGGGCCGTGACATTCGTCAGATTCTCATAGATTCATGCTTCTAGCACTCACGCCTGGTGGCTGATACATGGACACGGGACTTGTGGCACTGTGTGTGTCTGGAACATGCACAATATGGACTGTACGCCTATAAAGGCCTCGTACACAAAGATCAATGTCCACACATCTCATTGGATGATCGTGCATTGTTTATAGCATATGTGGAATTATGTTACACACCCCATCGACCCGCCACCCAAGTGAGCCCAACACACCCCCTCCACCCTCCTACCTCCCCCCCGAACACCAGTGTCCACAGATGCTCATTGTCAGTGGGCAGACGCTATTGCAAGCCCCCTCTCCGGGTATCAGGGGCACCCCTGCCTGTGGAGCGCAGGTTCCTCCCTGATCTACGTTGGGGGCTGCCCTGGACGGAACTTGCAACGGATGATGTCTCTGCCTGCTCACGTCCATGCATGTCCCTAAGGGTTTGTGAGAGCTCAGTGAGCACACGGCGCACTGCGGCAAGTTCAGCACATACGTCTTTGGACGTCGCATGCAGTTCCCCCCTCAGGCTCTCGGTGCTTCTCTCCATTTGTACTCTCAGGCTCTCGGTGCTTCTCTCCATTTGTACTCTCAGGCTCTCGGTGCTTCTCTCCATTTCTGCCCTAAGTGTCTCAGTTGATGTTTCTATGGCTGCCTTAGTACCCCCACATTCATCAGCATGGTCCTTGAGGAGCGTGGCCAGCTGCTGCTGTTGCACGATCACCTGGTCGAGGGACTGTTGCCTCTGCTGTGCCATGCCCATTTGCGGTGGTGTCACAGAGGGGCTGATCACCTCATGTTGCCTTGCCACAGGGCTTGTGGGGGATGGCCAGTCGTCGTCTTGTGGGTGCCCCTGCGTGGTATCCTCATGGTGTACGGGATGAAACATACAGGGGGATTGAGACAGGTCATGGATGGATCCTACTTCGACATCCCCGTTTTCTGTGTCGGAGCATGCTGCCATTAATGCAGTGTCACCTATGGTGCTGCTGCCACCAGAAGCAGTGCCTTCTGTGGCATCCATTGGGGGGACCTGTGGTGGTGCTGTTGTGGGCATGCTGGCTGCTGGGGTGCCTGTTGAAGTTCCCTCCTGTGTGCTGCCACTTGATTTGTGCTGCTGCCGTGTCTTAATCCGTGCAGCTGAGGTGGAGGGTCTTTGGCCGTTGGTCTTGGCCCTCTTTGCAGGTGTGCTGTTAGGGGTGTCCTGGAGCTCGTCGTTTGAATCGGACCCTGTGGTGGAGTAAAGGAGGGCGAGCGTTATTAATGGGTCTGTGGAAATTGGAATGGCAATGTATCACATGCATTGGGGTGGTACCTGAGGGTGATTTGGGTCGGGGCCTTGGAGGTGGTTTCATTTTTGTGTGGATTGAGGATGCAGTTGTTTTGCAGCCTGCAGTTAGGGTGTGCCTGCTGCACGTGTAGAGGGTGTTTTTAGGATTTTTAATTATTTATGTATTTAATGTGAGTTTTAAAGTGCACTATCAGGCCAATGTATGTGGACGTTCTCCTGGACATGTGTTACTGTTGCACTATGTGGACACATGGTACTTCACATGATTGGACATTGTGGATTTAGCATTGTTTTATTTGGCCCACCTACCTGATTCTTCGGATGTTTGCACTCCTTTCTCCATCCCTCCGACTCCCTCTATACTTTCCATTCCAATGGTGGAGGCACAGATTTCTTCCCAGGGGGTCAACTTGATGGGTGATTCCGATCCTCCCCCGGTAGCTGTGGCAATGTTACGGTTGGCGGATAGTATGCTCCGTACGCGTATCCGCAAGTCGTCCCATCGCTTTCTGCATTGCTGTGGGTTGCGGGGTGCGGTCCCCACCGCACTTACCCACTGTGCCACCAGGGCCCATATGGCCTTCTTGTTCGCAAGTGCCGTCCTGGTCATTTGCGTCGAGAAGACGACGGCAGCATTCTCCTGGAGGGTCTCTGTGAGCACGGTGAGTTCCTCACGGGAGAAGTGGACCTGCCGCTTGCGGTCGCACGCTTTTTTCGCTACTTTTCCCATTTTTATTGCTTTCACTAGGGTGGATGACGGGTTGGGATGTGTCTCAGGGTGGTATTTTTTATGGTTGTGTGGGAATTCTGATTTTATAGGTGTACGGCGTGCTGTTTCCCGTTCCGGGACCATGTTTTTACTTCCGTTTCAGTATATTTACGGTCACCGTACTTTCCGATTGCCGCTCATTACGGTGACCGCTAAGATGGGTGGCGGAATTGCACCTAGGGCGCCGTACGACGGCGGTGAGGGGCGTTTTGGGGACATTTCCGCCATCGCGGACTTTGCACTTCCGCCATGGCGTAGTGCTCGTGCCCGATGGGTCGGAATTAGCCGCACTTTGCTCCGTCGTGCAATGGCGGAAACGCTATTTACGCTATGGCGGTCAGGTCAGTCACTTTCCGCCAGGGTCGTAATGAGGGCCAGTGAGATTAAATGATGTGCCTAGGATCACACACTTTGGTGAGCGGTTAAAACAGGCAGTGGGCCATTTAAGCAGTGTTTAATCATAGGCAGAAAACACACCCTTTTATAGAATGTGCAAAACATATTGGCCCTCATTACGACCCTGGCGGAAAGTGACTGACCTGACCGCCATAGCGTAAATAGCGTTTCCGCCATTGCACGACGGAGCAAAGTGCGGCTAATTCCGACCCATCGGGCACGAGTACTACGCCATGGCGGAAGTGCAAAGTCCGCGATGGCGGAAATGTCCCCAAAACGCCCCTCACCGCCGTCGTACGGCGCCCTAGGTGCAATTCCGCCACCCATCTTAGCGGTCACCGTAATGAGCGGCAATCGGAAAGTACGGTGACCGTAAATATACGGAAACGGAAGTAAAAACATGGTCCCGGAACGGGAAACAGCACGCCGTACACCTATAAAATCAGAATTCCCACACAACCATAAAAAATACCACCCTGAGACACATCCCAACCCGTCATCCACCCTAGTGAAAGCAATAAAAATGGGAAAAGTAGCGAAAAAAGCGTGCGACCGCAAGCGGCAGGTCCACTTCTCCCGTGAGGAACTCACCGTGCTCACAGAGACCCTCCAGGAGAATGCTGCCGTCGTCTTCTCGACGCAAATGACCAGGACGGCACTTGCGAACAAGAAGGCCATATGGGCCCTGGTGGCACAGCGGGTAAGTGCGGTGGGGACCGCACCCCGCAACCCACAGCAATGCAGAAAGCGATGGGACGACTTGCGGATACGCGTACGGAGCATACTATCCGCCAACCGTAACATTGCCACAGCTACCGGGGGAGGATCGGAATCACCCATCAAGTTGACCCCCTGGGAAGGAATCTGTGCCTCCACCATTGGAATGGAGAGTATAGAGGGAGTCGGAGGGATGGAGAAAGGAGTGCAGACATCCGAAGAATCAGGTAGGTGGGCCAAATAAAACAATGCTAAATCCACAATGTCCAATCATGTGAAGTACCATGTGTCCACATAGTGCAACAGTAACACATGTCCAGGAGAACGTCCACATACATTGGCCTGATAGTGCACTTTAAAACTCACATTAAATACATAAATAATTAAAAATCCTAAAAACACCCTCTACACGTGCAGCAGGCACACCCTAACTGCAGGCTGCAAAACAACTGCATCCTCAATCCACACAAAAATGAAACCACCTCCAAGGCCCCGACCCAAATCACCCTCAGGTACCACCCCAATGCATGTGATACATTGCCATTCCAATTTCCACAGACCCATTAATAACGCTCGCCCTCCTTTACTCCACCACAGGGTCCGATTCAAACGACGAGCTCCAGGACACCCCTACCAGCACACCTGCAAAGAGGGCCAAGACCAACGGCCAAAGACCCTCCACCTCAGCTGCACGGATCAAGACACGGCAGCAGCACAAATCAAGTGGCAGCACACAGGAGGGAACTTCAACAGGCACCCCAGCAGCCAGCATGCCCACAACAGCACCACCACAGGTCCCCCCAATGGATGCCACAGAAGGCACTGCTTCTGGTGGCAGCAGCACCATAGGTGACACTGCATTAATGGCAGCATGCTCCGACACAGAAAACGGGGATGTCGAAGTAGGATCCATCCATGACCTGTCTCAATCCCCCTGTATGTTTCATCCCGTACACCATGAGGATACCACGCAGGGGCACCCACAAGACGACGACTGGCCATCCCCCACAAGCCCTGTGGCAAGGCAACATGAGGTGATCAGCCCCTCTGTGACACCACCGCAAATGGGCATGGCACAGCAGAGGCAACAGTCCCTCGACCAGGTGATCGTGCAACAGCAGCAGCTGGCCACGCTCCTCAAGGACCATGCTGATGAATGTGGGGGTACTAAGGCAGCCATAGAAACATCAACTGAGACACTTAGGGCAGAAATGGAGAGAAGCACCGAGAGCCTGAGAGTACAAATGGAGAGAAGCACCGAGAGCCTGAGAGTACAAATGGAGAGAAGCACCGAGAGCCTGAGGGGGGAACTGCATGCAACGTCCAAAGACGTATGTGCTGAACTTGCCGCAGTGCGCCGTGTGCTCACTGAGCTCTCACAAACCCTTAGGGACATGCATGGACGTGAGCAGGCAGAGACATCATCCGTTGCAAGTTCCGTCCAGGGCAGCCCCCAACGTAGATCAGGGAGGAACCTGCGCTCCACAGGCAGGGGTGCCCCTGATACCCGGAGAGGGGGCTTGCAATAGCGTCTGCCCACTGACAATGAGCATCTATGGACACTGGTGTTCGGGGGGGAGGTAGGAGGGTGGAGGGGGTGTGTTGGGCTCACTTGGGTGGCGGGTCGATGGGGTGTGTAACATAATTCCACATATGCTATAAACAATGCACGATCATCCAATGAGATGTGTGGACATTGATCTTTGTGTACGAGGCCTTTATAGGCGTACAGTCCATATTGTGCATGTTCCAGACACACACAGTGCCACAAGTCCCGTGTCCATGTATCAGCCACCAGGCGTGAGTGCTAGAAGCATGAAACTATGAGAATCTGACGAATGTCACGGCCCTCCTGTGCCTCGCGGACTCCTTGAGGTGCTGCCACATCCCCACACTCATCATGACCATCTTCAGGTGCTTGCAGTTCTGCGTCAGGGGGCATGGGCACATTTCTACGTACGCACATGTTGTGTAGCATGACACATGCCATGACCATCTTTGCAACCTTCTCATGGCGGTACAGGAGTGCCCCGCCAGACCTGCTGAGGCAGCAGAAACGAGTCTTCAGTAGGCCGAATGCCTGTTCTATGACTACACGGGTACGTGAGTGGGCATGGTTGTAGTCCTCCTCATGCTGGTTCTGTGGGTTCCGGAGTGGTGTAAGGAGCCATCTCTTCAGTGGATACCCGGCATCACCTGTATGTGGACAATAAAGGACGTTTGTGGAATGACATTGCTACGTACGCACCCCCCCCCTTACTGCCAGGTCATTGCCGCATCACATACCCCACATTATCATGCATGAAATGAGACTCACCGAGTAGCCAGGATCTGTTCCCTGCGTGTCGCTCCATGTAGCGTGGTATTGTAGAGTTCCTCAAGACCATAGAATCATGGGTTGATCCAGGAAATCGGGCACAACAATGTGTAATGATCCTGTTGGAGTCACACACCATTTGTACATTAATAGAATGAAATTGTTTTCGGTTGCGGTACTGGGCCTCCATGGCATGTGGGACGACCAATTCCACATGGGTGCAGTCGATGGCACCAATGCAACCCGGTATGCCGCCAAGTGCATGGAATCCCACTTTTGTGTTCGTAATTTCCTGCTCCGAGCGTGGTAGAGAGATGTAGTCGTCTGCGTGCTTCAGGAGGGCATCGAGCACTTGCAATAGTGTCCGTGAGAACACTGGCTGCGAAATGCCATGTAACTGTCCGACTGTGTGCTGGTAGGTGCCTGTGGCCAGGAAGTGGAGTACAGACACGACCTTCAGTAGGGGTGGGATGGCGGTTGGGCTATCTATCATGCTGACAAGGTCAGCCTGTGTCATGTCCAGAATGGCGGTTATGGTGTCCCGGTCCAAACGGTAGAGGGTGTGGATCTGCTCATCCGTGAGGTTGAACGGATGTGCTCGGAGGTGTGGGATTGCGGGCTGCCTGCGTGGTGGTAGTGGCTGTGCTGGCGGGCCTTGCTGGCCCTGCCTTGCCCTCCTCCTCCTCCTGCGTCTCCTCTGTGCGGCCGGTTGTTGTAGTAGTTGGTGTTCGTCTTCTTCTTGAAGTTGGAGTACTTGCAGTGCTATCAGGTCCCCCAGGGCCAACATCGCTAGTCCTGCCGGTAGCATTTTGGAGTGGGTGTGGTTGTGGGAGGGGGTTGGGTGTGCAATTTATGTGTTTTCAGGCTGTATAGCCTCCACCTGTGGTGATTCATTCCACCTGTGCAAGCTGCAATCCCCTTTGGGCGAGCACGTCCCGCACACAACGCTGCAAATCGACGCATGGCATCTTGCTATTACAATCATGTATTTGATCCATTGGCAGTGAAATATTGGTTCATATGTTCATTCTGCTATGGTCCCATTGTTTCACATGCTATCTTTGCAGTCGCGAACAAACTTGTGAAGGGTCAGTGGAATGTAGTACTCGATTAACGGTGGACCCTCATGCAGCACTGTACCGCGGTTCACCGACGGGCGGGCCGTCCCATTTGTGAGTGAAGCCAGTTGCCATTTTCACACACTGCCGCACTACATGGATGAATTTGTGATTTCAAGCGGTCACAGATGCCTTTTCGACGTGATGTTGCAAATGAGGAATTCGAAGGACGGCGCTTTCGGTTTCCAGCTAGCGGCGAGGAGACGCCCACAGGTCTGACTGCAAATATAACGTACTATTGTTTAATGTCCTTGGGACAGGGGCCATGGCGAGAATGCAATGATTGATATGAATAGTATGGGATGCGCAATAGCGTAGTGGACGATAAGGCAGGACGTTCCCAAATACATGTTACTTCACAACACTGGAATTCCGGCCTGGAGCACAGTGGATTTTGCAGACTGCATTACGCACAGACTCAATGGAAATTTCACATGTTATGTGAGTAAATAATCAGGCGTTTTCATTCCGGGATGAGGGAATGATGTATGGATGCATGGGCAGATGATTTAATGGAGAGTTTGCCATGTACAGGGCTTTTTGGAATCTATCCACCTCCCCTGCGCTATGTGATGCAGAGCTGCCATAGTGGCACCATCGTCTATCTGCCCTTGTTGAACCCTCCCTGTCTCGACGCGCCTTCAAACACTTGTGTCTATGCACGTTACTAATCCCATCTAATGGATTCTGTTTTGACAGACGCATGCACACAAACACTCGTTTGTAATAGTGTTTTCACCTCGATTTTTATAGTCATGATTCGCAAGTGATTTGTGGGTGGGTATAATCCTTTTGAGTGGGCTAGCATGCATATGGCTGTGGATTTAGTGTGATCATTGATGTGAGTAATTCAAATGAAGTACTGATGCCCATACTATTCTTTTTCATTTCATTTGGATGACAGGTATCTCCTCCCCTTTTGCCGCTGCCATCTGTATGCCACTCCTGCAGATGGCTTTTACTCCCGACACCTGCTGCTTCGTGTTAATCAGTGGAGCACCATTACGATCTTATGGGACGATCGCCAATGGGCCACATGCCCTTACGCAGTACTAGTGGCTAGGAGCAACATATCGACCTTTCAGCTGGACTAGTGCCTACCTAATGGGACGGCCCTGCGGTTCTAGGCGCTTCCATGTTGCCTTTTTGAACGTGAATGTAGCCCCTGTGTACCATGAAGGAACAGGGCGTCACACAAGAAGAAGCTGGTCATTTATTGCGGATGCAGCACACAATAATGAAAAGTATTTTGGAGTTCGTGACCTAATGGCTGTATGGGCTTGGTGATTTTGTTGTGCATTAAATTTCTATTCTGATATTAACCGTGTAGCGTTCTTCTTTGCAAGTAATGTAGCATATTCCTATTTGTGGAGCGATGTGTTGTGAGAAGATCTGCATTGGGTTCCGGATTCTGAGTATAGTTGCGTGGTACTGTACTGGCCGCGTTTGCCTACGAAGCCCAGTGTGGTCATGGATAGGGGCTACCATTATGACTGTTTTAATGATGTCATGCTCAGGGGCGGGGGATTAGCTTTTGTGTAACAGATGCCGGTCAGCCAGGTGGATTGGTGGAATGATGTGATTATCAGAATATGGCTGGTCACAGGTGCCTGTGTTTGCGTGCGTTTCTTGGAGGGAGACTGAGGTCATGTCCATTGGAATAGCTTCTGTATTCGTGCCATCTGTGCCCTGCAGCTCCCATTGGCCCCTCTTGAGATGAGCCTGGCTGCTCTGTCACTCTGTCAACTTGTGTGGTACATGCTTATGCTGATGGTTGGTTTGTTTACTGGCAGGAGTACAGGGCTGGTGCAGTCTCACTCAGGATACTGCTTTGAATGTTGCCTTACACTGGTATCAGTCGATGGGGGGGCCTGTTTTTGTTTGTCTCTTATTTCTGTTCATGTTGCTGGACTTGAACCTTCACATGCCTGTGCTGCATCAGTGCGGCAATGGTGCCATGGCAAATATGGATGGCCACTCACAAGGCACTTGGAGCCCCTAGATTCATTTGTTCGTTGGCATGCATGGGTGACTTGTACATTTCAATGGTTGCATTGTGTGACTTCATTGCACCTACGAGGAGTTGTGCAATGTGGCCAGGGAGTGGTGTACAGGCACTCAGTAGGGCCGTTTACGGTTGGTTCGCGATGCCGTACTTCTCACCATGGCGGAATGGTACTTTCCGCCATGCTTGATGGCGTTAGGTACATGTCCGCTAGGGTCAGAATTCGCGTACCGTTGCGCCATGGTGGTAATTACGGTTTGGCATGGCGCGCGTGCGCGTACTTGGTGCAGTTAGCGTTGGCGTTCACTACGGTGTCGCTAATGGCATCGTACTTTACGGTGACGGGTCATAATCGCACCGAGCGCTATTCGATGGCGGTATTGCATTTCCGCCATCGTTTTTCGATTTCCGCCAGGGTCGTAATGAGGGCCACTGTATTTTATCTAGAGCCCCAGTAAATGATTTAGCGCATATCTTATATTATTATATTATTATGCTATGATAAGCTATCCTCACCCATGGTTTAATGACTATAGGGTTGCTTCATTGCTTCATACATAATAATATTCTCATTAATGTATTTCACACCACAAAGTTATTCACCACTCGACTTACTTATGGCAACTTATTCTAAAGTCACTTCCCATGGTACCTTCTAATCAAAGACTGATGATGCTTCTTGCAGTGCCCTTACTGTGGAGTCACTTATGTTGGTGTCAAAGCGTATGCAAATTAGTATGTTTGCATATATTTTGCCACACAGTGCCTGGGCAAAGCTCTAACTGATGAGTGTCCTGCATCTATAATGGGCCTACAGTTTTTTTCTGTGCTGTGTATATGTTAAAAATGTCATCTTCCACAAATGTACCTTAAAAGCAGTGGGGGACGCGAATTACACAGTATGAAACCACCTGCACTGCAGACTGCTTCTGATGCACTACCACATCTAAAGTGCCCCGCAAAACCATTTTGAAAATGTGGCCACCCTACTCAGCATATGACATTTCTTTCCCTCAGTAATGATTTCCCAATAGATTATTCTAATAATTATTTGTATTTAATTTCTGCAGCTTTTCCATATGGTATTTCTGCGAAAAAAGGTGTGAACTGGAAAGTTTTCTTTTAACGGGTAGGAGAGGTAATAAAACAGACACTATTTTCTGGTGTTATCCTGCTTCATTAAATGGCACAACATGAGCTCAATTGGCGTGCAAGCCCTTTCAGATCACAAACATGTTCTGCTTACAGGAATGGGGGGAATATAGAAATATTCAATCCTTCACCCTGTGTGTGGGTTTATCCACCTCTTTTCTGGTAGCAGCGCCTGGAAGACATGCTGCAAATTACAGAGGGTTTTGCTTGCAGAAATGGCTTCCTTTTTGGACCTGTGTATGACTATGTGTGTGCGTTGAAGGTTGGGGCTTGATGGGGTATTGGTGCAACACAGCCAGCATGGAAATGTTTTCTCAGGTGGCATTGCACAAGCGTGTGTTACATATAAGTTAGGAGGCAGTGTTTCTCATGCTCCTTGATTATGCTTCAAAAGCACTTCGAAATTGCTCCCCCCGTGCAGAGTGGTGTGTTACAGTATATACAGAATACTGTTTTCTTCGAAATATGTGGATCAACAGCCTCTTTTATCGCTTGCAAGGTAGCTGTCGGGATTTTGTGTCCCACAGAAGTAGGCTGTGTGGTTACAGTATTGGTTGAGAAAGATGAGGTGGAGGAAGACAGCCTACTAAGAAAGGAACAACCTTTCTGAGAGTATAGGGAGGACAGCTCAGGTGCAACGTGCTCGCCTTGGAAGCAAAACGACACAGAGTAACACAGGTTCGATCCCCGGGTCCGCACCTCTGGGTGTGAAGCGCGTTATAAATAACCAATCACATTGCGGTAATTGGATTTGATGTGGCAGCACATGGAGGTGGTACCGTAGGAGTACTGTCCAGGTAGTCCGCGACTAGTACGTCACACTCAGTGCATTTCACTTTGGTAGCTTAAGCCTTTAGTACATTCCCAACAGTGATAAAGAACTGCCACACCCGTGATTCTCTCTGGGTGCTAGAGGTAGGCACTTCCTCTACCTCATCTTCTTGGTCCTCTTCATTGTCTTTTGAAGTACTGGAGTTGTTTTGTTGGGTAGGTCCTCCAGCTGGTGGTGGCTCTTCGGGAGGAGGGATGGCAATAGCTGATGCCATTTTTAAGATAAATAGCAGTTTTGCTAATATTCTTCCAAGTATGTGCTCTGTGCTGTGCAAGGGTAACTTTTGAGCTTCAAAGTTCCTACATCAGCTGAAAATGCAGGTCCGCACTGTTCACGAAGCACGGACCCGTTCGCGAAGATCAGACGCGTTGGCAAAAACGTCATAATGCAACACGTGCGCATGGTCATGTGACACTGTCTGGAAAGTCTGCAATGAAGTCAGAGGTTCACGAATGTCAACGGATTCAAAAACAGTGGAAAAAGTTGCAAAAAGCTTATGGATGTTTTAAAAAATAATGCTAGAAGCTGGGAAATGGTAGAGTTTAAAGGTTAAACTTTGTAAATTGGACAGAAATGTTTCTATATTGGGCTAAGTATGATATTAGTAAATTATAGAAAATTAGCGTGCACTAGTAAAAACCCATGACATTCACTGAAAAAAACTTTATTAAAGGGACGTTATGAATTCAATGAAAAAGTTTTGTTAAAGGGAGGCTATGGATACAATTAAAACCGAAAAAATGAAATAAATTAGCAAGTTATGGTAAGCTAAGCAACCATAACCGGCACCACTACGGTGCACTGCTAAGACTAACACCCAGGACATCAAAGATGACATCACACATGTCATTGATGACATCACATATCTGGGCCACTTGTTTTTGTTCACTGACATATTTATGTCAGGTGGTTTTGTTCACTGACAGTCAGAATATAAACATTGAAAAGATCTTATTTAATTAGACATTAACCATATTGTATGTTCTTAAAGTACTTTCCTTAAAGTTTGGTCTTAGCTCATGGTGCACATATGTGGGGCAATAAGCAGGCCTCAAACACACAATTCATTTGTACACATGATGATGAACTTTAATGTTATTGACATTTTCTGGTGATGTTGTTTCTTTCTTCCTTACTTTAGTTTCCCTATATGTGTCTCTGATTTGTATGCATTGTATGCATTGTGGGTCTTCTTATATATTGTTTGTACTAACACACGTATGTAGTACGTCTTGAATTATTAACTATTTATTCCATGGTTAACATTATTCAAAACTCTGATAAGGTACCATACATTATTTTACTATACAAACTTAGCAGATTAAAAATGTACTTCTATGGTGCATGCTGCAGCCATTGCCTATTTGTGTGTATGATTAGGTTCCTGTTTTGACAACAAACACTCCAATATAATCTTTTGTTTAGATGAGTAGTTCAGTAGTTCAGTAGTTCAGAATAGGTCTCCTCCCGTTCACGCCTGACATCTTGTTACCAACATTAAAAACACAACTCCTTGTAGAGACTGTTCATCAAAATTAATTGTATCTGTGATGTCATCAGTGATGTCCTGGGTGTTAGTCTTAGTAGTGCACAGTGGTGGTATGAGTTATATTTGCTTAGCTTACCAGAACTGGCGAATTTCAGAGATTGTATGGTTTTACTTCTAACCATAATGTTCTTTTAGCAAAGGTTTTTCATTGAATTTCATAGTTTTTTTTTAGTGCAACATAACCATAATGTCCCATTAACAATGTTTTATCACTGAATATATATAGATATTCAATGAAAAAACATTGTTAAAGGGACGTTATGGTTAAGTTGCACTAACAAAAACCTATGAAATTCAGAGAAAAAACGTTGTTAAAGGGATGTTGTGGTTACAAGTAAAACCGCACCCCCCCCAACATTTGTCCGTTATGGTGTGCACCAATAACTCGCACCACCACTGTGCATTGCTAAGACTAACACCCAGGGCATCAAATATGACATCACAAAAGTAATTGATGATATCACTGATGATATCACATAAGAAATGAATTTTGCTGAAAAGTTATTGCAAGGGGTTGTGTTTACCCCAAAAAGCTCTACATAAAACCCTATCAACATATTAAACTTACACACAACAACAGCCACTTAAAGATGTTCTAGAAATCTTTTGCATATGCATTTCACTTGCCTATCCTAAACATTGTGCACACTGCTGCTATAAATGCACATATGCATTTTGCAGTAAAAGATGTGGATGGGTGGAAAGAGGAGTAGGGATTGCCAAGGGCTCATAGGAGACCAGAAGTAAAGTGCCAAGGGATGCCAAGGTGGGGGGCTACCTGCTGGGGCAGAGGAGTTCCAAGGGCATGGTACACAGAAGCCAGGCGGTAGACCAACACAGGCAGTGCTGGAGGGGGGGAGGGGGTTGGTGCACTGGTGTCAACTAGATATAGGGCCTGGAACCTGTAAGGTTCATGAGGGACAAGGCCACCAGTCTAAGTGGCAGGGATATGAGTTAGCAGAGAAGGGATTAAGTAAAACAGGAACACAAAAGCAGAGTTTTGATAAGTTTCTGGAACTTAAGGAAGTCCAGCTGAAGTATAAGAAGAGCAGGACAGCCGTTCGAAAGAGAGGCACCAGCCGAAGACAGAGACATCCTTCCTGTTCTTTGTTTCAAAAAGCGTTTGACAATCACAGTATGGGAGTTACAGCAGCGGAGGGCTCTAGCAGGCCAGTATTTATGGAAACAAAGTTGGACATATTGTAGTCCTTGCAATTAGCAAGAGCCAATGTACGCATTGTAGACCTGCACGATACGATCCCTTAGGCCAAGGTTAAGTCTTGCAGCCTTATTTTATATTAGCCCTAAGAGGGCATAGCACAACAAAGGGGGAGGTTAAGGAAGATGCTGTTGCATTAGTCTAACCTACACAGGACCAGAGCTCCACATGCGTTCAGCTTCTGGGGGAAGGTGAGGAACAGTAGAATGCATGTAAGCAGGACACGCTGAAAGCATGGGTATTTTTTTATAAGCTCCAAAATATAAGTAGTAAAGGAGAGAAAGAAGGTTTCTGGCATCACAGGATGGTGAGAATAGAGGGCCCAAAGACAGAGGCCAGAGGATAGGAGAAAAACAGGTATCACAATAAGAAAGATAATTATCTGGCAATCAGAAAGAGATTGTTAGCTTCACACAACACCTTGATGGCGATCAAACAATCAGGGATAAAGACAAGGATAAATGAGTTAACGGAAGTTTAAGGAAAGCTGTGTGTTATTAACATAACACTGGAAATGAGAAAAAAAGAAAGACATCAGGTGAACCAGAGGAACGAAATAGAAATGGAACAGCCACAATTATAGGATAAAACCCTGGGGTGATCTGCCGATACCCAGTGAGGTGCTGGAGTACAAAAGCCCAGTTGCAGCTGGGAAGGGCAGTAAATGAGAAAAACAAATCTGCCAGTACAGTGCCTGATCCATGATGCTAAAGGAATCATATAACCGTTTCATGAGGATAAAATGGTTCTCTGTGAGAAAGGTGGAGTAGACATCAATTAGTAGTATCCTCAATTGTACTACAATCAAACATACCATATACAATTGATTCCACCATATTACAAATACAGTATACTCCCCCTACAGTACCTATAATTACTATACACCTATACTATGTGTTGCCAGTGAGACATCTGGTGAGCCAGAGGGATGAAATATATATGGAAGAGATGGAATCATAGGATAAAACTCTGGGCTACTCTGCAGGTACACAGTGAGTTGGTGGAGTACAAACAGCCCAGTTGCAGCTGTTAAGGGCGGTTAGTAAGCAAAACATATCAGCCAGTACAGTGCCCAATCCATGATGCTAATGGTAACATGTAATCATTTAATGAGGATACAATTGTTGACTGTGTGAAAAGAGGAGGAGACATCAAGGAGCACTGTCTTCAATTGTACTACAATCATCAATACCATATACACTTTAATATCATTCCACCATATTACAAACACTGTATACTCCCCCTACATTACCTATAATTATTATACACATATTACTATACTATGTGTTGCAAGTGGCCACAAGCACCACAATAGAATGAAACCATATAACAAGTACGTACATTACACCTTCACGTAACAAAACTCGCCCTGAACCCTCTACAATTGAAATGATGTCCGCGGACACCAACATGGACAGCGGACTCTGCATCTGTAAATCCTTTTTTCACCTATAAAAACAGCTCCATATCATCTCAATTCCACTCCCCTACCTTTCTATGCCCTCTTTCAGCCATCAAATAATCCCACATGTGTTTTCCAAACTGTCCGTTCACAGTGCTGTGCGCGGACTACCGCGATGTCTGCGGAATACCACGGCACCTGTGTGCCCTTACAAGCGAACAACTACTTTGAAGGCCCAAAATTAGGTAAACAGCAACCCTGCAGAAAGTCTTTAAACGTAGAGTCCACATGCTTCAATAATGATTAGAGTCAATTTTGTTGTACCATTTTAACATGCATGTCTTGAGCCTACATATTTACGAGGTTGCAGCATCAACATGCAGGCATTTGCCATTGATACTCTCATAGTGAAGACCATTTAAAATAACTCGCAAGGGTGGACTTATTTGTTGGTAAGCGCTATTTACTAGATTATAAATTGTTTAAAAGGACATATATTAAATTTAGAAGGAACAAGCATACGCTTTTCGTAATTTTCGCATTATCCATTTCTAGATGAAATGAGTAATTAACGGGACAATACGGACAAAGAAGGCAGTAGGAAATGCCACGGGAACAATTTTTATCAACATACATATATTGGATTTACAATATCAGGACGGAGAGTTAAAACATGTGTTTTTGAAATGGCACACTATGGTCAGGGGGGCTGTTACCTCAATAAATAGGGAGCAACGAGAGTTTTAATCAATCATTAGCTGGAGTGCAATTAACTAAGTTAATGTGAGTGGGGTATCAGGTTTAATTTTTGGGACAACCTCTAAGGACTGATTAGTGTTGACCCAGGCTCTTTGACACACTCCATATTAGTATTTACAGATGGAATATGTAGATTATGGTACTGGAGTTTTCTATGAATTGAAAAATTAGTCTGTGATAAAAACATTGGCTGGCATGACAAATGAAACATAAGAATGTTAATATAATTGGGTATTGAGTAAATAAACGGTAACACATGGCTGGAAGAGATTAGTAGGTTCAGGTTTTAATCAATGCATTATAATTAATTTGCAAATGCAGTGTATGCAATAATAATTTTGGTCTGTGTTTTTGTCTTTCCTCTCTCCCCCTCCCCTCTTTCCTTCTTTTTCTATTGATAAATAATGATGTGGGGAATGCACTCATTGAACACAAACTGAACAATTAGATCAAATGAGGTTGATTTACATTTGTTATGCCTTGAGGAAGACCCGACAGGGTTGAAAACGTTTCGGCATTGATGTGGCATTGATGTGTTTTGGCATTAATGTGTTTTCCGATGGATGGCATTGTTCAAGTTAGAAATCTGAGTTGGGCACAGATGATTTAGATTATCAATCTGGTTTTTGTATTCATTTTTCTGAAATTGAATTGTTCTTTGTATGTAATAATCCAATATAATTTGTGAAAGAATTGGACAAACAGTCGAATGATCTGTATCATACATCAAATTTGATTGCAATTGGTTTCTTTTATTATAGATTTTGTATCTCTAATTGTGTTTTGTTTGTAACATTTGAACTCAGCCATCATGAATAGATATGAGTACCTCCTTTCATCAGTATAACATTTTGTTTGGGACATGTTGAAATAAAATACCAAGTCTAGCGCGGTATAGGAAAATTGCTTTGAGAATCTTATTGGTTGGGTGGGCTGGGGTAGACCCACCTCTTTTTCGCCTTAAACTACAGCTTAAGTCTCTACCAACCTTCCATTTAGGAGTATACTGAGCACCAGGTTGCTAGTTACCTTACAATCTTTGATCTCTTAGAATACAAATAGCCCTTGCACAGTTGAGCTGGGCTCACAGTGCTGACACATGTCAATATCTATTTGATGCAGTTTTGATAAGTACTACCAAAAGTACCCATTCTCTGAACGGGTTTTGTAGACAGACATAATAACACTCTCATCAATAATTGAAAATCAATTATCCTGTAGGTCGCAGTTCCAGTTCACTCATCGCTTGATGTGCTTTGCACCCTGAAGTAAACTAGACTGAGAATGGGTGCGTGTGGTTGGCTGACATACCCCAGAGCAGACGTTGGGGGAAGCGAGCGTTGGCATGCAGCTGCATGCTGGGGCATTCTGTGCTCTTTCCCCACCTGTCACCTCACCTTGGCATGGTGCTGTTTGTTGTGGTGCAAATATTTCGGAAACCGTGCATGGGGTTCTGTTCCTCATGTCTGGACCAATCCTTCTACGACCAAATTGATGTTTTGCCGATTTCAGGCAACCGACTCATTTGTGAAGGTGCTGAAAACCAGGGAAAGGTTTGGGGTGTCCAAAGTGTAGCCAGTCATATCTGGTGGGTTCTAACAGGCAACTATGCAAAATGTGATGCAAATTAGTGAAACAGTGTGGAATTGTATAAGGAACAATGCTTCACCAAGCCACAGATCCACAAACAAATTTTGATTTGTGCTGAAATCTGGGGAAAGGGGTGGGTTGTCCATATATCATGTAGCCAGAATGTCTGGAGCGTTCTAAAAGGTAACTATGTAACATTTGGTGCAGTTGGGGAAACAGTGTGGAATTGTATAAGGAACAACGCTTTGCCACAAACCCAGTCTCCCACAGATGTTCACTTTTATAAAAAATAGATAGAATGTAGATGAGAGATGCTAGCCATCATACCTTGAACTCAGGTATGGCTCAGATGTAAAGTTTACATTTGCCAATAGGATAGTAGCTATCCTAGTTTGGTGGTTTTGGGAGCAGGGGTGCATATCTTAAATTCAGCCCCTGAGCTAAAGTGACTTAGCTGTCACTGCATCTGTAAAAGGGCACCTGTGACCCTTGGACCTGCTGGGCCTCATTACACGGATGGCGGAGAACCATGGCGCTATTAGCGCCATGGTTCATGCCGGTAAAATACCGGCACCGCCTTGGCAGAAAGGGGAATTACCGCCCCATTCCAAGGTTGGTGCGGCGGTAATTCCCCCTTCCCCCATTGCCCTTCCCCATTCCCATTTTTGCCCATAGGGCATACTGGGAATGGGGAAGGTGCTAATTACGGCACTGCAAATTGCGGTACCGTAATTAGCTCCCTGGTCCCTTTGCGGGTTGGTTTTTAACGCCTGCAAAAAGCAGGCGTTAAAGTCCCCAACCCGCAAATGGACTTCATAGTAAGGCGGTAAGGGTTAACGGTCACTGGTACCATTAACGGTGACCGTTAACCCTTACCGCCGTCCGTGTAATGAGGCCCGCTGTGTGCCACTGGAGAGCAGGCCTGCAGATTAGAATATTTATTTAGCAGGGTACAGGAGTGGTACACAAGAGTCGGTAACTTGCAGAAGACCACCCTTTCTAAGATAGAAATACCTGAATCATTTTATATTTAAGAAAAAGAAATAAAATCGATGGCTTCTACACCCTTGCCAGATGGCAATACTTCAGACTTACTCACCCCTCTGACCAAGTCTATGACACAGTGGCAAACACGGTGAGAATGCTTGCACTGTGGTGGCTGTCTTCAGCATCATTCTCTCCCAAACCTGTACTTTGAGCACAGATACAAAACTATGAAATCACAAAGAATTTTAACTGCAGTAGTTTTTACCACGATTTTCTTATGGATTCTTTGCCACAAAATGCAAGGGGAGACATTTGCCCCTGCCTCATTCATCCATCCCCTCTCCCCATCCCATACTTCCTCAACATCACCAAAACCCCCGTACGTTTTGCATCACAAATTTGTTTAAAAAATGTGCTAAAAAATATTTAGTGACATTTCATCAGTAACGGATTACATACACACAAAACACATACAGATTGAAATATGTACTATATAAAAAGGATTGACACTGCCGTCCAATTACAGACCATATTCGATGTAATGCTTTTATTTTCATTTTCAAACCGTTTGTCTAAAGCCATCAAATACACCTAAAAAAGAAATTCAGTCTTCATGCAGCTGCTTTGCCTTTGCTTGCTGCTTGCAACTTGCTGCAATGTAAAGCACTTTTGGAAATCAAGTGAAACAGAACTCATCCTTCAAATATCGACCCTGAAAAGCATGGGAGACCCCACAAGCAGACCCACCAAAATGTAATGATGTAAGGTGAAAATATAATCAGACATTTTTTAATGTAACAGGTTACACCTCTCTGGAAGTGCTTTGTGAGATGTGGTGCAACATGTGGTGATATGTAAACTTGTACCAACATATTATATGTTTGCAACCGGGGAAGGGTGCTTAGCCGATCAGGTGAGAATTAAACATTCTCCACCCACTGCTTCCAGCCACCCAAGCCACTGTGGGTAGGCAACGGGAAGCCTCTCGCCACCAACCCTCCACCCAAAACAATCCTTACCCCTTCTAACCCCCCTCCCTCCATCCCCACTTACCCGCTGGAGACGTCCAGAGCGGGTCCCGCGAGGGTACCTTGTAATAGTGCGGAGTGGGTTTAACGGCTCCGGCACCATTTCTGGCGCCGTTAAACCCATTCCGCACTAGTCGTAATGAGGCCCAGAGTCTTGTGTTTAATTCTCTGCTTTACTGGTAGCCAGTGCAGTTTCCTCCTCACTGCGGGAATATGGTCCATAGGTTACACCTTATCAGCTCAGCAATACTGGCCATATGTGGGATATCTAAGTGAATCAGGTGTAACTTACACAGACTTTCCACTCGGACTGTCTTCCAACCACACTCATAGGATTTGGCCAGCCTCTAGGTCTGCGTTAAAAATACCATAACTTACTCCTGCAATGGTATACTTTGTGAATCAACCAAGAGATCCTCCAAAACATTCCCAAGTGGTCCTATTAGCCTTTTTATCCACATAATTGTGAGGTATGATTTTAATTTCTTAAGCATTTTATATTTTTGTGTGCACAGGTCTACCACTGGGCTCATTGAATAATTGGTGAGTACGAAAACTGAGCTGTTCACTACTAATGACAATGTGCCTCATTCTGAATATGGCGGTATGGGAAAAAGTAGAGCTAATTTCGTTACTGGCACTTTTTTGGACGGTAACGGAATTACCTCAATTTTTCCTGCACTGCTGAAGTACATAATTTGGTGGAATTACTTAGTGGCATTGGTGGTAATTTCACCTGAAATTCCCCAATTGAGTCCTATGGACTCCTTAAATCTGGACTAACACCGCTCTACCACCACTTGTAATCTGTGGTAAACCCACAGGACTATGTGGTCATAACAGTAACTTATTTTGGCGGTATTTTGGTAGATTTACTGTCGAAATACCACCAAACACGGAATGAGGCCCATGTCTTATTTCTTAAATCCGCAACCGCAACACCCTCACTCTGCATCCAGCAATGTTCTCTTATCTTGAGTTACCTCAGCATTCAGTGGGCACAGCCTGTTGTTTTTGAAAGCATCATTGGTCCCCAAAGGCCCCATAGGTTTAAAGTGATTGTCGAGCGCTGAACTCTGACATCTTGATGTGGTCACTGGGTAGAAATATGCAGATTCTGGGAAAGCAGATGCTTCCAGGGAAGGCACATTGCGCCAGGAAGTCCCTTGGTTCCTCTTGAGTCCCTGACCACCAGTGTTGGGTAAGGTGCGGAAGGCACTGCTTGGAGAAGGCAGAAAAGGAGCAAACTGTGGACCGTCTGCAACAAAGTCATTCACCAGGCCTTTAGATGTAGATATGGGAAAAGAATAACTCTTGACAACTGTATCATGGTCCCCACCTGCTGGTTCCTGAAACCGTAGCTTGTAGGGAGCCCTTTTGGAGTCAAGCGTCTCAATAACAGATACATGTTGTTGTGGCTTAGAACACCGACCATCATCCTCACAGAGAAATGACTTTGTGGTGAAGCTATGCCGAGCAAATTCAACATCTTTCTTTGGAGCCATGTCAGTTGCATTCTGACTTCTTGGCGCAATGCCAAAATGATACAGCATCAAATCCTCATTTGAAGGCCTGGGGCTCGCTGAGGGAGAATGATGCAGGTTACAGGCCATTCTGTAAGCTTGGCCACAGGTCGGTGAGAGCCCACTGGGCACCATGCTGGGCCACATCCCACAACTCCAGATGCCGGGTACAAATGGAGACAGGGAGTTGCAGTAAAGGGCCGGGTAGGGCGTTGGATCTTTTATCATCTCACGCTGGAGCTTGGCTGTCATGAGCTCTGACTTCAAGAAGGCATTCTCCTCTATGACAGAAGCCAGTCTTCCTTCCATTACCAGGTCATGAACCCTTCTTTTTTCTCTCGACCTCTTGGCTGCCTCGTTGTTCTTGTTCCGCTTGTCCCAGTAGCTTGAGTCCTTTTTGTCATCTGGGATGAATGACTTCTTCCGCCGGTTGATGACTGAGTTCTTTTTCTGAGCACGAATACCTTTGAGGTTGCGGGTGATTAATTGGGAATGTGGGTAGCAAACCAGCCGCTCACCAGGGAGGGCCTCCTCTTCTGCTGTTCTTTCTGATACTGAGGAGGAAGCAGAGTATGTTGACCGCCATTGGCTGAATGAATTCAACATGGTTCTGTTTTCTGGAAGCTGTAACCAAAAAAATAGAGAAACATTTCAGAAAATACAGATCGGAAGATCAGTTATTGGCATTCACAAATATTGTAAACTGGTTCACTGCTTTCTCTTTGCGGGTTCAAAGTGGTCAGTTTGAGTGAATATTTAACTACTCAAAGAACACCCATAACTCCATAAAAACTAATTGTAGTAATCAAAAGTCAGTATCTACAGTATCAGCTTGTCTTGTGACCTATGTGCAATCAGTTGATGGACTTGCTATAGGCTATAATATCTTAAGTCCCCTATTACAATAATCACCATCACAACCATCCTTAACTATCAACATTTTTGGATAGTCTCAGAAGACCGGCATGTAACTTATCAGGCACAAAGACATCGAAACCAAGTTGACGTCCATTTGTGAGAAGTGTTGGCAATTGTCAGGTCCCTAGGTGGACCATTAGTTTTAGATCCCAGCTCTTATGTAAACTCCTGGAGAAGCTGGTCATCCCCCAACTGATCCAACACACTGAATATGTTGGTTTTCTCCACGACCACCAGTCTGGCTTCAGAGCAGCCAGATCCATGGAAACTTCTCTACTGAACATCCGTGAAGTCCAGATCTCAACTCTCGATTCTAACTCTCCATCCATTCTTATCCGTTTGGATCCTTCCTCTGCTGTCGACATGATCAATCATGCCACCCTGAAAATTCAGCTCTGTGACACCCTTAGCATCATGGGCCTGCGACTGGACTGGTTGACCTAGTTCCTCTCTGAACGACCTTCCCAGGTTCACCTGGGACCTTTTCTCTCCCCTATCACACTCTCCACATGTGGTGTCCCTCAAGGCTCTAAACTCTCGCTGTGGTTCTTCAACATCTACCTTGTCGATTCTTCCCACCTGATCTCTTCCTTCTCCCCTCACTTCCAGTGTTGTGCAGATAACATGCAGCTCTCTTTCAAGCTTCCCTCTGCTTCCTCCTCCTCCTCTCTTCTCATCCCTGACTGACTGCTATGCAGGAATGGTGTGCTGCCAATGATCTCTGCCTTAATGCCAGTAAGAATGAGATCCTTATGATTGCGACCCCAGCTCCCTCCTTACCTCCTACCCTTGGGCCACTCTCTATGGGTCCCCTCTCCTCACCATCTTGTGAGGCAAATAATCTTGGTGTCATCTTTTACTCCTCTCTCTCCTTCTATCCTCAAATCACAGACCTTGCCAAGAAGTCCCACTATCAGCTGCACCTCCGCAGAGGCATTCTCCCTTTCCTCACCATCCCCCAGAAACTCAATGTCCCCAGAGCTCTGCTCCTTTCTAGGGTGGGCTCCTGCAACAGCCTCTTCCTCATTCTCTCTTTATCCTCCCTTTTCCCACTTCAACTAATCCAGAATAGAGCTGCAAGACTTATCACTGTCCTCAAGCTCAGGGACCGCATCTCTCCAGCCCTAAAATCTCCCTACTGGCTCCCGGTTGCTGGTAGGATCAAGTTCAAGACCCTCTGCAACATCCACAAGGCTTTCTGGTACTTGGGACCCTGCTACATCCAACTCTCTCTCCCTAAATACCACTCTGGTGGATCCCTTCAGTCTTCTAGCTCCGACTCTCTGCAGATGAGAGGCTTCTCCATGCAGAGAGTGGGCAGTAGATTGCTCTCCGCAGGAATATCCCTCTGGGATGGTCTCCCTGCCCCTCCCAGGCTTCAGCTGGATTGCCTTAAGTTCCGGAAGCTCCTCAAGACCCTCCTTTTCTCTTCTTCCTTCCCTCTCAACCTCCCATGCTTACAACCCCTTCTGCCGCAGAGACTAGCTGCCTGGTTCTCTCTGAGTACCACAGGGCACAAGCCCCCCCGCCTCCACTCACTCCATCCCCTCATTGCACTTAGCATGTGGACACTCACCCCCTGTACCCCATGCAGTCCTTGGCACATGCTCTCCTGGCTTCCCCTTAGCACTCGTCTAGCCCCTGTGGCCCTCTCCCACTCTGTTCCACCTCCCCTTTTCACTTGCACTCTCCCCTCTTTACCCTGCACTTCCCTTCCCACCCTAGCACTTTGCATGTTGCGCAGACCAGCACTTCCCCCTCTCTCCCTCGCACTTGTTGTTACTGTGCTTGCACGATCCGAATGTCACAAGGCCTAGTAGGGCTGTTATTGTTATGTTTCTCCCTTGCTCCCCCAAACCTCATTTTTGTCTTGTGGCACCATGAAACGCCATTTGTTGTGTAGGCGCCTTACAAATATACAATAAATCAATAAATAAGAATATGTCACCCTCAGACCAACTTTGCATCTTTGTTAATCAAAACCAGTCAGCTAATCAGCAATATTCAATAATAAAATATGTTTGATCCAAACCCAGGAAGTATGTCAGTGGATATTAGTACGGTCATCTTCAGGGCCTGGGCAAACTTTACTGACCGAACCTCAAATCACCCATATTTTGGATGAATCGATCAGGTTGAGGTTCAGTTAAACTTTTAAAGAAGTTTGACCAAGTTTGGCTGCATGGCCTGTGCAGGGACAAACATGCTTGGAATTAGTTTTCAGTTTTAGGCAGCGTTCAGAGGGGCAGTAGGTTGTTGCTGGAAGCAGGCAGAGGACATTGAGGGAAAATGTAATAAAGTGGAGTGCAGTTAGTGTAGCTCAGTAGCAAGAAAGGAATGCACGTGGCTATAACAACAGTGACCTTTCCTTCTAGAGTGGTAGACTGGCTCTTTGGTAATGCAGTCTGGCATAAGGCAAGGTTGTGCATGCAAGAGTGTCAGTGCAGAAGTCACAGGTCACATGCCATCTGGGAAAAGGTGGAGTAAGTGAAAGGACAGTGGGTAAAGCCTTGTACTTTGTATTTGAGCTGTTTTGCAGCAGATAATTGATATTGATATTGATATTGATATTTTATTTCTATCGCGCTCGTAACAAGTGTTTCAGAGCACGACAAGGCAAGGGAGGGGAACAGGGAAGAACAAAACAGCGATCTTACTAGGCCCACTGACATTGAGAACGCGCAAGTGCATGGGAGAGGGGGAGGGGAAAAGTGCATGGAAGGGTGGAGAAGTGGAAAGTGCGAAGCAGAGGAGAAACAGATAAATAATAATAAATAAATAAATAAATAATAAAGGCAACAAACAGTGGTAGTCCAGCAATTTGCAAGTGCTAGGTTTAAGGCAGCAGACACGGTAGGTCTGATGAGTAGGCAGATTTAGAAAGAGGCTGTTACAATAGTCCAACCTAGAGAGAACCAGAGCTTAGGATACCATGAGCTTCTGGGGGAAGGAGAAGAAAGGCAGAGTTCCTCTGTGGAGGTGCAGTAGGAGGTTTGACTTTTTAGAGACCTCAGACATGTGGGCGGAGAAGGAAAGGGCAGAGTCAAAGATGACCCTGAGGTTCTTAGCCTCACAGGTGGGGGTAGGAGGAGGGCCATGGGAAGCCGGCCAGAGAGTGAGGGGAAAGAATGATGAAGGTGTGCTGATGAGGAGGATCTCAGTCTTGCAGTCATTCAGACAAAGATCATTGGCGGCACACCAATCTTGAATGGCAGTTAGGCAATCAGAGATGAGAGAGGGAGAGGAGGTGGCCGAGGGCAGCCTGAACATGAGTTGAGTGTCGTCAGCGTAGCACTAGAAATTTGAGCAGAAAATGGCAATGCAGTGGGCAAGATTTGCCAGGTATTGGTTGAAAAGCCAGGCCAAGGGGTTAGATCCCTGGGGAACACCACAGGTAGAGAGGAAGATAGATGATAGGAAGGCCCCATGTTGGACCTGGGAGGGTCGATCAGAGAGGAAAGAGATCAGCCAGGCCAGAGCCTGATCAGCAATACCGAGGTTTTCACGTAGACGGTTGAGCAGGATGGTATGGTGACCATGTCGAAGGCAGATGAGAGATCGAGGATGATGAGGACAGAGGGAATGTTAGAGTCAAGGTTGGAGAGCAGATCTTCACGGTTGTTCAGGAGAGCAGTTTCCGTGCTTCTGGCAGCTCTGAAGCCAGACTGGTGCTCATGGAGACAGCCAGCAGAATTGGAATGAAGGTTAAGCTGAGAGATAGCCAACTTTACAGGAGTTTGCCCAGAAAGGGAGTAATGGAAATTGGACCATTGTTAGCTGGACAAGAAGGATTAGCTGTGGGTTTCTTGAGACGAGGATGCACAAGGGAGTGCTTCAGAGGGAAGGGGAAGTTTCCTGAGGCAAAGGAGTGGTTGCAAAAATCAGCAAGGGCCAGAGCGAGGGTGTCAATGTGGTCCTTGATGGTTTTAGAGGAGCAGGGATGAACCTATTTTGACAAGGGTTTCATAGATCGGACTTGTCTAGCAACCTCGTCAGGGGAGAAAAGAGGAAAGGACGAGAAGGATGGTGGGAGGGGTCAGCAAGCACAGATGGAGAGGGGAGAGGAGGAGTGGGGGTGGAGATGGTGGACAGGATGTCCTGGGTTTTTTAAATGAAGTGAGAGGCAAGGGCATTGCAAAGAGCCTGGGAGGGAACAGGAGGGGTAGAGACTGCAGCAGAGTTGGCTAGCTCCTTGCAGATTTTAAAGAGTTCGGCCGAGTAGTTAGATGCCGCAGAGACACGAGCTTGAATGTGGACTCTCTTATTGGTGAGGACAGAGAGTCAGTATTGCCCTTGTAGCAGGCGACAGGCCAGTTTGTCAGAGGATGAACAGGAAGCCCTCCATTTCCTCTCAGCCACCCTACACTTACGTTTAAGTGTTGCTAGGTCAGAGTTATACCAGGAATTGCACTTGGCTTTGCATATCAAACGGATCCTCATGACAGGGGCAAGAGCATCAAGAGTATCAGAAATTGAAGAGTAGAGCAGAGACAGGGCTGTGTCAGGATGTGAGACAGCCAGAGGAGGAGGGGGGGAGAGAAAGTGGCATCAAAAGCCTCAACTGACACACGCTTCATGGGCCGGATGTCCGAGAAGGTAGGTGGCAGTGTTGGGGTAGGCTTGGCTGGGGGGGGAAGAGAGTGAGAGATCAAAGGAGAGGAGGGAGTGATAGCTCCAGGAGAGAGGAGTGGTCAGAGGGATGGAGAGGGGGAGGTCAGAGGAGATCAAGACATTGAGTGTGTGCCCTGCAGAGTGAGTCGGGACAGAGGGGAGGATGGACAGGGAGAGGGAGTCACAGAGGTCACGGAAGAGTACAGAGGAGGAACAAGGAGAGTCTAAATGTATATTGGGGTCACCAAGGAGGAGGAGTTGAGTGGTAGAGGCCAGGAGGGAGGAGGAGAGGTCTGCCCACTCAGAGGGAAATTAGGTGATTTGGCCAGGAGGCCGGACGATGGTAGCCACAGTATGAGAATGGGTAGGCAAGAGAGAAAGCATACAGAATAAGCATTCAAAAGATGAGTAGGTCTGAGTGGGAATGATAGAGGCAGGAATCCACTCAGGAAAGATCAGGGCTACCCCCCCCACTGGACCGGGATGATCTGGGTGCGGAGAGGATCTTGTAGCCATCAGGGAGGAGAGTGTCAAAGCTTATGACAGAGCTGGCCGTGAACCATGTCTCAGTAAAACCAAGGATATCAAGGTCTAGTTCTTCAAGAAGGTGGAAGATGTCAGAGGAGTGTTTGACAGCAGAGCGAGAGTTGACAGTGGCAAGATGAAGAAGGTTGCTAGCCTTAAAGACCTTCCACCTTCCGGGGAGGGGTACAGATCACAGGTACGCCCTGCGGAGGAGAAAGAGCACTAGGAGGTGAAGAGGAGGAGGAGGAGAGAGAGGGCAAGGTAGCCAAGGGGGGAGAGGAGGGAACAGCAGGAGATGAGAGGAAATTGATGAGGCAAGGGAAGCGCCTATCAAAGAGAAGGAGATTGGCCTGAGGGCCTTGGACCATGACAGTGCCATTTAGGTAGACATTAATGATGACTTTAGCGGAGTCGAAGGAAACCATGAGAACTTCTCAGTGAGTGCCATCATTAATGGGAGAGGAGGAGATAGAACAGAGCACAGAGAACATATGAGGAGTCCATAGATCTGGCGAAGGAACAACAAAGAGGATGTCGGTGAGGGTCTTTCTGGAGGAAGCATTGGAGTAGGTGTCGGCGATAGGAAGACCAGGGTTAGAGGCAAAGATATCCTTTTTGAACTTCTTCCTACCAGACTTAGTGAGAAGGGAAGGATAGACAGTGGAGAAGCAGTTGGAAAAGATAGGAGAAACAGAAAGGGCCATGGAGGTGGAAGTGAGGAGAGGATGGAGAAACTGGGGGGGCTAAGGCAGGAAGGTGTGGGACAAAAGAGCGTGGTGAGGTCACTGGGCTGGCAAGTTACATAGAAGCATCAGTATTCAAGCAAAATACAGAGAATTTCGCAATGGGCAGCAAGATTTGACTTTTTGGCACAAAGCAAACACAGCAAGATTTGACTTTGATCTTGGATTCAGATGTTAGCAAAGAGTTTTAGGAAGCACTGCACATCAGATGACAACATGGGAGTAACAAGCAAAAAGAACAGTGATAGTCAAAGGTGGTAGGAGTGAGTCCATAAGGAGGGAACTAACCCAAAGTTCTGGAGGAGGCAAAGTCAAGGCAGTCTGTATTTCTTAGAGGAGTGAGGTGGCAGCATCATTGTGGTTAAGGTGCAGGAAGGACCCCAATTAGCGTTCCGGAAGCAGACAGGGAGCAGACAGGGGCCTTAGAAGTCGGCCTTTGCTGAGAGGGCCGGCTAAAGCCTGCCGGTCCCTGATTGGATGCAAGAAAAAACTCAGCAACCAATGGGATTGCTGCACAGTGAGAGGTGGTCCAGCACAGCCTGCGTACGCAACAAAGAAAAACATCGCGGCCATCTTGGAAGGGCCAAAAAACAGTCACATAAGCAGGAAATAGTGGGAAAACTTGTGCTTTCAAAACAGCAAGGCAGGTCCAGGTATTAAAAAGCTCGATATATTAAAGCTCGAGGTATCAAATGGCAGCACGATGAAAATGCCAAATAAAACAGTCCTTTCCAACAATTTTATGCACATTTCGTTGTTTTTTTTCTTTTCTTCAAATTCTGATTTTTCAGGTTCAATAATTCCCCTGGAGGTGCAGTAATGGACAGAAAGTGCACCTACCTAATGCCAGCCACAAACTTCACATGTGCAGGAAAACAACAGATGGCCAGGAGGGTGGAAACAGGACCTCACTCTCAGTGAAAAGCAGATGAAAGAGATAATGGATCCAATATCCTTGCTGCCTTACAATTTGGCAAGAAAATGCATGTTCCTGGCTTTACACATGTTCTTCACCTTATGGTAACATGCTTTATCAGCAATTAACAGCCTGTGAAAGAAATGATTGCTATGGGCTAGAGGATCTGCTCACATTTCAGCTGATCTTACCGTGCCAAGAAAACACTGTACCAATTGCTGGTGTGCCACAAGCTGCCACTGCACAACTTAAATAATCGAGGGTCCATCCATTGGAACACTTTGCACCTGTTAACATTCTAAGTGACAGTGAAATGCTGTCACACAATACTGCAATGCTCGCTCACAGCAGAGTGCTAGATGGGACAGTTTTGACACCCAATCAATGGCAGCTATTTTCTAATATCGGCTCGAGGAGGCTACCAAGCAGGAAAGCCATCATAATGCATCCCGGAGTAATTTTCTCCTTCTGCCAAACCTCCTTGATCTTGACCTGCCCAAGATGGTGAGGGACCACTCGTTGGAAGGAAATGTGGATGTAGCACTACTGGCAAGGGACCTGCTTTTACCCTTGACTGTTGCTCCATTAGTAGCTGTATTTGAAGGATTTAAATGTAACACTGAATATCTGATGGTTTCAAGCACAGGCTTCCACCACAGGCTGACACTTCCCTGAGGCTTCTCTCCAACATGAGTATCCTCCTGAAGGACCTCCCTCTCCTCAAAACCCTTGCCCTGCTCAGTGGAGACTGCGTCTAGCTCAGTATTCGCTTCCACCTGTCAGACACGTTCCTACTGTACTCCTGCTCCATGTTGCTTGCAGCAACATCCTTCTCATACAACATAATGAATGCCCAGGCATGTATGTATGCGTGTCAAGTATGTATGCATCTATGTATGTATGCATTGAACTTCCAAAGCAACCTGGTTTGGAAGCGGCAGGACTTTGTCTTACAGTTTTCTCTTGGCATGTTCTTTTCTTGCTTTTCCCTGTTTTGTTCTATATTGACATCTTGTCATTTATTGTACCATTTAATTAATATGCGTGCAGCACTCTGGCTTAAGGCACAATAGAAGCATAATAAATACAAATACAATACATCTTTATCACCTACAACTGCTGTTCGTTGTGGTGCCCCTCAGACATTCCCTCTCTCTCCGAGCCTCATTAATGTCTATCTGACACAGTTTTATAATATTTTTCAAACCTCTGATATCACCATACAATATTAGCATACAATATTAGCACCCAGGGAGGGGAAAAGCAAACAATTAGGTTGCTGGGATCGCAGGCTGAATCCCATGATCCAAGCCAGCATTTTGCGCAAACTGGCAGTTGTCTCCCTGTCCTGCCATCTTCCCCCCACCCTCCGCTCCCTTAACTTCATTTTCCCTGTCCCTCCCACCCCCACCTAACTGATTGCTGTGGTCACAGCAGCCCGCTGCTGCTACTGCTGCTCATTCTTCAAGCCGCCATTGAAACAGAAGAGGGGCTCTGCTTGGAGCCCCATCTTCCAAGCTCTGTGGCGACCATCTCTAGAAAATCTTTTCTATGAATGAATGGGATGCTGCGAGACACCCTATTCATTCATAGAGAAGGCACTGCTATCAGCACCCCAGGTTATCGAATTGGCAACCCGGGGTGCTAATAGCATTAAGTACCCACTTCATGGGCTATACCGGGGTAACTTTCCAGGACCCCCTGGTGTAGCCCGTGGAATGAGTGATTAATGCTATATTATGCTGACAACTCACAGATCTATGAGGATGTAGTAGGAATTGAGGGGGCATTTGCTTTAAGAATGTGTGGCAGCCATTAAATCTTGGATAAGTGATTATCTCATCTCCAGGCGAATGAAAAGAAAAAAGGAGGAAAAATAAAAACATTATAACACATATCAAATATAATTCAATGAGAGGAAAACACGTCCATAAAATGTTAAAAACCCTCAACCATGAAAAAAAAACAATCCCTTATCAATACATTAACCCTAAAAATGTTCAAACACATATCAAATGCAATTCAATAAATAGGAGGTAAGTGAATAAAATACACTAAAAGCATCCAGACATAGAAGAATCAAAATCATATATCAATACATCATGCCTATGTCCTCATAATCGTCATGGGAAGAAAGGATGGCAGATGATACAGTGAGGCAGAAGGATCCAAGTGCTCTCTCATTTTACAGGCTGCCGCTAGCAAGGAGCCTTGTTAATTTGTCATCGAAGTCTCCCAAAAGAAAGGTCTTAGTCTCATTTGTGGTCAATATGTCTCCAGCACTAAGAAACAGGTGCAGATTTTTGGTCCTCCGCATTTTGTACAAAGGGTAAATAAGTAGGGAGTGGGGGGTATTCTTGGTCATCCCGACGTTACAGCTGCAATTGCTGAGATTGCTCATCTTCCAGGCTTTTCTAACATAATTGAGGGGCAGCTTGTCTTCGCTTGAGTAAACATCTGCCCGTGGGAGAATGCCCAATTTCCATAAAGTGTCTGTGTGCATATATTTCACTCTTTCCAAGTGTTTCTTTTTCAGATTGTATGAAATAATGATAATAAGTAATATTATTATTGTGGTACTTAGAGAGCGTGGACCTATCTTCAAGAAGCAACAGAGCACTTTACAGAGGTATACAACAGGACAGATGCATAACGGAGTGCTTTTCAGAGGTAACAGCAGAACAGATATACAGTGGGGGTAGGATACAGAGGCACACAGAGGAGGGGTACAGCATCTAGCAAGTCGGGTGGTGCGGGAGGCAATGTGATAGCCTAGGTGTTGAGGTGGAGAGATTCCTTAAAGAGGTGGGTGTTGAGTTATGTTCTGAACTGTAGGGATGTGGGGGTAAGTCTGATGCTGACTGGGATGAGATTCCATAGTCTTGGGGTGTAGGCAGAAAATGCTTGTTTTCTGGTCCTTTCCTTTTTGCAGTGGTGGATTTCCAGTCTGCACGTGTCCTGGATTCTGGTAGTGTGTTGTCCACCGGAGATACTGTGTTTCTCAGCGAGATAGCTGAGCGACATGAGGGTGACTGCATTATAGATAATGCAGCAAGACTTGAGGGTGATTTGTGCATGCAGTGGGAGTCAGTGAAGGTCACTGAGGGCCAGGGTGATGTGGTCGTATCTGCGTAGACCCTTGGTGAGGTGTGCGGCCACATGTAAAACACTTCTCAGGGGCACATGGGAGACCGATGGGAGGCCTTCGATGAGGGCATTGCCTCCATCCAGGTGGGATAGGACAAGTGCTTGAATGGTCGATCTACACATGTCTGGAGGGAGGAAGGGCTTGACTTTCTGCAGCTGGGAGAGCTAATACCTAGCTGTCTGTGTTTTCTTAGCAATGTGTGTTTTGAAGGAGAGGTGTTTGTCAATGTGGAGTCCAAGGGACTTGGCGCAGGAGGTGAGCTCAGATGTGAAGCCTTCAAGGTTCATGGTTGATAGCCAGGTCTGTATGTCTAGGTGTTTGGTGTTGTTGGTGAGGAGTAGGACTTTGGTCTTAGAGGGGTTGAGTTTCAGGTATGCAATGGACAACCTAGACTGGATCAGCGATAGGTAGGTTATGAGCCTGTGGATGTCCTTGATGGAGTTGATCTTGAGGTATAGCTGTGTGTCGTCAGTGTATTGCTATACAACATTTAAGGACAATTTCTTCATGGAGTCTATATGTGATGAATGTATGCAAGTTCAGCCACCCTGATCACTTTAGTATATAGGTTGGAGAGGTAGGACTTGAACGTGTGTAGGACAAGGTTGGTGATCCCCATGCGCCGATGTAGGCTGTCTGTGGACGCCTGGTGGTCTACTGTGTCAAAAGCGGCCGAGAAGTCGAGTAGAACCAGGAGGCCGGGGTGGACATCATCAAGGATGTTGAGGGTGTCGTTGACAAGCTGTATTGTTGCCGTCTCTGTAATGGTCTTGGGCGAGTTGTGATTGATGTCTAACCTGAGCAAATACGCTACACAAAACGTATGTACTCTCGTGGCATTTAACAATTGTTCTCTCTTTAGCAATCTCTTTACAATGGAACAAGCCTTCAATTGTTATCACAATATTCTTTATTATGTTTATATTTATACATAAAAAAAAAGACACAGCGTATAAAAAATCATTCATTTAAAATACATGGCTAAATTCGTAGTTCTACAATTATTTCAATTTGAACACACACAACCACCTGTAACCAAATATGCAACCCATTCAATCAAAACCACTCTCATTCATACACTGTATTGTTGCCGTCTCTATAATGGTCTTGGGAGGGTTGTGATTGATGTCTAACTTGAGCAAATACAGCAGATAGAAAAGGCATAAATCCTCCTGACGTGTTTTAAGAAATGGGGACGGGACATAACATGACAGGTGCTCTTTCAATGATCTGTTAACTGAATTGACATTTTCGACACAGAATCCCCTGGCTAAGTATCTAGCTGGGAAATTTGGGACTCTCACTAAAGTCGAACTAAAGGCTAAATCATCATTTAGCGCTGAATTTGGAAAGCTCCTCAGAAGTTTCCAGAATGATCTTTCATTAGCCCCAAAGATGTTTACATTTTTACCCAAACCCCCGTAATTCTGCACTGTAAGTCCAAAGACTTACTATTTTTGCTTGGATGATCCTGTCCAGTTGTGTTGTAACGATATTACCCTGCCTCCTCAACATTTTTATTAGTGCCCGTTTAGAGGGTGCAGCTTTTTTTTTAGGACACATGATTTGTGTGGTTTCCAGCGACGGTATCGTGCATTTTCACACCCAAATAAAGGTTTCCATTCACATATTTTAATAGGACACCTGTAAATAAACTGATCTTTCTTTGTTGTGTAGCCTATGTTTCCAAAAACGGATGATTTTTGATTGACTTTTATATACCTGAAGATTGTTTTGTCTAAAGTAGCTGTCGACTGCTGTCACTTGGGCCTGTATTGCAATTGGAGTTCCAGCTAGAAGGATCGTGTCATCACTATATAAAGGTTGGGGCACCTTTTCTCCCGGTATGTGGGGGACATCAGCAGAAGCCGCCAAGATACTGACAAACCAATAGTTAACATGGAGGGAGAAAAGAATAGCGGCCAATAGACAACCCTAAGGGACTCCCCAGGACATCTGAACGTCCTTGAGAGCTTCCCATAATGGCCAAAGTGAACCTGCAATCAAGTCTTTTTATACAGACCTCTGACGATGTTTATCAATGATATTTCCATGAGCATTTGGGCTAAGTTAGGCTAGAGTCTAGCGCTGTTGATAAAAGGTGGAGAAAAATCAAAACATGCGGCAAAATGTGGCATTTTCTTCACGATGGAAAATGTATGAACTATGTGAAGCAATTGAAAGAGTTGCTCGACTGTGGAAAGGCGTGTCCTACAGCCTCATTGCATTGGGTGCAGATTGACATTTTCTTTGAGCCAATCATTAATGGATGGACGTATCAGTTGGCTGTACATTTTGCAGTAACTATTAATCAGACTAATTGGTCTGTGTGATGAGGGAAAATGATAAGGACCTATTGTGATGAAGGGGTACAATGATGCTTGTACGCCACGAGTCAGGAAAAATACAGCTTTCTGAAAAACGGATGAATAGCTTGCGTATACCGAACCACCCAACGCAGAGCTGTTTGTGTGCAGCTTTTTCTTCCAGCTCAAAGGCACTGACACTATATTCGCTGCCAAAATTGCGGAGAACACCAAATGTTGCTCTTTGCTTGATTTCTGGCCTTCGAAATAAAGACCATTTTCTAAGGGGCCGTAATGTAAATGTATGACGGCTTTTACGCCATGCATTAACCTCACGGCTCATTTTTCTATTTGTAAAATGGAGTGAAGAGGTGGAATGTAAGTTACATTTCAGCCACCTCCCTTCTTCTCCACCATACAAATACCCCAGATTTTGCACCAGCATGCATTTTCATGTGAGCACAAATACTGGGGATCCCTATGGAGCCCGCTGGCTTTATGCACTTCATAGAGCCGGTGGACTCCATAAGGATACATTGTAAAGTTGCCTGCCATGCTTGGCAGTCAGCATTTACAATTAAGATTAAAGGCTGCCTGCCATGTGCGAATGGCAGGCAGCATTTAGAATTACAATTGTAAACGCTGCCAGCCATGCACGCATGGCAGTCAGCGTTTACTCATTTTGCATGGTGGACTGCAAAAGCGCAGGGCAAAAGGCAGTATTGCTTCTCTGCATATTTGCACTCCACTGTGCAAATGAGGAAAATTTGGTGGCGGGGTGCTGCCTAAGTGAATGTCTACAAGGACTACAACATGTTTATCGCAGACACACGTTTATGATTTAAAAATAAAGTTTATAACACAGTAAACAAGAAAGTTCATTCATCTGCCTTCATGTAGGTTCGGTGTTTGGTTGGAGGGCATCGGAGCTAATTAATTTAGAAAGAGCAGATCAGCAAATCTCCACGAGTCAGATTTACCAACCAAGAGTTTAGGCCAGGCGTCCCCAATGGAGAGAACTCTAAAGTCCTCGATAAGAGCAGCAAAGAACTGATGACGAGGAATGCGCAGGGCATAACATTCTAGGATCAAATGAGAAAATATTTCCATTTTACTGTAGCCGCATTTTTCCATTTCTCCGCTGTCATCTTTCTCGCCAACAGGATCACGTTGGTAGGGAAGAGGTTCAAATGCATCCAGAAGAACTGCGAACTTCCATTGTATTTAGCCAATCATTCTCCCATAGTTTACCTGTTAACTAATAGGGTTCATGGTTATAATTTCCTTATTTACTCCAAGTTGATCCAACAGATCTTGACATGTGACTATCCACCTATTGAGTGTAGAATTTGATTTTTGTTCCATTTGGAGATTGAAGTCCCACCACAGTGAGTTTTTCCATGTTGGAATGCAGGGACAGTCTTTTCCAATTCACTGTGGCTGCAAGAGATAGCAAACCCAGTTCGTGGCGGATTACACAGTTAGGGACGGGCCAAAGGAGTTTTAGTAGAGGTTTCCAAAATATTCCCTCAAGTCGCCCCTGTCCAACTTACCCGTAATCAACGCGCCCTCCCCTCCTTAGGTCAACGTGGGAACCAGTTTCTTTTTATAAAATTATCGGACTGCAAGTGAAGAAAGATAACCAAATCTCTCATTAATAATCACAGCCTGAGAGGCTGGTCAGGTAGCTATTGATTTTATTACCTTAAATTAGATATTTTTATCCATGCCGGGAAATAAATAACATCCTAGCTAGATAAACAAAGGCACAATTCTATTTCTATTTCATGGTTGCACCATTAAACATTTCCCTTAAGCCTTTTTCATCCTGATTTTAGAATGAAAAAATGTAGGTTTGTTCTATTTAAAATGAAATCATTTGCCAGCGCATACCTCTCAAGAGCCCTTAACAGTGGTGGAAGTGCATGAAAAGAATAAGTGGAACTATGTTCCCTGCTGGCCTGCCCCGCTGCCCACAAACCCCATTGCCATACCCCCTCCCACGCACAACACAACCTCCCAAAAAATGCACCTGCTGTTTAAAGGAACGGAACTGCAAGTTTCTTTTTTTAAAACTTTCTTTATTGATTTTCAAGTAACAGAAAAAAACAATACCCTATCGTCATCCCCTCACCCACCCACCCATCCCCCCAACCCACCATGCAGCTATCTGTATTTTCTGTTTCTTTGTAACTGTACGGTAGATTAAAGATCTGTGAATATTTATAGCCCGTGTTTGGTGTATTTCCTTTTGTGGTACTCAGCCTCAATATTTCCTTGCTTTTACATTTGGCGCCCGAATAGGGACCCTCAAGATTGATGCCATCTCGTTGAAGTGTTGATGCGGCTATCGGACCAGGATCGGACGGTGAGAGAGGGGGCCCCTTCTTGGATGAGACGCGATACCTCAACAGTACTGCACGACCCGATCCCTGGACGGTGAGCCCGCGGTCCGAGACGGCATCGTGACGAGGGTCCATATATCGAGGCGGGCAGTTTTGCTGAAATCACCAACCACGAGGGTCCTTTGTTGTCCTTAGTTATCCGATTGGACCTCCTTTATTTCTTTGATCAGGTCAGTCGTGACCCGATTCTTAAGTATCCTGATAATTTGTTTTGGCGCATTGTTCTCGCGAGTACAATTATTGACCAGGTAACACCAGGAATCTGATATGCCTGAGAAATTGTCTGCCTGCTTAAGGGCATTATTCCGCAGATACAGACAATCTTTGGAATTTAGCCATCCAGCACCACAGGAGGGGTCGCCGGCATGTACTATGTATTATAAGCATGGCATTGGTAGTGTAGTATTTAATGATATTTGGCACAGACAAACTAGACATGCTTCTGAACTTCAGTGGCCAACCAATGGTAGTTTTGAGATTCCTCGTATGGAATATTTTGAGTCTATATTATTGAAGAAAAAGGCTAGACCTGCAGCATTTGATGCATTGCAAAATTGGAAAAGAGAAGCTATGCAGCAGCTTAAAAGTAGAGAGGAACATGCGTGCCATCACATGTCGAACGCCGAAAAAGCGTTGTGTATGATCAAAGTAAACAGTCAGAGTCAGCTAGAAATATGGAAAGGGCTTTTCAACTTGGTATTCAGAAAATGTATCCATTTAAAGATTTTCATGTGTCTGATGAATTAATTGACAAACTTCTAAATGAACGAAGGCCTGGTGCCACTGTGCCACCTCCGTATGTACCTATTCCTGCTGCTTTATCTCTTCCTGCTGTCATTCTTCCTCTCGTAGTAATTCCTGCTCCTCCTATCGTTCCTCCTATTGCTCCTCTTCGTCTGGTTATTGTTCCTTCTCCTCTCGTTGCTCCTCCACTTGCACCTCCACCTTTGCCTACTGTTACGGGTCTGGTAGATTTGCCTTCTGCACCAGTGATAGCACCTTTGTTACCGATTGTACAAGATTTGTCTACTCTTCCTCTTCCGAGTGATTCTGTTCCGCTTGTAAGGGAGCGGAATCAAAGATTGTAACTCGCAATACTGTGTCTAAAGAGAGAAAGCGCAATATGACTGCATGGGCTAGACAGTGCGTGGAGAGGGGTTAACAATCTGATGTTTTGCCACACTCTCTAATCTAGAACATTTTCCTGAGAAAAAAGTTTTTATCGAAGGGCTTGGAATTCATTTATGTGTAATGTGGAACAGACTGGATGAGATAGGTCTCCCACAAGGGTTGAGGGATCTGAATGTAGAATACCTGCAGGATGAATGCATAAAAAGAAAGATTTGTTGTCCCGCAGAATTATTGAATATCTATAAGAGAGCTTTTTCGCCTGACACTCCTTCTGCTGCTTTAGCACTCGATTTAGCTCTGTTGCTCAGTAAGCGTTCAGAGTTTCCTATCTCTCAGTTGCCTATGAGAGAGGTTCCTCCGACATTTTTCCCAAAAGTTGAGATTCAAGCTAATGTTGCAGCAGGAACTGCTGCTTATGACATTCCTGCTCATTATATATCACAGTTTGTTCACGTCCCGTTCTCAAGACAGAAAGTGAACACCATCAAACAATCCATCCCTGATATTAGAAAGAATCCGACAGGGTTCTATAAAGAGATAGAATCCATTTTGCAGTCGTCAGTATTTACTCTGAGCGATATAGATTTGTTATTTCCCGTGCTCCTACCCATTGATTTGTGGAAACAGATTAGGACAGTGGATGATGTGCCAGGGTTAGGGGACACATGGGATAATATGGTTAGACAAGATAGAGATAGACCAGCTGGTGAGAGACCGCCACAGGTAATACTGACTTTGCCTGATAGAATAGTGACGAAACTAAAAGCCATAATTCCTGAGAGAAGGATTATTTGGGACAAGTGTACTGCTTGTGTCCAAGGGAAGTCTGAGGGTGCTATCAAATTCTTTAATAGGTTTGAACAAGTGTTTTCAGATTTCAGTGGACAAGATTTGAGCACAGAGTCTGCAAAATGACTATTTGTAGACAAATTTGTGTGTGGATTGTTGCCTGACATCCAGTCGCAAATTATGACTTCTGAGAGCGCTTGGCAAGCTAAATCTCAGTCTGAAGTATTGCATATGGCTCAGTACTATGAAAACCGAGTCAATAATGAAAAAGAGAGAATCAAAAAGAGAAAGGGAGAACTGAAAACTAAAGTTCTATAAAAACAGATTGTTAGAGGCCCTTGAGGGGGTAATACACAGTTTAGGGGACAGTATGCTCCACAGGGTAATGCGCCGTTGGGTCCTGTACATGCGAACCAATGTGCTTATTGCAGACAAGAGAGTCATTGGTGAGCACAATGCCCGATCCTCCAACAGAGGTCCAATTACACATTTAGTATCATGGGTAGACGATCCAGAGGCCGCCCTGGGGTAAGGGGTTCTGGTAGAAGTCAGTTTTCTCAGAATTCACAACCTTTTGCACAGGACAATCAGTCTCTGAGTGTGGATAATAGAAATATTTTGGATCATCCTTCTACTGCATATCTCTCTGAAAATCTTCCTTTTGATGACATTTTGTTTCACTAGGATTGGCCGAAGCAGGGTTTGGAACCAATGCCTATTCCCATTAATCAGAAAGGTGCCTACCTTGAAATGATAGTGGGAAATAGGAAACATCTATTCTTGATAGATACAGGAGCGCATAAGTGTTGCTTTGACCATCCGCGGGTTCCAAACATTCCTCTGTCAGGGCAAACCAATGTTTCTGTAGGGTTTTCTGGTACACCAGTAGTTT
The DNA here is from genome assembly GCF_040938575.1 of Ambystoma mexicanum. Lineage (NCBI taxonomy): Eukaryota > Metazoa > Chordata > Amphibia > Caudata > Ambystomatidae > Ambystoma > Ambystoma mexicanum. The sequence continues at coordinate 591,042,439 of NC_090921.1, forward strand.
GTCCGGTTTCTTCACCAGTACCGATTATATTGGGTCCATTTACGGATCACTGTCCATTTCTTTTGACAATGAACTATTGAGAGAATTTGTTGGGGTTGAATCTGTTGAAAGAATTAAATGCGGTAATTCATTGTTCTTCGGATGGAGTGTGTTAGACGATTTCACCACAGCAACTTTCTGTCTCTCAGTTCCTAACTAGACCTTTGCCACCGGAATTTAGTGATGTTCCAGATTGTTTATGGGCAATTGATGACAATGATGTCGGTGTTCTGCAAATTGAGCCCGTTAAAATCATTTTGAAACACGGAGTAAAGTTGCCACGTATTCCTCAGTATAAGATTTCGGTTGATGGTGAGCAAGCTTTGAAGTGTATTGTTTCTGATTTTGTACACCGTGGGGTAATTGAGGAAATTGCAGGTAGTTTGTGCAAAAATCCGATTTTGCCTGTGTATAAGAAAGGAGATAATGCAATTCCTTTTTGTTTTATCATTGACTTACGGGCTATCAATAAGATTGTTGTTCCACAAATCCCTATTGTGCCTGATGTGACGATGATTCTAACCATGATCCTAGCTTCTGCCACTCACTTTAGTGTTGTAGACCTTAAGAATGCTTTCTTTAGCATTCGTATACACAAGGATAGCAGATACTTGTTCGCGTTCACCCTAGGGGGACGCTTGTTTACATTCACCCGTGCGCCACAAGTTTACACGGAAAGTCCGAGCATTTATAGTAGGGCTTTGAAAGAGCAGCTTGATACACTCGAGTTGCCTACCACTTGTACATTGCTTCAGTATGTAGATGATCTTCTTTTAGCTGCTGAATCAGAAAGGGCCTGTAAAGAGGGCATCGTGGTGTTGTTTATTCACCCGGCAAAACATGGACACAAAGCTTCACTCAAAAAGTTTCAATATTGTCAACAGGACGTCGCCTATTTAGGCTATCTCCTGGCAAAGGAGGGAAGAAGGTTGACGCCTGAACGGATTAAAATCATTTCTAGCATGTCTGTCCCAAATACACAGAAGGAAGTCAGAGCCTTGATAGGAATGGCTTCTTACCGTAGGCAGTGGATCCCCAATTGTTTGCTAGTGATTAAACCAATGTTGGCTTTGACAAAGAAAGGCATTTCTTTGCCATTGCCGTGGAACTTGGAACACCAGAAAGCGTTTGATCTGCTCAAGACAGCACTGTGTTCAGCAACGGTTTTGGGCACACCAAATTATGAAAAGGCCTTCGAGTTGTATGTGCATGAACGTGATGGATGTGCTTTGGCTGTATTAACGCAGGAACATGGAGGGAAGAATAGGCTGTGCGGCTACTTTTCTTCCGCCCTTCATCCTGTTGCATGTGCTTTGCCAAGATGTTGGAGAGCTGTCCCTGCTGCTGCTGTGTCTGTAAAACAGAACGAGGGTATGGTCCTAGGCCATGATTTAACCTTGTTGGTACCTCAATCTGTAGATGTTCTATTAAACAGAACACCAACGCAACACCTCACCGCCGTACGATTAATGAGATACGAATTGATCTTGTTCGCACCGCACATTAAAATTCAGAGGTGTTGTGTATTGAATCCGGCCGAACTATTACCTTTCCCGCAAGATACTGCTTGCAGTAAAAAAGTGTCACATGACTTCCTCCACACCACAGAGCAAGAGACTAAAGGCAGGATCGACCTGAAAGATGCTCCTTTGAACAATCCACAAGGGGAGCTGTTTTGTGATGGCTCCTGTTTCAAATTTCCGGATGGGACATCCACGGCTGCTTATGCCATCACTACATTAAGCACGATTGTGGAAACTAAGAGAATCACGCATAACTCTGCGCAGGCCGCAGGGATTATTGCAGTAACTCAAGCTTGTGAACTTTCCGAAGGACTTAGAGTAAACATATATACTGATAGTCAGTATGCTTTTGGGGTAGTTCACAACTTCGGTAGACTTTTGGCAGAACGAGGTTTATTGACCTCACATGGAACAAAGATCCAATATGGCTCCTTGATGATGTGGTTACTTTCAGCGCTTGCACTCCCCACTCAGTTAGCGATCATTAAATGCGCAGCACATCAGAAAATCATAAATGATGTAGGAAAAGGGAACGCTTTCGCTGACCAGACAGCCAAACAAACTGCCTCTGATCTCGATTCAGAAATGTACACTGCAAGGGAAGCCACAAATGTTTGTACCATAGAGGAGGGTATTGAATCTGTAAAGAATATCCAAGCCGATGCCACGTTAGAAGAAACTAAGCAATGGGATGAGGGTTTGGCGAGGTTGGATGATGACGGGTGGTGGGTGGATAAGTTGGAGGGGAAATGGATGCTGCCAGACGCATACATTACAATGATGGTCGCAATGGCTCATGGGCCCACCCACATCTGTGCAAGGAAGGTTTCCAAAATATTAAGAAAAGTCTGGGTGAATGATTAAATCTCGACAACAGCCGAACGTTTTGTCCAAAGTTGCATGATCTGTCTACTGCATAATATAGGAAAGGGTACATCGACACCAAGGGGTAGTTTTGGTCCACCTTCTGTCCCCTTTGAAGTTATCCACTTTGATTTAATTGAAATGGAGAGTAGTAATAATTTTAAGTACATCTTAGTTGTTATTTGAGCCTTTAGTAAATGGGTTGAAGACTTTCCTATGAAAGATGCTACAGCAATGACAACGGCGAAAACCATGCTTAAGGAATATTTTCCTAGGTTTGGTTTGCCAAGGGTCATCTGGTCGGACAATGGTCCACATTTTGTCGCTGCTGTAATTCTGCAGATATGCGCGGGATTACAGATCGATAAACGGTTCCATTCGGCTAGACATGCTCAGAGCACTGGATTGGTAGAGAGACATAATGGAATTATAAAGAACAAGCTCGCTAAAACGTGTGCCGGCACCAAATTGAAATGGCCGGACGCCTTACCGATCGTGTTACTGTCGATGAGAACAACCCCACAGATTAGGACTGGGCTCTCCACTTTTGAAGTGGTTATGGGGAGGCCAGCTAACATTTGGAACTTGCCTAAACCTAAGGGACTGAGGGATATCGAGCATGTACTTCTTTCTGAATACTGCGAGCAATTGACTAAAAATCTGTATTTGATTCATCAACAGATGTGAGAAGCCATCCCAGTCAAATACGAGGGGCCAGGTCACAGTATCCGATCTGGTAGCTGGGTGCTTGTAAAATCATTTGAAAGAGCATCCTGTCTCGCACCGCATTGGAGGGGCCCTCACCAGGTCCTCCTGGCCACACAGACCGCCGTACGAGTGACTGGATGAAAGCACTGGATCCACGCGTCACATGTCAAGAGGATTCCCTTCCCTTTGCCACATGACACAGAAAACCTTACCTGCTCTGCTCCCAACGATCACTCAGCATTGAGCAGTACTGAGAGTGCTTCAGAGACACTCCCTGGGCCCATGGGGCCTGGGGAAACAGCCGCTTCATCTCCACACTCTCCTACAGATCCTTTTTCACCATTGTTAGGTTCTGTTGCGAATTCACAACTTCCATCAGGAAGCAACGACACGTTGTTCGCAGATCACACCGTACCAGGAGTCACAAAGTACAATCTGTGTCCACGGAGCTAGACTTACTGCGCGGTTCGGCTGTGCCAACAGGAAAATCATTGTAGGGCTTGTCTTTTGGCCCTGTCTTTTGCATTCCGAGGAAACTCGGTGGCCGGGGATAGGGAAGGACTAAGAAAACGCGTGATCTGGAGATCACCAGCAAATGAACTCCGGAGCTTTTCGTTTTGAAGAAACAATGCCTGTTATCGCTCTCACTCATACAGAACAAAGAAGTGACTGTGTGGCCATATCGAAACAATGGACAATCAAATACGTGGTCTTGCAAGATGTATTGTTTTCTTGTGATTTTGTTAACTAGTTGTATAATATTAATTACCTTAGGATTTTGGTATTTAGAAGAAGTACATCTGCTTGAAACATTCTTGCCTACTGAGAATTTACCGACTGTTTCTACACCTTTTGTGCATTTGCACACTCTGGGCCTCATTCCGAGTATGGCGGTAAGGGATAATGCCACCGCTAACGAGAGCGGTGGCGGTAATCCCTTACCGCCATACTCCGAGTTCCCTTTGCGCCATGGAGGTTTTAACACCTTCTTTTAGCAGGTGTTATAAACCATGGCGCTAAGGGACCTTGATGTTAATTACGCCACCGTAATTTACGGTGGCGTAATTAACACCTTCCCCACTCCCATTATGCCCTATGGGGCAAGAATGGGAAAGGGGAAGGGTAAAGGGGGATTGGGGAATTACCGCCCCGCCAACCTTGGAATGGGGCGGTAATTCCGCCATCCACCAAGGCGCTGCCGGTCCGGGTACGGCATCAACCAAGGCGTTAATAGCGCCATTGGTTAGCGCCTTACTCGGAATGAGGCCCTCTGTCTCCTACAGACTCTCAACACAGAGTTACCACAATAACACACTACTACTCATAATGAATGCAACACATGCCATTTTTAACAGGTCTAATTGCTGGGTCTGCTCTCATTTACCGCAACATGGAGACAAGGGGTTGGGCTGGTATATTCATCCTTTGCCTCTGACTACTGCATGTTATGCTTCTTTAAGGGCACTATTCTTTGGCCGATGGAATGATAGCATCTCAGGGAACTTTGATGGAACAAATTTGAACGAATTTGAAAAACGAGTTCTAACACCCCTGGGATGCTCACTTTTTGCAAATAGGAGCAAGCTTAATTTTGCTTCTATTAGGCCTTCTGATAGACTGTCCCAACCTTTTCAGTCTCTGATCTCTTTCAAGATGGCTCCTCTAGGCAATAGGGGTGCCACGCCACCTTCCTACACTGTTAACCATAGTCCTGATTCAGTTTCTTTCTGCATACAAAGGAATGGTACTCAGTCAATGGGTGATTTCAAGGGTTGCATCAACGTTGCAAACTTGACCAGTGAGGACAGACCTTTGTATGTAGGTGAACCTGTCTACTTCATTTGCGGTAATGAAGCTTTCCCATGGCTACCTAGGGAATGGCAGGGAACCTGTTATTTAGGAATTCTGTTACCAGGGGTATTCATAGCAAGCACCATAGAAATCTCTAGAGCTCGTCCAAGGCAGGATGAGAATGGCGATACTTCATCACAAGTTCTGGGTGATGTAGGGAAATCTTTTGTACCTTTTTGGGGACAAATATTAAACTCTGAGGATATCAGAAGACTAGCGAGAGTACTGGAGAAGACCATCAACCGGACCACTGACATACTCTATGATATGACTCTAGAACAGAAAGTGATAAGGTTAGTGGCACTACAGACCCGGATGGCATTAGACGTCATCCTGGCTGAGCGTGTTGGAGTATGTAAATTAGTGGGGTCCGCTTGTTGTGTTTTTGTTCCAGATTCCTCCCCAACCATCTTTAAGGCTATACAAAATCTGCACGTCCTTAGTTCAGAAGTGCACGTTCCTGAGGGAAAATGGGATCTTAGCGCTTGGTTCTGGGACTCCTTACGATCTTGGGGATGGAAGCTACTTTCTGTCTTATTGATTATTCTGGGTATTCTGTTGTTCTACTATTGTTGTATACAATGTCCTCCTGTCATATGTTCAGTGTTAGGAGGATGTTGTGCACAAACTATGGGAACATTAGGACAAAAGGTACGCGCACCAGAAAGAACGACTAATGAATTTGTGTTGAAGGGAATTTCTGTCACAGACCTCATGGAGATCGATATCGACGATGATTGTGATTCTGGTTGTATGGACATTGAGACGTGGAGTTACTCGTAAAGTCACTAATAGTAGTTTAGCGCTTGGCTTAGGCCAAAAGGAGGGTTTGTTAAATGGAAAATCATATTGTGCCTCCTTTCAATATATATTGGCCTAAGCCTAGTCGCTCTGCAAAGAAAACCGCATTGCAAAGTTCCGATTTTAGATCGACTTTGCCGCCATTTTAGGATCATCCGCCATTTTGATTTCTGTTCATATGTGAGTCTGTGTTCTAAAATGGAGGACTGTGTTTCCAACTTGTAACCGAGCCTTCCCGACCTTTTGAATCTAGTTAATGGTTAGACTGTCCGAGGGCCGAATATTTAGACTAGGTAATGAGACCTTGTCTCAAGCATGACTTGTGTTCTAAGGATTGTCTGCACTAACAAGCTTCATCCTTGAATACACATTGAGGACAATGTAATGCAAATATCGAGCGTGGACACTGGCAGAACTGCATTGTGAAGAGATATGTGCTAAGGCTTACTGCTAAATCCAGGAATACACTTTGCCATTGTAACTCGTTGGAGATGCAAACCTATGTAATCCATGTGCATATTATTGTATGAGCCATTAGTGAACTTGGCATGAACTCTAGACCACAGATTATTAACCTATAGAGGGGCTGGACAATATTACTGAATTTGTATAAAAAGGCAAATGTCCGGATGTCCAGCACTCTCACTCCTCACTCTAAAGGGCTGGTACTCATTGTGATGTATTGAGAGCCAGATAGCTATCTGTATTTTCTGTTTCTTTGTAACTGAACAGTAGATTAAAAGATCTGTGAATCTTTATAGCCCGTGTTTGGTGTATTTGCTTTTGTGGTACTCAGCCTCGATATTTCCTTGCTTTTACAGGGTAGATGTACTTCGAGATCATACCGTTCGTATATATTGCAGCTCTAGGGGCTGTATACAGTAGTCTAACCCAGCGGATATAAGTAAGGCCGAACCCAGATCCCCGAAGCACCTCGAAGAGAAAGGGTTACTCAAGTCAAAGGCCTTCTCGGCGTTAAGGGCCGCTATTGCCATTGGTACTTCAGGATTCACGCTATGCATTACAGTGAATAGGCGTCTTAAGTTATTCTGGGTGGATCGGTGGGGGATGAATCTGGCCCGGTCAGGGAGGACCAATCCGACATGTGCGGTAGCAAATGATCTGTTAGTATTTTGGCCAACATTTTATTGTCAGTGTTAATTATCGATAATGGTCTGTACGATGCCAATTGTCGGGATCTTTACCAGGTTTTGGAAGCACAGTTACTAGCACTGATCTTGCCGATTCCGGGAGGGTACCTCCCGATATAGCTCCCTCGTACATACACAGGATGACGGGAATTAGCAAGTCTACGTACGCCTTGTAGAACTCTGATATTATTCCATTCAGCCCAGGGGCGTTGCCATTGGGAAGTGATTTTATTGCTTTGCAGATCTCCTCCTCTGTGATTGGGGCATTTAAAGCATCACCCTGTTCATGCTCCAGCCAACCCAGTGCTATTTCATCTAGGTATTGTGTCAGTTATGCCCAGAGTTATGGCGTGATGCATATAACCGAGTGTAATACTCCCAGAATTCTTTATTACTCATTCTAACCCCATTCTGACTAATGACTTCCGCTATGGGTGTGGTTTGTTGTTCCCATCTAATGGCCCAGGCCAGAGTTCTACTTGGCCGGTCCCCTCCCCATATCTTGCTGCTAGTATTGTGTCACCCAGGAACCTTTCTTCCTTGGCCGCCAGCTCTTCGTGTTCATCCCTACGTGCCCTCAGTTCTCGGCAGATCTCGGGAGTGTCTAAGGCACCCTGGTTGTTCTCCAGTCCCCTAATAGTGTCCTCCAGTATCTTCATGGACCTGAGAAGCGCTTTCAGCACACCACCCTCTTTTGAGATGCAGCACCCCCGACATAGACTTTGAAAGCCTCCCATATCGTGCCTTAGTCAGGTACAGACCCTTCATTAGTCTGGAAATAGGTCTGTATGTCTTGCCTTATTTTGGCGCAGAATGCTACATCCTCCAGGGCCAAGGTTTTGAACCACCACCCGAGTTGACTGACGGACACTGTGAGGTCTAAGATGCAAGTCAAAACAGGCGAATGGTCAGAGAGGGTTTGCGAGAGTATAACAGTTTCTGTTACCTTCCTGACAAAGGGGGTGGTTGCCATGATATAATAAATCCTAGATGAACTGTAATGTACCCCAGAGAAACAAACAATCTCATATGCCAGGCATCTATGAATATGTCTGGCACATTGGTGGAAAAAATCTGGGGTGTCCGTATTGGGAGCATTTATATTTATTAGTAGGAGTTTTGTACCAGATAGCTCCCTAGCTAGAATTATGTACCGTCCCTCCACGTCTTTAATCTGCTCATGGAGTCTATATTGTAGGGAGCCATGATTGTAGGTAGCCACACCTGTGTAGTGTGTGGAGTAGGACAAATAGTATCTATGTATGCCCCATCCCGCAAGTTTGGGGAGAGGTGTGCCATAGGCCAGTGTGTCTCTTGTAAGCATAATACATTAACCTTGTGATTTCTACTGTAGTTCGCAATGAGGCGGGTCTTTTTCTGGTTTGAGAGTCCTCTCTCGTTCCTGGACATTATTGTGAGAGTCTCCCCTTGTTTTCCCCCCATTACGGATGGAGCCATGATGCTCATGGTATTCTGGTGGTTAACGTCGTGAAGTGCGAGGCGTGATCATGTTTTGCGACACCTATCCTGTCGCGGCCTATGACCTTATTGTAAATTGTGCGAGTCGTTGGCTTGCTATTAATAACTTTGATAACTCTGAACATTGGGCAAGACAGTCTAAGCCCTATCCTCTCCCCCCGTGCCCACCCATGCCAGAAACAGCAACCTACAGGCCCCCTTCCAATCCCCCTCAGCAACTTCCCCCCCTTTGAACATAAAAACACAATTCTGCAGTGTTTTCAGAGACTGGGGCACCGTGGGCAGCCAGTGAGCTCCATATGGCAATGGCAAAGTCTGGCCCAGTGCCCCGACGACCTCAACTTATTGGGTCCATCAGTGGTAACATTGCAATGTGTTAAGTAAAGGATATCATGGAGTATTCAGGGCGGATGTTGTGGTGATCCACCCAGATCCGGCAGATTCTTGGCAAACCGTTCCGCCACTTCCGGCATGGTGAAAAACATATTCGAGCCGTTATGTCGTAATTTAGCTGGGAACATCATTGAGTATCTTATGCTGTCCTGGACCGCAGGACAGAAGTCTGGGAAGAGTCTTATTGTGCAGCTACCTCATTTCAATTCTTTTTTTTCCCGTGCAGCACAGAGAATGGCATCCCTGTCTCTGTAGCAAAAGATTCTGGCAATTATGGGATGCTGCGGTGCCCCTGGGGGTGGTTTCGTCGCCAGTGATCGGTGCGCCCGCTCCACCATATACATGTTTGACAATGGGTGGTTGTCTAGTATGTTGACCAGGAGCTGTTCCACGAATTTCTACGTGTTGTCTATGTGCGTAGACTCCGGGACTCCCGTAATGGGGATGTTATTCCTTCTTGAGCACCCCTCCTAATCCTCGTTCTTAGCTGAAACCTTCTTCACTGACTGTTGTAGGATGGACACTTCACGCTGCAGGGAGGTGACTTTATCTTCATTATCCCCAATCCTCTGTTCCGCATATGCCCCGATAGTTTCTCTATTTGTATTGCGTAAATGTTCATTTTACACGTAAGAGCGTCTATCTTAGCTCCCAGGTTATCAGTGCTACCTTTCAATGCCAGCAGTGTTTGGTTCAGGGCAGTCATGTCCCCCTGCTCTGTCACCTGAGTTTGTTGAGGGGGGGTTGTGGACTGTGCTTGTTCCGCACATGTGAATTGGTCTATCCTCGCTTGTTTTTTAGGATTGACCTTTCTAGAGACAGGGGCTCCTCAGTGGGCAGCACAACAACCTGCCTTATCAGGCTTCCGGTGTTGGGCTTATCACCCCCTGCCGGGAATGTCTTACATTATGGAGTCGCCTCAGTTGATGGTAGTCACCGTTAAGCGTTGGTTGGTGGGGGGTCAATCTCTGCTTTAATCCAGCCAGGGCGTCATGGGCACAGGTCCACAAGTTTCTTCCTTACCCCGGGCGTAGCGTGTCTCGTAGTGACACACTAGTATCTATGGCATGTGAATGGTGTTGTCATGGGCAGGCCAAGGTCAGGGAGGCTGGGGCAACCTTCCACCAGATCACACAAATGCAACAAAGAATTTGAGGGCTTAGGGTGACAACGTCCAGTGATCCGTGGGTGCGGAGATCCAGTGGTTCAGCACCTCTGTGGTGCTTCAAACAGGTGTCATCTCTTTGATCTGTTTCAAATGCCTCTATGAGACGCTATTGGGACCCAGGTATAATATATATGGGCCGCCTGCCCCCCCGGCAGGCACCTGGAGGTAGTCCGAGGGTCAGGTGCGCAGGTGAGGTCCCTGGGCAGTGTGGGTATATATGAAGTGTTTTATGTCCCGCTGAGGTTCTCTCGCTGTTTACCGGCATGTTAAGGGGAGTAGTGGGGCCGCAGAGTGACCCAGGCCAAAGGGGCACCAGATTCCCCCCAACTGCTGAAGTCCAGGAGAAAGGAGATGGAGCGCCACCCACCCCTCAGCACGGCGCAGTCAGAGTGTACGGTCAGAGTGTACTGCTTGGCACAGTTCACGGGTTAATGCCAGGAGCTGTGGTCCCATGCACCAGGCGCGGGCTGACGTTGTCTGTAGCTGTGCCTGTGAGCAGCCAGGCCAAAGAGGAGGGCCGCTGTATATGTTATTGGGTCGGATGCATTGCAGTCTCTTAAACCTTCATACAATCTGCGTTGCTGGGGGATGTGTGGTCCATCGCGAGTTGCCAAGCATTTGGGGTTACTGTTCTAGACCCCCTGGAGTAGGTGCGTGCAGCCCCACCGCCAAACCAGCCCTCCCGGGTTTACCAAGTTGCTGTAGTTAGCGATGAGGGTGAGCGGGTCCGCACCAGGACCCCACCTCCGCATGCACACAAGAGAAACCGCTCACCTCTGGGTCGTGGACCGGCGCTGCAATCGCAGGGAGGTCACGGCCAGCAGTGGACCCCACAATACATCTCCTCTCCTCCCTCCGGCGGGGTCCTCCACCCGCTGTGCGTCTGCTCGGGCACCGTCCCGACACGACCATGGGACCTCAGGATGCCATGTCGCACCGCACGGCAGTCCAGATGCAATGGGCCCTCATCCATCTGCCGGGTACGCAGCTGAAGGCGTAGTAGCACCGCTGTCACGGTTGCGGTTCGGCAGAGCCGGTTGAGATGAGCTTTCACCAGAGCATGTAGGCACCAGTCATTAAGCTATTCCACTGGTCCCCGGGGATAGTCGCGTGGTCTGTGGCAGGATATTTAGCGATTATTTGTATGCCGTTAACAGTGCTTTTCAGGCGGCAGCCATCGTAACACACTGTGCAACAGCGTCCCCAGGAACTGCAAGTTTCAACTGCTACCTACACTTTTATTTTAAAATCAAACCATTCATGTTAAATAAAAGTATAGGAACAGTAAAACTTAATAAAAACAAGTAGAGGAACACCACTCCCAACCGATCCCACCCACTTCGACCACTGGCCCTTAAATGATCTTGATGGCCAATGGGAGTAGGCAGAATTTTAAGATATGTTTCTGTCCGCTATCTCAGAAGCTGTTGTCAAGTCCATCTACAGCTGCACAAACTGCGACAATTTGCAATAACTTGCCACTGGAACTCAATTTAGCAATTTTTTATATTGTCCTCCAGGTCACAACACAAAACCTGCCTGTTTCGGATGGCTTTTCAGTGAAGTCACCCAAGACCTTTTTAGGGAATAGTGCACTGTATTAATTTCCCAAATGTACATCAGCCAATGAAATACAGCTCTAAAACTGACACTCCATTGAGTTCCTATTGAGATATGATGGTACTAGGGTCCGACAAACAGTAGGCAAGCTGCGGTGTGCTGCTATTGGGGAAGACCAAATGGTCGACATGCTGCAGTTTTGCCCTTGAACTCCCGACGATATTACCATGAGCCTACAAAATAATCAAAACAGCTAACCAATCAGAGAGACACATCCCATCTATACCACATAAGCGTCGCATACACGCACATTGAAGTGGCCACAAGCTGATTTGTAACACTGAATAAAAGATCTAAATAAATAAATACATAATTGAAATTGGGGTAAATCATTTCATACACAGGTCATGCGGTTGGCATTCAGGTCCCATCGTTCATTGTGGGAGAGACATTGGTTTCGTTTCCAGTGATTCCATTGACCATACTAATAGTTTGTAGCCTTTTAGTTTTCATTTTACCTTTTTATTTCTTTGTCGCGCTCGCGCGTGTGTGTGTGCGCGCGTGTGTGGGTGTGTGTGTGTGTGTGTGTGTGTGTGTGTGTAGGGTTGGTATGGGAGTGGGGTTTGGGGTAAGTGCAGGAGTAAGGTAAATTGGGATAACCCCCACCCATTTAAAAAAATATGAAAAAAAGTCAGCTTTATAGAGACGAACTAGGAGTCCACATACTAACTGCCCTCACGTAGAGCCCATTCGTTTAAATATGCTGACTGGTAATTTGATGGAAATCCTCAGGGAGAGGATGTCTGGACAGCTGCCAGTAGCCCGTCTCTCCTGCATCCTGATGGGACACATGCTAAAGTACTTCACTTTTTGCTCTGAACGGATCACTGGCCTCAGAGCGCCGGCGTTCCCGTGAAGGGAGGCTTTCAACTGAGAGAAAGAGTAAGAAAGAAACTCCTAAAATGACAAACATTGAAGCTTCAAACCGCTTTCTGCATACTCAAGGGCGCATGGCTGATGCTGATAGAATGTGCTGATCCCAGAGGATTGACCAGTTAATGTGGAACAATAAATCCACCTGCTAGGCCATTTCTAAACTCGTGAGGAGATGGAAAAAACATGCAATTCAGTGTCCAACACCCAACTGACTGGCCGATTCATGGAATAATTAGCGCGGCGCAAGTGGGCAAAAACGTGCGAATCGCAGTGGAATAGCGAAAATCGCAGTGCAATTGCGAAAATCGCACGAAAAGCAGCGCACGTCGATTCATGGAAGGCCGTGCGCGAGAAAACCAGCGGATGTGCGATAAAAAGTGCGCGGCGCACGTTGGCGCACAGGCCATTCAACAGCGTGCGCCAGGTCACTGCGAAAATCGCACAGGCCACAGCGAAAATCGCACATAGCGGGGCGCACGCAACAAAAGTAGGCGGAACACGGGCGTAACACTCGGAATGGGGAACAACTTGCCAAAACGTGGGCGTCACGGGGGAAGTACAGGGCACAAGTGCGCGGAACGCCCACACGCTCGCCTACAACACGTATTCATGGAATAGAATAGGGGAAAAAAGCGCACGCTCAAACCAGCGCACAGGCACAAACACGACCGCCACAAGAAAGCAGGCGGTAGCGTCTCTGCGGCTGTCAGAAATGTGCGCCAAAAGGTGCGCCAACAAATCGCACCTATATACTGCCATGATGAATGTCCCATACTGTGGCCCTCCAGGAAAAATGACGTGCAAAGGGGTACCCACAAACACGGACACCCGCTGACAAAAAATACGTGTGCGTGTATACCGGGGTGCGCGGGAAGTCTAACACGCGATTTCAGCAGGGTACGTGCATCACAGGGGTTCGCGTGAAGTTTCACACGCGATCGGGTCTGGGGGAGCGGGCTACGTGTATATCAGGGGTTCGCGTGAAGTTCCACACGCGAACAGCCTGGGCGCGTGTATTTCAGGGGTGCGCGGGAAGTTCCACACGCGAACAGCCTGGGCGCGTGTATTTCAGGGGTGCGCGGGAAGTTCCACACGCGAACAGCCTGGGCGCGTGTATTTCAGGGGTGCGGGGGAAGTTCCACACGCGAACAGCCTGGGCGCGTGTATTTCAGGGGTGCGCGGGAAGTTCCACACGCGAACAGCCTGGGCGCGTGTATTTCAGGGGTGCGCGGGAAGTTCCACACGCGAACAGCCTGGGCGCGTGTATTTCAGGGGTGCGCGGGAAGTTCCACACGCGAATAGCCTGGGCGCGTGTATTTCAGGGGTGCGCGGGAAGTTCCACACGCGAATAGCCTAGGCGCGTGTATTTCAGCGGTGCGGGGGAAGTTCCACACGCGAATAGCCTGGGGGCGCGTGTATTTCAGGGGTGCGGGGGAAGTTCCACACGCGAATAGCCTGGGCGCGTGTATTTCAGGGGTGCGCGGGAAGTTCCACACGCGAATAGCCTGGGCGCGTGTATTTCAGGGGTGCGCGGGAAGTTCCACACGCGAATAGCCTGGGCGCGTGTATTTCAGGCGTGCGCGGGAAGTTCCACACGCGAATAGCCTGGGCGCGTGTATTTCAGGGGTGCGCGGGAAGTTCCACACGCGAATAGCCTAGGCGCGTGTATTTCAGGGGTGCGGGGGAAGTTCCACACGCGAACAGCCTGGGCGCGTGTATTTCAGGGGTGCGCGGGAAGTTCCACACGCGAACAGCCTGGGCGCGTGTATTCCAGGGGTGCGCGGGAAGTTCCACACGCGAACAGCCTGGGCGCGTGTATTTCAGGCGTGCGCGGGAAGTTCCACACGCGAACAGCCTGGGCGCGTGTATTTCAGGGGTGCGCGGGAAGTTCCACACGCGAACAGCCTGGGCGCGTGTATTTCAGGGGTGCGCGGGAAGTTCCACACGCGAATAGCCTGGGCACGTGTATTTCAGGGGTGCGCGTGAAGTTCCACACGCGAATAGCCTGGGCGCGTGTATTTCAGGGGTGCGCGGGAAGTTCCACACGCGAATAGCCTAGGCGCGTGTATTTCAGCGGTGCGGGGGAAGTTCCACACGCGAATAGCCTGGGGGCGCGTGTATTTCAGGGGTGCGGGGGAAGTTCCACACGCGAATAGCCTGGGCGCGTGTATTTCAGGGGTGCGCGGGAAGTTCCACACGCGAATAGCCTGGGCGCGTGTATTTCAGGGGTGCGCGGGAAGTTCCACACGCGAATAGCCTGGGCGCGTGTATTTCAGGCGTGCGCGGGAAGTTCCACACGCGAATAGCCTGGGCGCGTGTATTTCAGGGGTGCGCGGGAAGTTCCACACGCGAATAGCCTAGGCGCGTGTATTTCAGGAGTGCGGGGGAAGTTCCACACGCGAACAGCCTGGGCGCGTGTATTTCAGGGGTGCGCGGGAAGTTCCACACGCGAACAGCCTGGGCGCGTGTATTCCAGGGGTGCGCGGGAAGTTCCACACGCGAATAGCCTGGGCGCGTGTATATCAGGGGTGCGCGTGAAGTTCCACATGTGATTTGACAGTGTGGGTCCTCCCAGGTGTACCCTGTACACCCTCCACGGCCCCTGCAGGCAGCCCACACCACAGGGGACTACCCTGCATCCCTGGTCATGTCCCACAGGCAGCCCACCCACCATGGGCATGCCCCCCAGCAAAGGCACATGTCTCCTTGAACTAATGAACACCAACTCATGTCCCCTTGTACCCCCACCCCCCAGCACTGTGGGGCACCTGCCAGCAGGCCCCCACCCATGTCCAACTCATGTCCCCCACCACCCCCACCCCCCAGCACTGTGGGGCACCTGCCAGCAGGCCCCCACCCATGTCCAACTCATGTCCCCCACCCCCCCCACCCCCCAGCACTGTGGGGCACCTGCCAGCAGGCCCCCACCCATGTCCAACTCATGTCTCCCACCACCCCCACCCCCCAGCCACCAGGGTCAGCCTCCACCAGGCCCCCACTCATGTCTCCCACCACCCCCAGCCACCAGGGGCACCCTCCACCAGGCCCCCACTCATGTCTACCACCACCCCCACCCCCCAGCCACCAGGGTCAGCCTCCACCAGGCCCCCACTCATGTCTCCCACCACCCCCACACCCCAGCAGTGCAGGGTCACCCTCCACCAGGCCCCCACTCATGTCTCCCACCACCCCCAAACCCCAGCCACCAGGGGCACCCTCCACCAGGCCCCCACTCATGTCACCCACCACCCCCACACCCCAGCAGTGCAGGGTCACCGTCCACCAGGCCCCCACTCATGTCACCCACCACCCCCACACCCCAGCAGTGCAGGGTCATCCTCCACCAGGCCCCCACTCATGTCTAACACCACCCCCACCCCCCCAGCACTGTGGGGCACCTGCCAGCAGGCCCCCACCCATGTCCAATCCATGCCCCCCTGCACCTGGGTCCCAACATTCCCCAATCATGTCCGTAATGCCCATCCTCCCCTGCCAAAAGGCCCAACCAACTATCACATCCACCCACATATCAAAGGCAATTACATGTTACACCCCCAATTTAAATAATGCAATTTAACACATGTCTGTCACACACAATGGCTGCAAGTGAATGACAAAACACCCAACATGACATGCCTGAAAGCAATGAGATGATACGACACATTGAAGATTAAAAAAATAATATGTATTTAACAGCAAGTAGAATGGAAATGAAATAAGAAAAAACACAAAGCAAATCAAACAAAACAAGATGAATGTCCAAGAAAATAATCTGAAAAATTAAAATAAGCCAATGAAGAAGATCATCCTGGGTCCATGAGCCCTACCAAATTAAACCTAACTGACTACTAACTAAAAAGTGAACTATATACAAAAAAGTGGTGCATTGTCCAATCGCAACCAAAAAAAAATCAAAAAAACAAAGGAAACCTAACCCTAACTATACAACTATATACAAAGGCAGCGGGCTATTCGGACGGCTCACTGGTTGTTGTCATGGGCCAGGGCATCATCGAACTCCTGGTCAATGGCTTGGAGGCGGGCATGTTCCCTGGCCCCGAGGTCCCGCAGGGATAACGCAGTGTCAAGCTCAAACTCCCTGCGAAGACCCTCGAGGCACTCAGCCCGCTTCAGCGCCCTCCGCATGGAGTCCTCCGCCCTGACCATCGTGAGCCGTTCCTCCTCTGCCCGCTGCCGCTCCGCACCTATCCGCTGGCACAACCTCTCCCACACGGAAGCCACTCCCATTCCAGGGTTCTCCTGCCCTCCGGCCGATGCCTGCACCCCTGATGTTGATGGCCCCGAGCCATGATGCCTCCCACGTTGAGCCTGCTGCTGCCTCCGACGCAACTGCCTGTGCCAGCACGACGGCATCCAGGCTGATGGAAACCACCGACGCCGTCGTGCACGTGCCCTGCCCGATGATGCCGTCACATCCTCCATCTGCTGGGGTCCAGTTGCTCTGGTGTCCACCCCTGCTGGATCTCTGACTCCCGACTGTGGCAGGGATGGGATCCCCACCGAGCTGGCTGCATTGGTCGGGGCAGGTCCACAGGGGGCCCTGGTGGCATCTGGGCTGGAAGACGGCAAGGAGAACGACTGGTGGATAGCCTGCACAGAGGAGGAGAGGGCCGCCACATTGGCCAACACATGCAGGAAACCCCCGAACATGGCCGATCCCAATTGGGCCACGTCGGCACGGTGCACTTCGTGATGACGTGCGTGCTCCTCCCGGGAAGCACGCACGGCATCACGAATCACAGCCGTGCGCATCGCGACCCCAATCAGGACCTTCTCCGCACGGCCAGGGGTTGCCACGTCCGCAGGTGGAGGGGAGTCAGGTGACATGGACATCCCCTCTACCTGCGGACAGGCCTGGGACGGGGCATCCCTGCTGGTGCATGGTGGTGCACTCACAGGGTCAGGGACAGCGACATGCACAGGCCCCTCCACGGTGACCTGTGCTGCCTCCTGCCCCTGGCCCTGGACTGCACCACTTGCACCAGCAGGGATGCCCCCACCAGGCCCCATGTGTGCCCCAGTGGCGGCCTCCTCCTCCTCTGTGCAAACCACCAACCTGGATGGCTCCTCACCATCTCCCACCGTAGCAGGCCCCTGTGGGGGCTCACCCACCCCTTCCGCTGCAGCCGTGGGGGCATCCCCGCTGCCTTGCTCCACAGCGCCGTCTCCGCCCTCTTCTTCACTAGCCGCTGCGTAGAGGGAGACAAAGAACACAAGCATCAGGGCACTGTACAATGGTCCCCTAGACAGGAAGCAATAGCAGATGAGCACCACTGTCAAAGTACACTTCCATCATGTCCCTCCACAACACATGGGTCAGTCCAGGCAAAACACACACAGTAACAGGCATGGTGCATGCCATGGACATTTCCATGCATGTCCAATGGACTCTTGAAACATTCAATGATATGTAACTCACATGCATCATGGCTCATGCCCATCACATGCACACACTTCACCTCAGTCACATCCATCTGGCCCCAAACACACCAAACACAGCGGATACAAGGGTAATTTGGCTGCTTTACTGAATCTCTGCATTGTCACACACATGTGTCATGCATCCATGGCATGCACAAGTCACAGACACGCAGGTCAGGCACACAGACATGGCTACCATATATGTACCTGGCATCAGCACCCATCCCTCACCCCCACCCATGTCCGGGTACAGAGACTGGCATGCTCTCATGTTCAAAATCTGAATAGGGCTCCCCATGCGGCATTTCAACACATGCAACAACCATGTGCATCACACATCACTGGTCGCACATGCATTACCATGATGTCCCTGCACACATACATGCATACATGGCCTATGGCACACATACAGGCAAGTATCATAGAACCAGCACACCGCAACATGCCCTGTCTCACACAGTAATGCATGGACACTTACCGCTTAACTCCAGACGGGCCTCCCTCTCAAGGATCTGGGCGTGGAGCGCTGGGCGTACGCGTTCCAGGACCCTCATCTGGATGGAACTCATGCGGCCCCGGCCCCCCTCCACGAGGCGCCGGGCCTTCACAAGGGTCCTGGACCTCAAGTCCTCCCAGCGCTTCTTGATCTTCAGGACGTCGCGGGTTGCCACCCCCTCCGCGTTGATGGCAACCACACAGTCGGCCCAGATCCTCTGCCGTCCTTCCTTGCTGGCGCGGGACGATCCAAAGAGGGCATCATACTGCCCCAGGACATGCTCCACCAGGACACCAACTTCGGTGACAGTGAAGCTGGTGCCCCTCTGCCCCTCTGGCCTGGGGTTGCCACTGGTGCCAGATGTGGAAGTGCCCGACATGGCAACCCCAGAGGCAGGTGTGGGTGGGCAACTGGGTCCTGGGGCTAGGCTGTGGAGCGATGTAATCCCAGTCGGGAGTCTTCAGTTCCAGCAGGGGTGGACACAGCAACTGGACCCCTGCAGATGGCTGATGTGCAGGCACCAAATGGCAGGGCATGGTGGCAGCAGGCAGGCAGGCAGGCAGGCAGCAGCAGATGGCACGTGGGAGGCTGCTCGGGGCACTGGGGGGCAGTAACTCAGCCTTCTGGGCAGGAGCGTGGGCTTCCGTGTGTTTTCGCGTGGCCAGCTTGATACGGAGTGATTTGGCACGTGAATATCCTGCACGTCAGCGTGAAATCCGAGGAAAGGCCCTTAGCGCGTAAGCGCGTCAGCACGCATACGCGTTTCTATTGGACCAGAGTCCCTCAGCGCGTAATCGCGTCTGTGACGTGACCCGCACGGGTGTTCCCCACTCAGCACGTGATGACGGGGCACACGTGGAGATACTGCACGTCAGAGTGTCATCGCGTGTAATTGGACAAAAGTGCGCGTACACGCGATTGGCCTATGTACGTGTATTTAATGGGTGCCCGGCCACTTACACACGCAAGTACGTCAGCGAACCTGTATCCCGTGGTGCGTGTGAATTTCAGCACGCTATTGGACTGGGAACTGGATTCCAGGGGTGCGCGGGTCACACGCTGTATCCCGTGGTGCGTGTGAATTTCCACACGCTATTGGACTGGGAACTGGATTCCAGGGGTGCGCGGGTCACACGCTCGCCTCGAACACGCGCAAAGCATAAATTGCGGACTTTAACAATAACAAGCTCAGACGCCAGGATGAACATACCGTTCCTAGCAGCAGTGGCAGTGGGCTACCAAAGGAGGAGGAGGAGGATAGTCAGGGCCAGAATATTCACACCCAGAACCAGCCTTTTCGGGATGCCTGATGACCAGGTGTATGGGAGGTACAGGTTTCCACCACACATCATACTGGACCTGGTGAGTGAGTGGGAGGATGACCTCACATCACCCACCCTGTGCTCCCAAGCACTCAGCCCCCTGGAGAAGGTCCTCAATGTACTGCACTTCTTAGCCACTGGATCATTTCAGCGGACAAGTGCCATAGTGGGTGGGGTGTCACAGGCCACCCAGTCACGCTGCCTACACCAGGTCTTGAACATCATGACTGCACGCCCATCAGTCCGTAGGCACATATACCTGCCCAGAACACCTGCAGAAAGGCATGCTGCCGCCCTGGATTTTTACGCAGTGGCACGATTCCCCAAAGTGCTAGGTGCCATCGACTGCACCCATGTGGCTCTACGTCCCCCCAGGGCATCTGAGCACATCTATAGGAACCGCAAGCACTGGCATTCCATCAACGTGCAGGTAGCATGTAATGCCAAGGGAATCATCACCTCAGTATATGCCAACTATCCCGGCTCCACCCACGACAGCTTCATTTACCGAATGTCCACCCTAAGCCGGGACCTAGAAGCTGGGCGGCATGGCGATACATGGCTGCTTGGTGAGTATGTATGCCACTGCACATGCATGCATGTTGGATACTGAGCAAGGTCACAACCTCACCAATGATACCAATCCCCACCTCCACAGGGGACAGTGCCTACCCTCTCAGCCCCCACATGATGACGCCAATTCGGAACCCCACCACGCCACCCCAGGTAAGATTTAACACAGCCCACATTAAAACCAGGGGCATAGTGGAGCGCACATTCGGAGTGCTAAAGTCACGCTTTCGCTCCCTTGACCGTTCTGGCGGGCAGCTGTTATACGCTCCCCCAGTAGTGTGCAGGATCATAGTGGCAGCATGTGTCCTGCACAACGTTGCAACACGCCGGGGCCTGGCCGTGGACATGGTGGTGGCCCCACATCCCCAACCACATGCACAGCCGCTGCGCATGGGAGGGGAAAGGGCACGGGGGGAGGCAGCCCGTACACAGCTAGTGGCTAATTACTTCACATAGAAATCACACCCCTGTGGAGTGCACACTGCCCTGGCACATTCCATCTGACAATCAATGATGACTCAACCTGACACTGATCCTGAATGTCTGGAGAATGAACTGGGAATTCCATGTCAGCCTGAGATTGTTCACCTGGAAGTGTCACAATGTGTGCATCCCTACCCACACAGACACCACCAATGCAGTTTTGTGAAGTTACACATTGAAGCAGCTAAAATGAATACCCACTTGCAAAATGCAACAAGAGGACAGTGCCATGTCAGCCAACCCAACCCGAGCACTGCCACACGACACACCGTGCCATGTCATGCTAATTGCAGGTAAACAAAGTAATCCCCACAACATGACATCACTCTCACTATGTACAGTGGCACTATTAGAAACCTGCAACACCTGAAATGCTCACAGCAATGCCGGACCAACAACATACTTGAGCACGTAGTACCATTAACATGACATCACAAATGTTACATATTAGTAGTCTCACCACCTGGAAATGCCTGCACTCCCACCACTACCAACTGTGCAGTGTTGGCGCCATGTAGAGTTGTAGGTGCACTGCTGCCAACATGGTCCCCATCTCCAGACTAGAGGTCCTTGTGTGGACTTGAGGAAGGGACCTGCAAATTGGGAGGTAGACACAGAAGAAGAGTTACACATCAATGCAACATGCAGTGTACAACACAACAGCAATATGCACTATGAATGCATACACAGTATTGACTACAGACTGGCCACACAGCTCATGGGAGTCCAACGTCACTGTGTAATTCACTGTCACTTGGGCACACCCTTTGCAAGCCCATGGAAACGGGAAGCAGGAGGGGTGTGTGTGACTCAAACCCAAGCATCTGAACCAAATACATTACAAGCCTGCATGTGCCCAGCCACAATGCAGCGTATGCCCACAGGAACCACGGAAGCCAACAGATCGAAGCCAACAGATCGAAGCCAACACATCGAAGCCAACAGATCGAAGCCAACAGATCGAAGCCAACACATCGAAGCCAACACATCGAAGCCAACACATCGAAGCCAACAGATCGAAGCCAACACATCGAAGCCAACAGATCGTCCCAAAAAAATTGGGAATAAAAGAAATCAAAATAAAAATAAAAATAAGAAACAATCAAAAATGGCCATTGATGGGCCCGGGGGAGTTGGGGAGGCCACCCAGGAGGTCCGAGGACAGGATGCACACCAGAACCCACCTGCGTGGATCCTGGGAAGATAAAACACCTCCATGGGCTCATGGCCCACACGGCTACCCTATTGTGGGAGTATCACTGCTGTCGCTATTATCACCCTGTGCAGCTGCATCCGGAGGTGGTTGCACTATGGGAGGCAGCCCACGCAAGGCCCTAGTCTGCTCCTCCATGGCTGCAAGCATGCGGGTGTGGTAGGTCTGGTTCTGGAGGATGAGTGTGCGGAGGTCCCCATGCAACAACTCACGGGATGCCCGGACCTCCGCCCTCGTTGCCTGCATCTCAGCTGAGAGCGTACGGGTGAGACGCTCCAGCTGCTGTTCTGTCCTTTGGTGTGTTGAAGCCTCAAGCTCAACAAGAGTCGTCCTGAGGTGTAGGAGCTCCTGCCTCAGGGCTTCCCTGTGGCCCTGGGACTCAATGGAGATGGCCTCCTGCAGAGTCGCCAGTGCCGCCCGCCTGTCCCTGTTGGACCCCAACATGTCCTCCCTGTGTGACTGGCAGATGGAGTCGGTTGCCTGCTCTAGTCGCTCCATCAGCCTTTCTGGGGGGACAATGGAAGTGGCCACCCTATCCATGGCCTGAGCCACCTGTCTGGGGCAAGGCGAACTGCGCCTTGCTGTGCCGGCACTGCCTGAGGCTGCAGGACTGCATTCCCCCTCTGATCTGCTGGCCCAGGAACAGGATCAGATGTCGCGGAGTGTGACCCTGCATCCGTAACCACCGAAGGTGTAGCTGCCAACACTGACATCCCCATGGAGGGTACTGACCCTGGTGCAGGTGGGTGAGACAGAACAGAATCCCTCCCTGGAACACTCACCTGCGACGGCACGTAGGTCTCATCCGAATCAACACCTGAGTACAGCTCGGGGGAGGTGCAGCCAGAGACACCCCTTGAGAGCACGACCTGCAGCACTTGTGGGTTCTCCCCCACCACCACACCACGTCCCTCACTGGTGGTTGGTCGGCCCTGGGACACCTCCTGGGTCTGCACCATCTCCACAACCCCAGCAGTATCAGGTGCGTCTTCCTCTGCAAAGACATGAAAACAAAGAAATGGAAACAGGCATTAGCACCATGGCACACATTGAGGGCTGAGAAGCAAGAGAACAGTACTTGATTGACACATGTCCCACATGACTAAAACCCTCCCATGCATGCACCCTCACTGCGTATGAAGTGCAGGCAAATGGCACACACTGATGACACCAAGATGGAAGATGAACAAATTTTCTGCATGCTGCCTGGCAGTGGCATCACACATTGGCCTGTGATTGGCAGGTGAAACACACATGCCATCACACAGATGGCATGTACCATTGCTATTGAGTGAAGATGGAGAGGAGGGCAGCACCTATTCATTCAGTCCAGTTCCCGCATGTAATAGCTTTTCTAATTCTAACAGGTCAGATTTTTCACCTGGAGCTGCCAGTCTGAAATGGTCAAATTGCACAGGGACATGTGTGTACAAATGATATCCAGGTAACAAAGTCACTCCACTTTACCATACCCATGTCAGACATGTGACTAGTGGACAGCGACATGCCTAGTGAAAGTGGTGGAATGCAAACAAACTGACTGAATGAACAGTGAAAAAGAAGCAAATATGTTGTGTCAAGGTGACACTTCAAGGGCAACTGGCGTGCAGTTGTGCTAGATGTCTACTGTTGGCAGAAGGGATACTGCTATGGCCAAATGCAGCTGCGCAGGAAGGATTGCATGAAGCACATGGCTGACCCATACGACTCAGGCGCACACACTCTCACCTGGCACCCAAACAGAAGCCCTCACACACACACCATGCACATGGATGACACACACATGCATGTGCACTCACCGGACAATGCCTCGTAATCAGCCAGATCTCCCACGCCTTGGATCTGTTCCTCCGTGACGTAGGTCCCAGCGACTGACTCATGTGGAGTGAGTTCCATGTCTACTACTGGAGACCCACCTCCAGTCACTAGAGTTGCGGCATGACTTGAGGCCAGCTTACTCTTTGCCCTGCGCTTTAGGTCATTCCAGCGCTTATAGCAATCATTGGCTGTGCGCCTCACGATTCCAAGGGCACTTACGATGTCCGCAACGGTCTGCCAGTGTGCCTGGCGTTGTGCAGGTGTGGTCTTGGATCCTGCAACAATGACCATCTCGTTGTCATGTCCGGACACATACTCGACAAGTGCATTCAGTTCGTCATCCGTGAAGCTGGGCTTCCTGGACGGGCCGGACTGTGTAGCCGTGTCTGGGGCATCAGCCTGTGCCGGACGAGCACTCTTCCTCTTCCGCTTGGAAGGTGGTGGTGATCCTGAGTGTCCTGCGCCGCTCTGGACACTAGGGGCAGGAGCCCTGGTGGACTCTGTATCAGGAGTGTGGGATTGCACACTCAGCATGGGAGTTGGTGCAGGCATTGGCTCTAGTGTGATGGTGTCAGGGGGAATGTCAGCAGCATGGACTAGGACCGACACTGTCCTGGCTGGGTGTGTGAGGGCTGGGGTGGATGGAGCCGCAGCTGCCCCTGCAGCCTCTCCGCCCTGCCTCCTTGGTGCAGCAGATGACCTTGCTGCCCCAGATCCACGTGGCATGATGGCATCAACGTGCACCAGCGCACGTGTCGTAGCCCTGCTGACCTGGAAGTCAGCCATGGAGTCAGCCAGGTCTGGTGCCACAATGGGCTGGTCCAACAAGGGCTGAGCATGGATGGTGTCAGCCACTTCAGCCTCAACGGGAGGGGGGGGATGATGGGTGCCCTTGACTGGTCCTCCACACATGGGGGGACAGGCTCACCCTGCAAGTTACGACCACGTCCCCTACCGGATCCACCACGGCCACCACTTGTGGCTCTTCCACCTTTGCCACCCTTACGGAATGCTCGCCTCCCAGCCATGGCACTGATATTAATGTGCGTATGGGAGTGGCTGTAGACAATTGTCCTGGGCAATTGGGGGTCAAAGGGGTTGGGTACCAGATGGTAATTGTACCCTAGTGCTCTAGCACGGCTGATTGTAACCCCTGGGGAAAGATGACGGGTCACGCAACGCACAGGAGGCCCAAAAAAGGGAGATGACGTGCACGCAACCCCTCCTAGACCACGTGTGCAGAAAGAAAAACCTGCACTACGCTGTGGCACCCAGTAACACAAGAATGAACGTATGCGTGTCACACGCAGCCTAGAATGACCTCTGAAGGGGTAGGCTACACACGGGGCAAGCACAGAAGTTGGATACGTGCGTGACTCACCGTCTGCCAGGTAAAAGAGCGTGAAAAATGAGCGCGTTTGGCTGGCTAAACCCCCGCCAAAAGAAGATGTGTACGCTGTCTGAGAAGACAGGACAACAGTAGAAGGGGACACTGTTTGAGGGAACAGGCCCAGGTAAACCAGTAAAAGAGAAAAAAGAGAAAAAGCTGTCAGAGGTAACAGGGAATATGAACTAGAAACGCCGTGAAGTAAATCGCGTGTGAAACGACAAGAAGTACAGAATTCACCCACTCGCTCTCCACGAAAAGCACGTACAAGGAAATGGTGTTCTACATGTACCTTATATACAGGCCCACACGTACAGCGTCACTTACGCGGCCTGTACGTTCACCAATCACACGCTTTGTCACTCCTGCGTGTAGATCCATTTTCACCAATCACACGCTTTGTCACTTCTGCGTGTAGATCCATTTTCACCAATCACACGCTTTGTCACTTCTGCGTGTAGATCCATTTTCACCAATCACACGCTTTGTCACTTCTGCGTGTAGATCCATTTTCACCAATCACACGCTTTGACACTGGGACGTGTCACTCATCAATTTCCTGCACGTGCAGGTGACTATAGGCGCGCATATGCTGTTGACGGGTTTACGCGCTAAGGGCCTTTGCTGACGTGTGGGATTTCACTCCCTATCAGGCTGTCCACGCGTTCACACACGAGAGACCACGCTCCTGGCCAGGAGGCCAAATTACTGCCCCCCAGAGCCCTGAGCACGCTCCCACCTGCCATCTGCTGCTGCCTGACTGCCTGCTGGCCACGTGCCCCACAGTGCTGGTGGGTGGGGGTGTTGGGAGACATGGGTGGGGGCCTGGTGGAGGGTGCCCCTGCACTGGTGGGGGTGGTGGGAGACATGGGTGGGGGCTTGGTGGAGAGTGCCCCTGGTGGCGGGGGGGTGGGGGTGGTGGGAGACATGGGTGGGGGCCTGGTGGAGGGTGCCCATGCACTGCTGGGGGTGGGGGTGCAGGGGGAGATGAGTGGGGGCCTGGTGGAGGCTGCCCCTGCACTGCTGGGGGGTGGGGGTGCAGGGGGACATGAGCAGGTGTGCAGGGTAGTCCCCTGTTTTGTAGGCTGCCTGCAGGGGCCGTGGAGGGTGTACAGGGAACACCTGTGAGGACCCACCCAGCCTAATCGCGTGTGACTTCCCACGCACCCCTGTAATACACGTACCCAGCCAAATCGCGTGTGATGATTCCCACGCACCCCTGTAATACACGTACCCAGCCAAATCGCGTGTGATAATTCCTGCGCACCCCTGTAATACACGTACCTGGCCAAATCGCATCCCTGTAATACACGTACCCAGCCGAATCGCGTGTTAAACTTCCCGCATACCCCTGTAATACACGTACCCTGGCCAATCGCGTGTTAAACTTCCCGCGTACCCCTGTAATACACGTACCCTGGCTAATCGCGTGTTAAACTTCCCGCGTACCCCTGTAATACACGTACCCTGGCTAATCGCGTGTTAAACTTCCCGCGTACCCCTGTAATACACGTACCCTGGCCAATCGCGTGTTAAACTTCCCGCGTACCCCTGTAATACACGTACCCTGGCCAATCGCGTGTTAAACTTCCCGCGTACCCCTGTAATACACGTACCCTGGCTAATCGCGTGTTAAACTTCCCGCATACCCCTGTAATACACGTACCCTGGCCAATCGCGTGTTAAACTTCCCGCGTACCCCTGTAATACACGTACCCTGGCTAATCGCGTGTTAAACTTCCCGCGTACCCCTGTAATACACGTACCCTGGCCAATCGCGTGTTAAACTTCCCGCATACCCCTGTAATACACGTACCCTGGCCAATCGCGTGTTAAACTTCCCGCGTACCCCTGTAATACACGTACCCTGGCTAATCGCGTGTTAAACTTCCCGCATACCCCTGTAATACACGTACCCTGGCCAATCGCGTGTTAAACTTCCCGCGTACCCCTGTAATACACGTACCCTGGCTAATCGCGTGTTAAACTTCCCGCGTACCCCTTTAATACACGTACCCTGGCCAATCGCGTGTTAAACTTCCCGCGTACCCCTGTAATACACGTACCCTGGCTAATCGCGTGTATAACTTCACGCGTACCCCTGATATGCACGTTACCCGCTTTGCGTTCCTTGTTTGGCAGCCCTGTAAACTGGTCCAGGGTTAGCGCAGCCCTTTGCGATGATTTAGCGATTTTGATGGCTTTTCCTTGCGCGAGGGCGTTCTTGGGGGCGTTACTGGCGCTGCTGCAGGGTCGCTGCGATACTCTGCGCCACGGCTGGTTTGGGAGCCTAAAATCCATGAATACGCTGTGCGCGGAAATCGGTTTTAGCGCACGTGCCTGGCGCAGTCAATCGCACGCGGACACTCTGCGCCAGCCGCTTGCGACACTTTTCTGCGAAATTCTATGAATTACCCTGACAATCTGGTGAAGGCTCTATGACTGAATGATTGATTTATTGATTGATTGATTGAGAGGTTTGTATTGCGCTGCTAAGACGAACCAAATCTTATCTAGGCGCAGCTGTTATAAAACTGCATCCGCCTTTTGTCACTAATCAGGGAAATTACTATATATTACAGGGCCATGTATCCTCAACCTTATTTGAATCCTGATCTCTAGTGGCAAACTGTTCCAAAGTTTGGGTCCCCAGATCGGGAATCTGCGGTGTCCTCTAGACACACAGCAAGAGGGAGGGATGGTCAACGAAAATGTATCCTCTGATCTGAAGGACCATGTTGGTTGGTACCAGTTTACATTATCTATCAAGTACCAGAGAGCTACATCGTTCAGGCATTTAAATATCATGCATCCGATCCTGAACTTAATCCTCCGATCCTGAACTGAATCCTGTCCTCCACAGCTAACCAACGTATTGATCGGCGAAGCCCAGACATTGGTGTGGACTTATTCACTTCGAACACCATTCTAACCACTGCGTTCTGTGCCTTCTGCAGCCGATGAATGTGTTTGGCAGGAGCCCCGCCAGAAGGCTATTACAGTAATCACATTTCGAATTTGCCAGTGCTCCTACCACTGCTGCATCGTCCTTCTGAGGTACATGTGGGAGGGCCTGCTGTAGCAGTCGTTGGTTGTAGAAGACGGCCTGCACTATAGCCCTGATTTGACCCTCACATCTAAGGTCACTCTGCCACATGCAGCCAAGATTTGTTATCCTATTTGCATACTTCAATTCTGATCCCAAAAGAAAGGGGGTCGGGGGACATCTATTCCCCCCTAGTAAGTGCTTCGGTCCAAACAAAACAATCTCGGTTTTGTTTGGATTGAGTTGGAGCTAGTTCCTGGACATCCAACCACCAACATCCTCCAGACAACATCTCACCCGTGAGAAAGACTTCTCTATGCCATTTAACATGAGTAACACCTTAGTACTCTCTGCGTATGACTGGAAACAGACCTTATGGCTTCACAATATGTTCAACAGGCGACTTAGATATAAATTAAATAATAGTGGTGAGAGAGAACACCCCTGGAAACTCCACAGTGCTGTGGGAGGGCATTTGATAAGTAGACCCCAACCTCTCTCGTTGTTACCCCCCTGACAGGAAAGAGGTGTACCATTAAATTGCGATGGCTGAGACATTCCCTATTGACCTCTGTATCGAAGGCCGCAAAAAGGTCTAACATTATGAGAAGTGATAGTTCCCCGTGATCTGCCACTCGTAATAGTTAATCTCAAACCTTGTCCAATGATGTTTCTGTTCAAAATGTGCGCCGGGAACCAGATTGCAGCGGGTCCAGTAGAAACTCTCTTTCAACATATTCGTGAAGCTGCACCATAACCACTTTCACTAGGAGTTTACCAGGCCAAGGGAAACCTGCAACTGGGCAGTCATTCTGCAAGTAGTCAAGATCTAGATTTTTTTTTTTTTTAAAGTGGCGAAATTCTAGACAACTTCAATTCAGCTGGGACTATCCCTTGGCTCATTAACACGTTTACAAAACAGGTCATGAAAGGGGCTATATCTGCTGCCAGAAGCTTTAGTAAAGCACTCATGATTTATTCAGCAACTGTGTTAAACTAAAACGGCATAATATTTGGGCTGGTCTCTCCCTCCATCAGGATTACCATTCCCGGATCCCTAGGTGCCTCACCTGAATCTACTTCCCTCTTGTGTTGTGTGCTCCTGGATTGTGTTGATCTTGTTCAGAAAGAAGGAATTAAATGCATTAGCCTGCTCCACTAAATAGGGATATTGTATACGTTTTAAGGCCGCCATAACCTTGGCCCAATCTGATGTTCTGTGTTTTCGCCACATTCTCTCCATGGCTCTGTAGGATTTCTTCATTTCTGTCAGACTAGGGGTGAACCATGATTTGGAAAAAAAATGTAAGTTGCTTTTGGTCTCAAAGGAGCATTCATAGAGCAAATGTTGTCCATGATGGAGAGGCTCCTTGTTTAGAGAAGACGTCACATTAAAGAGATGGATCGATGGAGTCTGGCCATTTCCGCAATTCAGTGCCTGATATTTTCCCAAGCTCTTTTGGCTTGCAGACAGATACCAGACATTTGGAGCTAAGTGGCCACTCTCTTGACTTAGTCTGTTTCACTGTAAACAGCCATAGGTGATGATCTGCACAAGAGATCAGCACTGTATGTTTCACCAAATTTCGGTGCCTCTTGCTAGAAACACATCTAGGCAATGGCCATGTGTGTGGGAGGCAGAGACTACTAAGGGAGCTAAATCATGCATCTCCATCATTTCCCACAATCATATAGAATCAGTCCCTGAGTGGTTCTCCAACCAAATATGGAGGTCACCCAAACGGAGAAATTCCTTCTACTTGCTTCCTATGGTTGTAAGATAACAGTACAACCCTTCCACAAAAGAGCTGGCTGATCCCGGCGGGCTCTATGCAAGCTGTATTTTCAGGGAGCTACTTGGGGAGGTCCGTAACACCAAGTGACCAATCTCAGAGGAACCATCCCAGGGAATGAACGCGTAGTGAGTTTATTGAGGGGTACACCACCCTGGGGCACAGTGGGGCAATACTGTATGCTCCAAGAAAACAGATTCAAACCCCACTTTTGGGTGATTGACAGTGGTTTCTTCCACCGGGGGGCCAATTGAAGCAATGTCCTACAGGTCCCTCGTTTGGGGACTATGTGAGAGGCTCATTATGCTGCAGAACACAATTATTTATTCGGGTTCGGAGGTAGCCAACAATTATGTGCAATAAATGTAGTATTGGATGGCAAAATAGTGATTTGTTACTCTACAGTTTGTTCTAAATACTCAAAGCTCTTGCTTGTTGA
Source organism: Ambystoma mexicanum (assembly GCF_040938575.1). Taxonomy (NCBI): domain Eukaryota; kingdom Metazoa; phylum Chordata; class Amphibia; order Caudata; family Ambystomatidae; genus Ambystoma; species Ambystoma mexicanum. Next base: position 591,072,924 of record NC_090921.1, read on the forward strand.
ATGAATCCAGGCATAACCTTTCGCAAAAGTAAATTCACCCACAATGAAATCACCCTCTTTCACCAAAATCTGTGTACTTTTTTAAAATGAAAAAGTGGAGGAATTCTGATGCCTTCTTTTTCCCTTCCCACACTCTGTTAATTTTAATTTGCTATCCAAAACTCTATTTTAATATTTGATATGGAGTGTTACAGAAACTTTGCACTGATGCAAGTGCAATTAGCACTATGGAAAACATTGACTTGCTACAAAAAACACATACATATTCATTCAATGCATGTTTGCACCAGGGCAATCTTTAACCTAGTGCTTCGAAAGACTATGGGCCTGATTTACAAAGTGTTTTTCCAATGGGGATTTCACATTCAAAAACGTTACTGTAAATCAGGCCCTATGTTTTTTGGACTAGGGCAAGTTTTGCAGCATTTCTAACTGACCTTGCACTAATGCAAAGTTTCAGTAATAGCGCAGCATGAGTACAAATTTGAGTGTTTTATTTTCACTGTATTTAGTGGTATATAAAGTGGTTACAGTGAAGACGATTTAATCCTCCTGAACCCTACTGAAATGAAACTTTGAAAAAGTAATTGTGTAACATTTGTAATTGACAGTAATTTATGTAACAAAACTCATGGTATCAGAATTCGATGCAGTTTGTGTCTAGTAATAGCATTGGACGCCTGTTGTATATTCTGATGTTCGCATCTTTTCTGCGCGTTTTGTGCTTGATTTTTTCTACTGGACAATAAAGCATTGCAGTGGCCATATTGAATAGAGCTTCCCAACCTGACGGCAATCAGCCACCCTAAGGCTAGTATGGTGGCAAAGTTGTGGCTCCTATTGTGGTGAATTTGTTGTAAAGAGCAGTGAGGCGACCCGACTGGCAAAGTATGGCCACCCAAGTGAAGGGTTGAGCGTGAGGGTACTTAAACGTGGGAAGCGATGGACACCATGCAGAGTATTGTCATTACCAATCGCGAACAGCACGCATGGATGATAAAGCTTTGCTAAAAAAAAACAAAATGAAGGAAGTGTTACCTTTGGGCCAGTGATATTCAAACGTTTTCATAGCAAGCCCCCCTCCCCCTTGAGAAAAGATATTGTTTCTGGCGCCCCCACCTAGGGTTTGGTCCCTTAGAAAGCCCCAATGATGTCCAAGGGGGCCCCAGGATCTTTAAACATAAGCAGATTGTCTACTGACTACATATTCTATTAAATCACCTTAATCCTTTTCTATATTAAAAACAGTCACCTTAATCCCTTTTTAAAGAGTCTGCTCCCCCACCCCCCAGAACATATTGCGGGTCACCCTAGGGGCGCCTGCCCCCTGGTTTGAAGACCACTGCTTTAGGCGCTCAACATGACAAGATGTCCATTTTGTGGGTTAATGGGCCTGATCTCACCAGCACAGCAATGAGACTAAGCAGGGGAGGCAACTGCAAGGCAATTCAAAAGGTAAGTTGTTGAGGGGCAAGCCTTGGTACCTGTGTCTGCTGCTAGCGGGGGCCAAACGAGCAGGTGATGGGGGCTGTGAGGGGAGCAACATGCTATGGGGACCGTTCTCACTCACGCTGCTTGGAAGGCGGTCTTGTACTTGACTACAGACTGCATTCCGGAGTTCAACATTGGCGAGCACCCCAGTAAAAAGGTTGTCAGGCGAAAAAATACCAATAACTCTGGCTTTGGTGAAACTGTTAAATGTCATCCAGGAAAAGCTAGCCGATGATGGGTGAATTCTATTTTAAGTACTGATCTTGTTTTGTTCTATTCTGTTCTTTCGTACCAAAGATGAATTATGATTAAAGGTTGTGTAACCATTTAAGTCACGTTAAATAAAAAAAGAAAAAAAGGGTGATAATGGACCTAATGCATTACTAATCTGTTTGTTTTATTTAGTAAACTGATTGCTTCACAGTCTTATTTCATATTCTTTCTGCTGTATCATCACATAATGGGCCGTATTTCGAATGTGGTGGTAACCAACAACGGCGCCGGTAGTGCTACCGGCACCGCTGTTGCCATACCACCACATTACGAGTGCTGCTTGCGGGTGCCGCTCTGCACACCTGGTCAGACCAGGCATGCAGAGCGGCACTCGCGAGCAGAACTCGTGATTGCACCGGCACCGTTACAAACGGTGCCGGTGCAACCATAATGGGGATCGGGAGGCCGACCATACCGGCACCCATGAATGGGCAATTACCGGCCCATTCAACTCGTAATGGGCTGGTAATGGCCCATTCGCGGGTGCCGGTGCCGATAGCGAGTTTGGCAGTAGCCAAACCCGTAATGAGGCCCAATTTAGCCGCTCTTTCTGATGGCATTGTGCTTTCTTACAATTATTTGGAGGTGCTTTACTAATGACTAGATTACTAGAGCAAGAAAGGTGGACAATTGTTATGTTTGGATGAGATGGAAAACGAGAAGCCCAGTAGAATGCCCAGGGGTCTCAAGCAGAGCGCCATTCTGCTGATTTACTGGCCCAGAAGTTACATGAGATCCACCACACACACTAGCAAATGGCTGTGCTGCCTCCATGAGAATCGCATCATTCTTAATGGCAGTTGGGCTTGATTTAATTTTAGATAATTAAACCACTTGCAGTGGTGCAAAGCTGGTCTGAATGACCCTGGGCAAGATCCACATTACTGCCCCATGATAACTATCGGGCCCTGCACTAAATCCCGCTCAGTGGTTTCTTTCTGCGAATGGCTGAGCATCAGTGTTTCCCCTTCCAGGCTTTCTGATACAGTGAACGCCTTGAGGTAAGTACAAGAACAATTGAGCCTTCCTTAAATGCTTCCTTTCCAAAGTCCTGCATCATGCAGCTCCACTTTCAAACCTTAATGAAATAGGGGAGTAGGTTAAGACTCAGATCAAAGTGCGAATGATCCCTTTTTCATTCCATGAGTCATCAATCTCCTTTCAAATATGATTAAAATCTCGGATTTGAGTGAGTGGGTTAGTGAGTGAATAAATGCATTGAGTGAGTGAAGGAGTGGGTTCATACTATGATTGTAATGGACAGGGGTGGACTGGGAACCAAAAGAGACCCTCGAAATAATGTTCATAGTGGCACCATGTTACACATTTTCAGCAAACCCAACCCTTTTCCCATGAGAAAATGTAGAAATAATCTAGGTTACCACACAAAAGAGGCCCAGGGAGCAGAGACCTACGGCGAAATCTCTAGAGTTCCCTATAGGCCAGTCCAGCCCTGGTAATGGACCAATCACTCTCTAGAAGCTGTCCACCGTATCAAGACAGGAAATATGGACCTACAAGATCCATGTCTTCAGCTGCACACAGATACATAATTTTGTGTTGTTTATATAGTGCTTCCACCAAAGCACTTTACAGAGAACATATTTGTATACAATATCACCCAACCGAAGTTGGTACTCATGTATTGACCTTGGAGGATGAAAGGCTAAATTGGCCTTACCAGGATTAGAATCTGCGACCTGCAGATCACACAAACATTGCAGCAGCAAGATCTCAATCCACTGAGCTATCTTACTGGCAAAGAGCACAATTATCACCATTCCTTGAATTCAACAGCAACTTATTCCATTGAAAAGGACCTCAAAAGGAAACGTTTGTTTTCCTAGGTTAATGTACAGTAAGTGGGGGAAATGCTATCAAGAATGATAAGAAGGATGAAACAAGGTATGATGTTATTCGGAAATGATCACCCTAACCAAGCCCTTGCTCATATAGATGACAGCTCTCACCCAACCAGAACTTTCCATTGAAATAGAGGTTCCAGCCGGGAATGTATTAGGTAGACAATTTCAGCTGGTATTCCGCCCAAACATTTACATTGACCATTTCTGGCATAGATAGGTCAAAGCACCAGCTTCATGTATGTGAAATAAACAGTGATTGACGTGTGAAAAAATGTAGTGGCACTAAGTTCCCGTCTAACCTTCCATCCCCCGCTCCTCACTGACCCTATACTCCACCTAACCCCCCCAATTCAAATCTCATACCTGGTTCCTGCCTTTCCTCCACTCCACCCCAGGTTGTGTTTTACAACCATACTATCAAGACTAAACAAAGCACAGTGAAATACATTTAAATGAGAAAATGCATTTAAATGACCACCATTTGTTTTGGTGACTCTCCCCCACTACATACAGTTGTATGCACCCTCACCTTTCCAATCACCCACCATTTGCACCTCTTAAGGGACATGCCCCGAAATATAGCAACATCACCCCCTCCCATTCCCTGTGCAGACAGCTGAGCCTGCCGCAGATCACTGTCCAGCAGGGTTTTGTGGAGGCTGGGGAATCAGTGCTATGTCCCGAGCAATCTATTCAAATAAACATAAGCAAGCCATTGCCACTAGGGGAGAAGCAGAAAAAAATGAAGGCGCCCTTCCCTGCTGTCCTAGAAAGATGTCAGATGTCACTGAAAAGTAAAAGAACGGTGGACCCTTAAGTTCCTGCCCACTTTAAATTCTGAATATAAAGTGATTACTGTATTGATAGGTTGTGGCAGCAGCTTCATGCAAGCGATTTGCACTGACCAGTACTGGCATAGATATGTTGTGGCTGCATCCTCATGAAAATGATATGCAGTGCATCTACTGTTTTATGTTGGTGACATGGAATTTACTGGTATCTCTCATGTGTTTCAGTAAATTTGACAGCTTTTTACACATTTTTCTCAAAAATTGTGCTGCAAAATGCATCATTTCAGCAGGTTATTTTAAAGAAATGTCTCGGGTGGAGGGACTCCCTAGACTCCCATTAATTAGTCTGGGCTACACTCACCGCTCGCACTAATTTGAGGAAACATTTAGGTCCCCCACTCTAAATATTCAACGGGCATGACTGCCACTGAATCATGGCACTTACTGGAAATTTCTCATGTTTCTCTAGAAAAACAATTGCAAACTGGATGACTTTTTATCGAACATTGTGCTTAAAAAATGCATCATTTCAGCACATTATTTTAAAATCCTTGCCCCAAAAACCCATCTTAATTGCTTGGGCTCCACTTTTGGGCTCCACTTGGCTGCTCCGTCTGATTTGAGGATGCTTTTTGCAAGGGACGATACTCATATAGCTATTAGGTAAGTGGATGCCCGCTCATCTCCCTAACCATAGGGCACAATGATAGAGCTGAATCAGGGGTGACGATAATGACACATTATTTTGACTTACAGAGCATTTTAAGTTACAGTAATTGATGAGTCTTTATAGCCCAAATACACCTTCACTGTTTAGGTGGGGCATTTAATAGGATAAATGCACAGAGGTCTGGTACCAGGTAATTCTGGACGCAGGGACACAATATCACACCTGTACTAATCAACTAAAGGATAAATTGTCACTTTTGCACTGGGTGCAGTACAAGTACAAGTTCTTTTTCACATGATATACACACATTTCAGCTGACTAGAGCGAGCACAAAGGGAACTCATCACAATGAGATGCGGCTCACAGTTTCAATCTGCTGAACGGGCTCAACTCGAAACTTCCTACTGCTCCCTGAAGAGGGAGCGCAGGCATTATGATGGGGTGGGTGGTTAGTTCCCCCGCTGGCCTCTCCCTGGGGATGCCACTCTTCGCGGTGACTGTCACTTGTTTGGCTTTTTCAAAGAAAGGTACTGTAGAATTCAACACGGTAAGTACTGGCACTTCAGAACATGTCTGATATATATATATATATATATATATATATATATATATATAGCCAATACCAGCATCTGTCAGACTGTTATATGCCCTCCTCCTGGGTAGTTGCAGCAATTCACAACAGTTCTGCAATACATCCAGTTTGTGTCATCGTCCCACCCTGCCCCAAGTATATCAGCAGAGTATCTTTGAAAAAAGGAAGAGAAAGAATTCTAAAACAAGAACATGACTCGGCTCATCTGACACCCTCCAATTATTCCACCACAATACCAGCTTCCTCCCCATGGGATTCCTTGCCCAGGGACCCTGAGAAGACGGTAATCCAACAAAACAGATCAACCCTGCCCCAACGACCGCCCCCAGACTTGGGCAGGCTTTGGCAAGGAATACAGGGGGAAGTTTTCTCCCCAGCACCAACTATCACGACTATGATAATAATGCAGCACATAAGCGACAAACCAAACCACAACGGTAGCAGAGCAGGAGTGTGTCCCTCAATTACAAGGTGATAACATTAGAATTCAGGTAGCCTCTGAGGGCAGCCTTTTGGATTTCAAAGGAGAACGAGACTTATCCCTTTCTTGTCCCCCCTTCCCTCCTCAATTCCTGGGGGTGGTATCCAGAGACCGCGACCCGGTGATGGCCCTTTAATTGTTGGACGGTACGCATCCTCGTTTCTGAAAACAAGGAAAAGGGTGCTTTTTGAAGTTTAAATCACAGAGATTTGCCTCTGTGAAATCACGATAAAGGGTTGTTTTTTGTGTGCGTATTTCTTTGAAGTCTTTTCTTGTATTGCTGGGTCTGGAAGACAAAAGTGTGAAATGGAGAATGCTAACGGCCCTGGGAAAGGCCCATTAGCATTCCAAAGCCCCTCATTCGATGCATACTCCACAGTAAATACCTGCATCACAAAAGCCTGATTTATTTCTAACTAGTCTGCAATGTATCCGAATTGACATGGACACAGTGAAGTAATAATACATACACACTTGCACATTTTATTCAGAAGATGCTTGTGTGAAACAATTCTGCGAGTGAAGACAAGTAGGACAATACACTGAGATGACTGGATGTCTTGTGCAGGTTAGAAAATGTCAAGCATTAGGGTGTTGTAAATGTTTTACGGACTCCCTTGATTTCAGGTATAGGGGTGTTCAAAATGAATGTTGAAAAAAAGGAAAGGGGGTGTTTAAATTTTTTTTGAGACAAGCATGGGTACAACTTTAGACTGTGAGTGCCACCACCAGGACCCCGATCTGGGCCAGTATGGCAGGTAATTTTCGAACTTGAAACAAGAGAGGTGTGCTACCACTCCTAATGCCCTTCCTGACCCTGACTGTGGATCTTATCCTGCACTGGGAGGCCCAGTGATATTGGGAGAGTAGCTTAATTCCATGTTGGCTCCTTCCTGCTCCCCTTGAGTTGCTTTAAGATACACCTCCAATCTGTCAGGTCATCAAAGAATTTGGTTAGCACCCTCCCATGTTAGAAATCTGGATTCTCCCTGGGGGGTATAGTCCACATCTGAATTCTAGCCTCCGTAGTTCTGACCAAAAGTCTAGGAAACACCTCCTTTTTGCCATTGTGTGTCTAGAAAAATCTTACACAATGTGTAATGGCTGGTTATGTAAGCATAGTTTACCCTCTGATTTTTCACTTTATCCAGGTTCTGAAGTACCTGAGAGTGGTGGAGGAGGCAAATTATATGGGGTCTTGTGCCGTTTTGTGCTTTGGTTCCTGAGGTCTCACCCTATGAGCACTTTCAATCTCCAATGTTGAGAAAAACAATACTGTTGAGAAAGGAGGGCAACCACTGGTTCATCGACTTAATCATGTCTGAACCCTCCATGCCTTCAAGAATTCCAAATACTCTTATGTTGTTTCTGCAATATCTGTCCTCTAACTCATTGACATTCACCTCGAGCTTGCACAACCTTACCTGCAGCTGCTCAATGCCCTCCATTCAAATTCAGCATGGATATCCAGTCATCCGTCTCCTGTAGGTGTCCTGCAAAGTCCCCCATCTCTGCCCGCAAGGTTTTCATTTCACCTTGCACCTTCAGTGTATGTTTCTCCACTACCGCCATTGTCAGCTTCATATTGAACAATTCCTCCAAAATCAAGTTTTCCTGTTGTGTGTCTGAAGCCTGGCTATGTGGCATCTTCTGTGGAGGTGTGTGTATGGGCGAAGACTTTTCCCCATTTGTATGCAGGCTTTCCTAGATACCATGCTCCTTCGACCTGTTGCTGGGTAATATCAAACTTGTTGTTTACTTGAGGGTAAATACACTCTTCTACTGTATACAAAGCAACCCAAACTGCGGTTTCTAGAGAGTCTGATGAGCCCCATTGTGCCTCAGCTGTACCCTCATGTGTCCTAGTGTCACAATGCCTCAGTTGCACATGATGGAAATCACATAATAGGCTGCGGTTCTTGGGATCTCAGCACATCATCCATATACCACAGTCCCTTCCATAATGGGCACTGGGTTTGCAGTCTGTCCCAGTGCCATCAGCACTGAAGAGGACCCTGCCATTCCTATTGCTCCTGCCTGCTCTCGTGTCTTCAGCTAATCCCTGACAGGAGCCGGGTCTTCCTCCTGCCGCCCCCCCCTTCAGAGGCCGTAATTCTTTGATGCAGGCCCACTGGGCACTCACCTTCCAGACTAAAGTGGGGTCCTTCAGCTCACTTTATTGCCTCCCTGCTGATCTTGTGGTCGGCAGCAGGGGAGCGCTCTGCACACTTCATTAGCTTCTGACTGCTGCCGGTGCCATGCCACCGTCGCTCGCATTCTTTCCTGCTTTGAGCTCTGCGAGGCGCTTCACCTGCGTCTCTTCCCCAGCACTCACTCAGGGTATTCAAATGACGATATGCAGAAGAATCCCGCACCCGCACAGGTAAGTGTTGCTTTATTTTTTTGTGTTGCTGGTGTGGGGTACGGAGGTTCAGAGGCTTGCAGACAGTGCTTAATTTGTGCCAGTGTTTGCCAGTGCTGAACACCAGGGCTCTTTTTGGGCACCGGCACTTCTCAGCTGAGCAGAGCAGGCCGTATGTCAACAGCAGCAGCAGGGCAGAGGCTTTGCCACGCTGTGCCCCATTAGCATTCTTTTTGTTTTTTTGTCAGATCAAGCCAGGACGCAGTCTGCTCCATGCCTCTGCCTTGTCCGTGTGGCTAACTGGCTCCCTACACCACCCCTCCTCTCCCCACCACCTATGGGATGATACAAGGTGCACAGCGCACAAGCCAGAGCCAGGCGGCCATTAAATGCTCAGCGCCAGCGGTAGTTAATAGCCTGCTGTGAGAGGCCTGGTTGCTCCTATTTAATTAAATTTCCACTGCAGGTAGGCATCTTGCAACTTTGCCCGCACCGTATTTTTTTTTTTAGAAGTATGAATATGAAATGTGGGGGCTGTGCCATGAGCGCCAGCTTTGAAAAATAAAAATCTTTTTTTTTGCAGCGTGACCTGACTGCCTGATACAGGTAATGCTGATGTACATTTATGTTTTTTTTTAAGTTCTGCTTGTTTGTGCGTGCCAGCCAGGGCCCAGGCATAGACACAGTGAGTCAGACACACCTTGGCTGGTGCGCATGGGCAGGCAGAGGAGTGAGCAGAGACCCAGTCGGCGCCATTAAAAGTGAGGCTGTTTTTCAGTGTTGTAGACCCCGAGGTGCAGTGACAGTCAGTCGCTTGGCTCAAGGTTAGAGCGAAGTGAGTGACAGTATGTCCTAAATCAAGAGGAGTATGAGCCCTATTAGAGTTTGTTGTGCAGATCAGGATTGAGGTCCACTGACAGAGCATTTTAGTTCAACAAGTATGCCCCTCAATCAAGAGCAGTATGTGCACTGACAGAGTTGTGCTGTGCAGGTCAGGATTGAGATCCTCTGGCAGAGCATTTTAATAATAAAATAATAATTTAGCATTTATATAGCGCTACGAACCCTCAGGTATCTGAGCGCTGCTTATTATTACCCACGGTGTGTGGTGTCCATTTATCGACCTCAGAAGGATGAAAGGCTGAGTTTGGCCCTGCCTTTCCGGGATTCGAACCTGTCAGCAGGCTCTGCACAGATGCCAAAGGGAGCCTCTACTCCCTTTGCTACCGTACTAGCTATTTTGGTTTATATGTTGTGCCAAAAACACGGGATTGAGGTGCGAAGTCTGAGCATGCTTGTCTGGAATGGGGGAGCTGCAAGCGACGATTTATTCAGAGCTCTGCTGTGTTAGCCTTGGAGAACCGGTGTGTGTCCTGTGGCACACGTTAGAATCAAGTAGTCTTGCAGCATACACGACTGCACTTGATAATCACATCTTGGGAAGAGGAAGCCTCACGATTCGCGAAGTGCATAATGCAGGATCAGGTCACTGGAGCACTTATGTATGGTGCAACTCGTCATGGAATTGCTTTGGATGCTACATGAAACGGTCAGGTAGATTGTCAGAACGGTTGCAATGGGCTCTGGTAGTGGAATAGAGGACTGCATGCAGGCTCGTGAATCATACACAATCACTGCTACAATAGAATTAGAATCCGGCCTATGAAATGGAGGCCTTCAAAGAGCTACATAACCTGTATGTCGAAGGCATGCAAGAACACGGGAGGCTGCAAGTCAGGTTTGCGGAGCACTGTCAGAGCCATTAAGCACAACCATGTTCACACTTACGAATGTTGCAGTTGTGATGGGCAGCAAATGGGACATCATCAGAACTATAGTATTAAGGGCCCATGCATGGCACTGTGCTGTTGCAGGTGCACTGGCAGACCTGTGAATGGGCCCGAATGCTATAATAGGAGGGGATGCTAATCAGCATTGAGCTTCAGACTTTTGGAGGAGCTAGTCCCTGAAAAGAGGCGAGTCCTGTCCGCCAGGAAGGATTACAGTGCATTTACAGATCCACGTATGGATTCCGCTTTCCGAATCACTGCCTGCCCCCGTTAGGAGAGTAGTGCGTCAGAGTTCTGTGCAAAGCCCAGGATAACAGAGGCCCGGCAGGCCACAGGGAAAGGGACTTGTGTCCCACGCTCCTTGAGGCGGACTGCCAGAGCCATGTGTTATCCCCACTCCTGGCACAGCGGCTGGAAGGCTGGAATACCATGGGGTGCAGTGGGATAGGAGTGAGGTTGGACTGAGGTGCGCTGGGAGAGCAGAGCTCCTCGCGATTTCCCGTTCTGCAATGCTATAGTGGGGGTGCTGCTGCCTTCAAAACATGAATCCCCTGCACACGTGTTAGCATTGGGGAAGTGGACGTCATGTTGCTTTGATAGCTGTTAAAAATCAGACAGGAGTTTTATACTCTTGTTCTTCTGTCTCTCAATGCATGGTTGTGGGGGTGTTTGCCAGGGCTCAGCCCCGGCACCTATTGTCTCAGACTCTTAGTGATTATGAAGTGATGATAGCCAGAGCATCCATTAACACTACAGAGCAGGAGTGAGCTGTAGATTAACCCCAAATGTGTCAACACTGTGGGGAGTAGCAGTGGGTGGTGGCAGCAATGGTGGGGAACTGCCCACCCGCCATGTCACAAGCGGGCTAGAAAATATTTGGGCCCTGGCACTTTTTGCTTACAAACTAAGCACTGCTTGCAGCCAATTTCTGGCTGCCAAAGCACGCCCCCAGCCCTTTTAATTATTATTAGCAGAAGTACCCGTTCCTCGAATGGGTTATGTAGACAGGCATGATAACACTGATCCTGTAGGTCGCTATTCCGATTTGCTTATCACATGATGTGCTTTGCACCGAGAGGTAAACTGCACTACGAATGGACACATGTGGCTGGCTGATATACCCCAGAGCAGACGGGGGGAGGCGAGAGTTGGTGTGGTGTGGTGTTGCATACTTGGACCTGCTGCGCTCTCTCCACACCTGCCGCCTCACCCTGGCATGGTGCAGTTCGTTGCAGTGCATTGTGGTGCAAATATCTTAGAAGCCATGCATCCTAGGGCCTGGACCTCGAGTTGCGTTCCTCGTGTCAGGAATGGTCCTCCTATGACCACATTGATGTTTCGCCGATTTTAGACAACAGTCTCATGTGTGAAGGTGCTGAAATCCTGGTAAAAGATTGGGGTGTCCAAATGTCATGTAGTTAGTAATGTCTGGAAGGTCCTAAAAGGTAACTATGCAAAATTTGGAGCAGATGGGTGAACAGGTGTGGAATTGTATTAGGAGCAACGCTTTGCCAATCCACAAACCCACAAACACATTTTGACTTGTGCTGAATTCCATGGAACAGGGTGGGGTGTCCAAATGTTATGTAGCCAGTAATATATGTAGGGGCCTAATAGGTAACTATGCAAAGTTTGGTGCAGAATGGTGAAACAGTGTGGAATTGTTTCAGAAACAATATTTCGCCAAGACACACAACCACAAAAAAAAATGTACTTTCTGAAATCCAGAGAACGGGGTAGGGTGTCCTGATATCATGCCGCCAGAAATGACCAGAGGGTCCTAACAGGTAACTATGCAAAATTTGGTGCAGATAGGTGAAACGGGATGGAATTTTATAAGGAACAACGCTTGGCAAGCTACAAACCCACAAACACATGTTGACATTTGCTGACATCTGGGGAAAAGGGTGGGCTGTCCAAATTTCATGTAACCAATAATGTCCGGAAGGCCCTAACAGGTAGCTATTCAAAATTTGGTGCTGATTGGTGAAACCATGTGGAATTGTATAAGGAACAACGGTTCGCCACAAATCCCGCCACGAACAAACAAACACATTTTCACTTTAATATATAAGGATAGAATGACATTATGCACAATTTGAGACACTCAATAAAATCAACAGTTGGGTCTCAATCGTGCCATGATTAAATGTATGTAATAAAAAATGATAAACGTAAATGTAAAAGATTTTTTTTTAAAGACACTGTTTCTCGGATGAGTGATAACTTTGCTCTGCAGCATGCCAAGGAGAGGGCGCATCACAGGCCTCTTGACGAACTAGGAAAAGATAGCACGTGCTGTTTAAAGAGCCCCCCAGGATTTATTTGCCAGAGAATCCTGCATGATTTTTAAACGATGTCTGTGTATTTAAAGCTATTTAGCCGCGCTTAATAATTCTGCGAACAGTTGAAAATAATGCTGTTCATTTACCTAAATAGTTGCACACACATGTCCTATGATCAAATAATTTGGGGGTGCGCTTTTTTTAGTTTGATGCTTCTGAGTAAAGATCCCTTGGGAGCATTCTCGAGAGCCATACACTGTCGGGCTCTACTGAATACATTAGAGTCACTGTTGATGCTGCTGGAACATAACTCTTGGACACCCATTTAATGGGTGTGTCATGGTGAAATGTTTAAGATAGAAACGTTGACTTCTATTCCTGTTTAGGAGATAGAAATGCAAGAAGCATAGCCAGTCAAATAGTTTTATTTAAGTAAAGTACCATAAAATCTCCTACAGTAGAAACATACAACCGCAGCATACATGATCAACAGAAATTTCACAGGCACAACATACAACAAGAAAGTCCAATTCAAGCCACATAAATAGTAAGAATGCGTGTTTCAACTATAATCATTAGCTAAAAACTTTAACATTTTAATTTTATTTTCCAATACTTTTAATAATATATCAGCAGCATATCACCTCTTCTTTCTCAATTTCTATTTCAACCACTAAGTCAAAATAAAAATCCACCTTGGACAATTCAAAACTCCACGCTCTATTTAGGAATTGAGGGGTCCCCCAAAGAGCAGGCTCAGAATGAAGCTGGAGACAAAAGAGTAAACCCTGTCTTATTGTTCTTAAATTTTTGGTTCTAAACAGGATAAGAAGATGCCTGCTCCTCAATGTTACACAAGGAGGAGAACACATTAAGACATGGCAGATGTCTTCACAGACAGTCTGGCAAAAGAATGGCAGCAGCTCTCATTCTGCTCTCATAGTCAGAATGCATCCTCCAATGCATTGTGTATCCATCCTCACTTGTTTCCAACAGGCTCAGGGTGATGCTTTGGTTTGTCATGCATGCAGAAACTCAGGACACCATTTATGAATCCATGAGTGTCTCCCTACAGCTTCCTGGCTGATCGAAATGTGCACAGAGGGGACAAAGGGACATCTAGAAGTATTCATCTATGATGATGCGCGCATTCTAATGCTCTTTGTGAATGGGGAAAGCTGTTTGCCAGCAGCTCATTCCTTCACTTGCATGAAAAAACATCTGTGAATGGGGCCCACCTTCTTAAAGAATTCTGCTTAGCATAAAATAGATCTGTGAATGTATTTAAACCATTTTAAGCATGAACTGAAATTAATTCTCTACATTTCTATAAATACCTCTACTCATACTTTAAACTAATTCTGTTCCCATTTTGAAAGAACTCTGCACATTTGTTCAAACAGTTTTTATATTTAAACAATTCCATGACCTTTAAGTTACAATATGCATTTCATTTTTTTGATAAATATGGCAAGTAAGAAGATGTCTACATTTGCAGCACAATGTATTTAAGGACTCAATCTATGTTTTGTTTAAATTGAACTTTTGCATGGTGAACGTTTCGCAGTTAAACCTGTGCGTAATGTGTGTAGCCAATATAGGTAAAGCAGAACAATAGGAGAATGCTTGAGCGCAGAACCATGTGCGAATTGCAAAGGAATTGGTAGAGGCAATTAAAGTCTTGGACATTTTGCGGGTGAGAATTTCACAGCGATGCTCTCTAGACGGTGCTTGTTCGGCCACCCTATGAAACAGCCGTGCAGGGAGTACGGTCAAGCACAATCTTGTTGAAGGAACAGCGGGTTGGAAAGGTTTATGGGGGGAGCAAATTGGATAGGTCATCTGGAGCATTGCCTTTGGGCATTTTGTGTACTAGTGCTATATAAACTAGTTCTGCAACAACTCAAACCACAACACATTTTAGGCGGGATATCGTTCCATTGGAAAAGTTGGAGGATCCTAGTGTCATCATCCTTTGAGGGTGAAAAGGATGTTGCCATCCCCTACAGGGTCCTATAGCCTGCCCCCCTGGTTTAATAGGGCAATGACCTTTCGCCAATGGCACCGGGACATGTTAAACCTGTAGTCTATTTCCAGCACTCTTCCACTGGAAATAGACACAAAGGGTTTTCACTTCTTGAGGTGTCGTGAGGGCGAACCATGGGAAGCGGTGCTTATGGCATGGATTTCAAGTGAGCTTTGGGAGGGGTTACTTGTTCTATCCCCCACCCCCAAAGTAACCCACAGCTATTTACAGGCTACCGAACCTTTGGACCAATGTCCCACAAATGTTTGTGATTACATTTGTGGGGTTCACCCAGGTTTATTACTAACCAAGACCCTAAATGCACATCTCTGTCTTGCTAAAAAGTCAGAGAGATTGTAGAAAAGGGAACATGTGAGCTTTCTCAAATCCTGTGATTGGTCTGTGGAAATTTCAATCACCCGGTACAATTTCTGTGGAACATTCATCAATTGCATGCATTTTGATTAACACCCTCTACATTTCCTATTGTACTGTACACAAGAATAATCCTGCAAACATGGTTTATTCTTTCTGAATGTCAAATTTGTAATGAACGGTTCCCCGATTTCTTTGCATGGAAAATAACTAAATTAAGAATAATAACGCATGTTCTATGATTCTTACTGTTTTAGTTTTGCTTCTTTCACAATGCAGTGCTGTTACATGCAAGTGCTAGAATCACCCAACTCCATTCACCCACCTCTGCAGAATTACTAGGTTCCGCGTTCCTTGGGGGTTGTGAATTTGTGACGTGAAAGCTCTACTTATATATCCTGGAACAGTTCCTTTAATACACTCAGCTTTCAGCCTACATAAAAAAATGTTCCTTCCTTACCCTTTCATGGCCCTTTAAGAGTCTAGTGAAAATGATGAAAGTGCCATTCAATAATAATTAACATAAAGTAAAGGCATGCAAAATCTCAATACATGTTCATTAAAAACGTTCTATTTACCTCAGCCAACAGGACTTACTGGTGCCCAGCTTGAAAGTAGTCTGAAAGAACATTGCCTCAATGCTTTTTTTTTCTTTTTGCAGCGTGAGATTAAAATAACTACAGAAAAGCGAGGGCTGGAGGGAAGAGTCAGCCAATGACAGCCTGTAGCTCGCGCTGTGGCTTTAATGCAGAAGTGTGGCATGCCACTCCTGCCACCCGAAAGATGATGATCACAGCATCACTTAAGCATGGTTGACAGTGCCACAGCGAGACTTCCCTTCCAGCTGTAACAATCATATCGCAATTCATAGGTTTATCTGCACGCTTATAAATAACTATTTCTGGAGCCTGTGTTTAGTGCATAATTGAATCTTTAAAATACAAAAGAGAAACCCAGATACAATCCTTTCAGATCACATCAATCAGAATGCTAGTGCTTATATATTCCCCTTGATGATGGAGACCATGAGGGTCATCACCAGTTGGGGGGAACGGGAAAATGCGGCGGAAACGCTATTACCGCTGCATTTACCGCTCCACCCGATCATGTGTTCCGGGGCAAGCTCTGAGATGGAGGTTAATGCACCAGCTGTAAGGCCCATTTCGGTGCTATTACCGCTGGCTCGATTACCGCTGGCACTATAACCGCCGGCGGTAATAGCACCCTCAACCCCAATGTCCAAATTACGCCAGACTGATTTGCGGTAACACTAATTGCATTGGGCAGTATCCCGGTGCCCAACTCATGATGAGGCCCAATGAAGCTTAAAGCATTCCCATTCTGCGTAATACACTTCTGTAAGATTCGGTTTTTAAAAATGATCATGCTGGGTTATGTGCTTTGTTTACTTTCCAAGTCAGTTCTATACAATTGGATCATTTTAGTTCATGGTAAAAGCAGGGGGGGAAAGTGATACAGTGCAGAAATTGCACAATGGGTGCACATGCCAGCTTCACCTCTTTACCAGTGTGTGATCTTTATCTCGTATTGCCCACCCTATCAAAAGTACCAGTCCCTAAACCTTTCAAAATTGACACTCTTCAGAGTGATTTCGTTCTCGGGGTATGATCTTCAAAACAGCCTCATTCATGCTTTCGCTGGCTATAGAGTGGCCTCTATAATAATAGTGAGTCTTAATGTCTTGCACTCCACAACCACTTGTTTCTTTTCTCTCTGATGGCACTGCTACTTGAAAACCATATCCCTTTTCTGATCTCAGTCCGTCTGGCTACAGGCACCTTCCTGGTAGCTTCTAATCTTCAGCCACTATGCATTCTCTGGTATGTAGTGACTAAAAAGCTGTAGGATTCCTCCAGTTTTAAAAATAATAAAATAATAATGAGTATATCATAACATCACAGGAAATAATATCACCTGCCAAATGGCCTTGAACAGAGACGGTGTGAGGGCCTTTCAATCTATTCCATTGAAAGGGCCCCAGCAACTGCCCCCATGTTGGCAAGACAGCAATCTTATGACACAGCAATATATGCCTTTCATTCGGGTCTTTAAATGTGCATTAACCCCCTGGCTGTATTTCTTTGTCTCCATTATAATATATAAACCCCGCGGGTTGGCTGTTGTTCTCCACTCTAAGAAAGCGGGGCTCCCAACCATCATGTTGAAATAGTCCCCCGCGAGCAGTGACACATCTTTAGCCTGCCCTGAACCACGAGGTTCTAAGCCTGATGTGAAATGAATTACAGAGTTTTTGGCAGAGGGAAGAAGAGCATGAGAGACTGGGAGAAAGGAAGTGCGAAGCATAAATAGCAACAACTCGGGCAAGGCATGGGGTGAGCGGGGCAAAGAGAGCGTGGTTAAGAAGAGCTAAACACCTCAAGAGGAAATGGAGAGGGCCAGGGGTAAATGGGGAGCCCGGTTGGGAGTGTAGCAGGGACAAGGAGTGCGACTTGAGGTTGGCAGTTGACAGGCGTATGGAGTATGCACATGGCTCGGAGAGTGAGCAGTTAGGCAAAGTCAGCTGCGAAGGGGAATTGTTGAAACGTGATGGGTGCTGCTGACCGGGGATAGAAGAACACGTACGGGTAATTTGTGTACCTTTATAGGTGATAATGATCATTAAAGTTAATGTAAAATGAGCATGAGCCACAAGCAAAACTTTATAATAAAAGAAATATTGTTATATCAAGACTGGGACATCTGGGACTCGTCACTCGTCACCGAATGCCTCAGTGTCTTGTCATTATCACTTAAAATATGTTTGGCTGGCAGTGGAACAGGATCCTAAAATAAACACAATCATTGCTAATATTTCAACTACAACATATATTCTGAAAAATCACAGAACTAAATACCAATGACTGTTCTGTAAAAACACAGATAATTCAGCATGATGCAGCTGTTTCACGTGTCAGGTGTGCACATTAAATTCTTTTCTAGTGTGCATGTCTTTTTTTATTACTGGTATTTAGTTCTGTGAATTCACAAATATATGTTGTGGTTGAAATATTTGAAATTGATTAGTGTGTCTATTTTAGGATTTTGTCCCACTGCCAGTGCGAACATTGTATAAATGACAAGTGATAATGACCATATGACACTGAGGCACGGGTTGTCATTATTCAAAATAAACAACTATTTTATTCTGCAGCTTTAACTCTGCTGCCCCTGTGTGCTGGGGCCGGGGTCTAAGGGCACAGCCTGTGGAGCCATAAATCAACTTGATGATGTACAAATAGCAGTAGGATCAAACACCTAAATCTGTAGGCAGTAGGAATGCCTAAAAAGCAGTAGCCTAAAAGTATGGTGTAGCATTCTCCTTGCCTCCAGTTGGTCTCCTGTAACCATGATAGAGCACCTTTGCATTCTGTGAGGCAGCTAATCTGAGTAGTCCGTCTAGTCTGTGTCTATTCTCCATCATATGTACCTTTTCCATACAATCTATGTCCTGCATTCATACTATGGCCCGTGCACCTTCCTCATGGCTGCTATTGATGAAACGTTTCCTGTACCTATGCTAGAACACATGTACTCTTATCGTGGACTGCTAATGTTGCCCTTGAAATGCTACTTGTTTATCATTCTGATTACAGCAAGAATCAGGAGAGTAATGGGACTGAGAGTATGCGCTATTATTTTGATCTGCGTGACCCAGCATACAAAGCTATGAATGGTGATCGCAATGAGGTGGGCACCACTATTTAGATCCCTTAATTGCTTTGGTTCGCTGGAGGGAGTCCTAAAGGGGCCCAGGCCCAGGGCCCCAAAAGTGCATGCACATGATAGCTGTGGTTGAGGCGCACCTGCTCCAGCACCACCCTACCCTCTTGCTGGTAACTGGGCAAGAGTGTAGAAAAAAGGGAGGCATGATGGACTGGGCGAGTCCAAAAATAAAATTAGAATATTCAGAAAAATAGGACGAGTAGCCTCATCGGTTACTAGAGCCAAATAAATTAAGGCAGAACCACCAGTTTGAAAGTGCATTGCTATGTTATGTATCTGCTGGTTGGAGGAGCCAAATAGACTAAGGCAGAACCAGCAGGGATTATAATGTTCCCGTTAACAAGGCTGAATAAAGTAGAATTCAGGAATTCAGCCCCACAAGTAGAATCTTTGGGTTGGGCTGAGCACAGGCGTCTTGGGGGTTGTCCATGGGAGGTTTGGTGGGCTGGCCCTTGATTATGGAAGAACGGTTTATAGTGACATTTTCAAACGTCACATTTTCGACATGCCATTTTTTCGAGACAAAAATGGCAAATTAATTTTTTTAGAATTGTTTTCTTTTTATTTTCTTTTTTTAACGGGTCGGGGTTGCCCACCAATCCCCTGTTTTTTTTTTAATTGCCACTTTTTTCTACTAATGAAACAAACATAAAACATATAAAATTAAAAAAAACTATTCGAAAACATTTTTTTTGACATTTGTGTTCTGAGATTTTGGCATGTCGAAAATGTTTTTGAAAATATAACTGGATGCATGGAAGAACTTCTACCAAGTACAGTCTAAGCGTTAACCAGGCTGAATAAAAAAGAATCCAGGGGTTTGGCACAACAATTAAATTTAAGTAAAGTTTAACCTCAAGGAAAACTCAATTTTAGCTAACATGTAAAGGAAGGTGAAACTAAAAATGACAAAAATGTAACAAGGAGAAACTAAACTTTAAAGGAATGAAAAAGTAAACTTCAATTTAAGGAACTGACATGTACATCACCTGATCATTATGTTATTTGCACTACCAAATCCTGGTCCTTGTGGCACCCCCCACGCACCGTAATCTTCAGAGACAAGTTGTTTGCTCATTTTTATGAATGTAAGGCATCTCATATTGTTTGAGACAAAAGCCCCATCCGCGTTAATTAACCATTGACATGAAACATTGAGCAGTAGGTTAGGGGCCTCACAGCCACTTGAAGAATCAGAAATAGCCACACTGGCTGCTTACCAAGCCAGAATTGCAGTGTATCATCACTACCCAGATGGCTTGCTTTGAGAACATAGACATCAACCACCTGGCCTTCACTAAATCATGGGGAACCCAATGCATACAACAAGCCCAACTGTGGAAGAGTGTGTCCCACAGTCTCTCACACTTTTATGCTGTTTGAAAGCTCATTGTGGTTCCCCCTGAAGTGGTGTCAGAAGCTGAGGAGAAAGACTGTGCAGACTCCAATAACACACTTTGCATTGAAAGGGACACACTGGGTTGTTGTTCCCTGACCATTTTCTCACTTTCCTTGTTCTATCTAGACTTTTAAATGTCTCTTTAGCGCATAACGTGGTTAGCACGTCCTCTTGAATATGGCAACTCCCTCTGCTGTGCTCATTCTCGGTCTCATGCACATGTTCTATAAACATTGCCACCTTGAATGTGGGGTCAAGGAAAGATGGTAGGAGGTACTCCAAATTCACCTTCATGCCAAACATGTGCGGTTCGTGTTTGAAGGTTAAGAGCAGTTCTATGGCTCTCTGCCCTGCTTCTGCATTGCCAGATACTTCATATTCCTTTACTGTATTGGATTGTTCTAAGTATGACGAGTACACCAGTGGAAGTACCTCGCTGTGTGACCTAACCCACAGGCATAACATAACCCTAGACAGGTGGCTCACCACCTCAGCCTAGGGAGAGACCACCACTCAGGGGTTTTAAAGAAGGTGGAAGTTCCATTGCAGAATTCTTTGCACATTTCACACACAGTTGGGGCAGTTAAAGAGTTCACATTTATTCTGGGTCACAACTCATTAACCAGCTCATGTAGTGGCAGATAATGACTTATGAAATGTGTCACCACACGATAGAGAACATGGACAAAGAAGGGCACAAACATAGCTTCACCTTTCCTCAGGGCAGCAGTGACTTCATACGGTTTATGGTCATTTCATCTAAATTCTTCTATCTAAAAAATGTCCATCTAATGCATTTTCTTCTTTTGCTTTGGGGGGTCCCCTCTAACCCCCCCACCAAATCCCCGTTTTTTACGATTTAAAATGCACCTGAACAAAAATTAATCCTTTACCCCCCAAAAAACATGCATTAGATGGACAGTTGTTGAGGCATTTGTGTGTTAGTGAGGCTACTTTGAGCAGGATTTTATCTGTAGTTTTGAGCCAATTATGGGTTCTCCTAATGTTCTCTCTTGGGGATGCTGAGCACTGCTCTGAGAGCGTTGTTTTGTAGCGTCTGTATTTTGTTAGTGACCTGCTTGCTAGCTCCTACGTAGAGGGCATTACAGTAGTCCAGTTTTGATAATACAAGGGCTCTGGCTAACGTAATGCAGCTCTGAGTGGATAAGAAGGGGTTGGCTGCTCTTATAAGCTTACACGTGTAAGCTGTGGAGGATGCCATAGAGCTAACCTGTTTATGGAAGGAAAGGGAGGAGTCGATGTATATTCCTAAGGTTTTCACTTCTTTGGCTACCTTGATTGGGTTCCCGTCTATAATGAAGTTGGTGTAGTTGTGGTCCAATTTGGTTAGGTTTGAAGTGGAACCAAGGATGATGAGTTCAGTCTTGTCATCATTCAGGCATAGACTGTGAGAAACCTATATCTACAACATTGAAGAATGGTTGTCATTGAAGAGACGCAACTTTTCATGGGTTTTGTTTTATTTTGTAACACACTCAAAAGACTCAGGATCCATGGGCATCTTCAGTGCTAAAACAGTGGTCTTTGCTTTGGAGGACCAGGCAACAAAGCTGGTGTTCCACCAAAAGGGCTTCTGAAAAGCTGTGTATTTGCAAGGTTCTCTGGTGTAGTTGTGTGGGATGTTGGTGTTAGAGAGTCCATTGTCTGTAGTAGTAGTAGAGGGGTGGGATGCTGACTTTTCACCTTTTCCTTTTTGCCAAATACGTGGGTGATGCCATCTCATGTGGGCCCACTGGCAAGAGGTGCCAAAATTGCCTGTCGCCTTAAATCGCAGAATACTTTTTTGTGTCTGTGGCAGGAGGCAATATGTGGTTGTTGGTTTTCAGCTGTGGAATAACTCTGCACACTAGACTTTTATTTAGTGCTGAGACAGGCCTTAACCTTGTGTCCTCTTTCTTGTGGTCTGCTCAGTGAACCTTGCTGTGTAAGCTTGATGTGTTATGTTGATGATGGAGGTGTTGACGTGATTGTGTGCTAGGATCAACAACCACTATCATGTGCGTTTTCTGACCATCTTTGGAAAAGAGTGAATACTGAAGCACAGGGAGGATCTGAAGCTACTTTCTCTGCAGAGTGCTTGAGCTTGACAAGTCTATGGCTTTGTCAATGCCTGCACTTTCTTGCTCTCATCTCATCATCTCTCTGGCTATCGGTGGCATCGTCTTAGTCTATGAAGACGTTTCAAGTTCTCAATCTAATATCAGCTGATGGAGCACAATCCATGTTATGATCTGCAGTGTGGCTGATTCCAAGGATCAGTGCTGGGGGATCTACCGGGATCCAGTCTTGCTCATCATCTATGGATTGCTCCCTTTCTTCCTAAGGAGATGTCATTTCTTCTCTATCTCGCGCCTCGGATGGGGCTATACCTCCTCACCCTTCCTCACCCTTAACTTTGCCCTCCATCTCCGATTGAAAGTCTGCCAACGGCACATGCAGGATCACTTTTCTTACCAATGCGACTGATTCACTTGAGGCAAATTCCACGTACTATCTGGGCTACTCCATCCAACACATGCCGCTGTCACTGTAGCTGACGGAAAATGCCCAACAGATACATTCCTCCACAGCCTCTACTCCACCCCCTTCCACATTCTGGTACTTCATCAGATTGAGACATGATATGTATGCAACTTGGCAGTAGCACAACAAGTAGACAGCGCAGGAGCCACATAGCACGTACCTCTGGAAACGCTCACAATGCCTGCCTCACTCGAACTCACTGAAACACAAATGCTTCAAGTTTTCTTGGAACCCGGCTTGTTTATACTTATCATGTGTCATTTCCTATTTTAGAGAATAAACAAGTGCTAATTTAGGATCATTGATCGACCTTGTGGGATGTATTTACCCATGCATCCTAGCCCTACCTCAAAACTGTGCAGTACTGACATGAAAACATCATGATGGCCAGAGCTTCCCAGAAAATGCACAGGGAAATGCATGAAGAATAGGCTGCCATTCATTTTTGCCGATGTTATGGGCACAGAAGGAAACTGCCTAAAACCACCATTGGACTACCCACACAGTAGTCTGAAACCATTGGGAATGGCAATGCTGATTGCCAAAAGCAAACCCATAATTGTTGGGAATTCATTTTCTTAAATCCCAAAAATGGGTGCAGTACCAGTACTCACCACTATCCAAAAGCCGGCAGTTTAAAACCACCCTGTGTTTCTCTGAAGGCAGGCTCAAACTGTCTATTTTAAACATTGCAACACATCTAAAAACTCACTGGACACCAGCAGACATTTGGCAGAATGGAGTTTTGTGTGCCTACAAAATCTGGGAAATGAAGAGCCCAAAACAATGCTTATAACAAAACTGCTATGGAGTCAGCAGTTTAAGTTGCACTGGATTTAAAGACACTAAAATCGAAAATGTTTAGATTAAATGAGTGAGCTATGTTTGGTGTCACATGCCTTTGTAACTGTTTAAATGTCATAGTTTTAAACTTAGAATCAGCCTTCTAGCTGCATATGTAAAAATGTTTAGTTTTATTTGAATGCAGGAACTGGGGAACAAAAAGTGACATTTTATCTGAAACTTGGCTTAAGGAACTGAATTCTGCCTGGCAACTACCCCCATCAGGTGTGAAACTTGAGTCACCACTGTGTTCCCAGGCCAACCTTCCTTTTGCTGCCCACACTAAGGATATGCCATCTATCTGATAATTGAATTATCTGTGCTCTGCAGGAGAGTGAACAAAGCCCTCTTCACTCAGGCAAAGGTTTTTATTACGCAGTCGTAAAATGTAGCTTCCTCTTGGCAGGAGCTGGGAGGGGCACTGCCTGTGAGAGCAAGCTGGCTTGGCAGAACTGGAAAGACCAGTATTTCTACCTTGTGCTGAGAGGAAACCACACCCCTTTGTAGCCAGAATATTGTTTAGAAAAAGATGAGTAACTCATAGAGCGGACATGTGAACATTTTATAAATGATACCATAATTCTTGTGATTTTTCTGCCCACATTTTAAGAGGTTTTTCGACCCGGTGGCATGTTCAGGGGGGTGTCAGCGGAAAAGTGGATATTACTCTAAATGTATGCATGTTAAAAATCTGAAACTTCATCAGTTAATGTCCCTACTCCCTGCACACATGTATGTAAAGTTGGGTCAATGTCAGAAATTGAAAAATCAGTTAAAAAGTGAAATATGTGCCATTTCTGAATGCAAGCTCCCAGGAAGAGCAGAGTTTGAACAGGGTATACCTCCTGTAATGCATGATGGGTGCATATGATTTTAAAACAATATGTACCTCTGCAAATATGTATTTGTTTCAAATCTAGATTTGTGTGTAAGTTGACAGGAGGAGTGGACTTTCTGCAGGCTGTAAAATGACATCACTCTGACTCACAGTTCATTCCCCAATCAAATGATAAATGGAAGTTTGACCAATTAGAAGCTGAGAGAGAGGTAGGGTCAGTGATGCTAGAACACACCCACATTCTAAACACATAAAAGCAGACAGACAGGACAGATAGGGACTTTCCAAATCCATCTGCAGCGGGACGCTCTGCCGGAAAAATCCATACTTACCTCCATACAACATCCAGAGATCCAGACTTCAAATTCATCAATCTATCCAGAACTAAGAGACCAGACCAGAGAGAAAGCAGTGCTGTACTAAGAGACCAGACCAGAGAGAAAGCAGTGCTGTACTAAGAGACCAGACCAGAGAGACCCAGACCAGCAGAGAGAGTGACCAGAGCCCAGTCTAAAACCCTGACCAGATCCGTGATGAGGCCCATTTAATTCAAGAATATAGTGTGAGTACCCAGCAGAACTGTGTAGAACCAATCTCTTAGTTTAAATTCATCTAATTCAATCTATTTAACCTAAGTAGAACTGCCTCCTAGCTGTCACCTGTCATTTCTAGTTGCAAGCTGCACTTGTCATTTTGAGCTTTTGAAATTTGCAAACCCAAAAACGACCTTTATTAAATCGCTCATATCTCCGCGACTGTTTGGGCTAGAGACTTGCAGTAACTTTCCTCTGATAGCTTAGAATCGTAGCTTTGAATCGCACCAAGAACCGCATTCCTACCCCTTATAGTTTTACCGCAATCGCGGAACACGCATCCGCGAATTTTACCGCGATTTGCAATTTCTTCACATGTAAAAACTGCTGCTGCTTGCCTTCCATTTGCCAGAAATTCGTTTGACCTGCTAACTATCCCTGCATCATTGCTAGTGTGAGCCTGGACTAACATTAACTAGATACCACTCACCCTGAACCTCTGTAAGGGAATTAAAAGCGTTTAGCATATTTTTTTAATTCATTGCCAGCACATATCAAAGCAATTTGGGCGTGTGTTTTCAAAACTCCTATCTGTTTTCTGTTGTCTAAGCTTGCTGGATTGAACTGATTACATTGATTGCATTTCTGAGAACTGTGTGCTTTCCTCCCATTTCCTTGCATTGCATAAAGAGGGGGGGAGTGAATAGCCAGAGAAAAGTGATTACATTGTTTGGTTGAAATCATATTGAGTATTTTCTGTACTGCATTCATTGAATATTGCATCCACCTGAGCTTACATAAAGCATCCTCTACCACATTATACTTTTGTTCCTATTTACCAGTGTGCTATCTTATCCATTTCATGTCAACTCATTAGTGATTATAAAGAAGTGTGCTAGTGCCAGATTCTCCATTGTTAATCTTTATCATATCAGATTAAGGGTGATATTCAATTATTAATTTATTATAAAGTGGGATATATATACCTATTGTTTAAATTATCAAATAAACCTTTTAACTTGCAAAACAGAACTACTTCTTGGCTCAGTGGGGTCAGGGGGATTCCAAGAGAGGGGTGTTATATAGGGGTAGTCATCCAGAACGCATGAACTGGACCTAAAGATACATCAATAAGGGTTTTCATTCAGTATTCTAGACTAGGCGTTAACTTAGCTGTAGTGCTGAATTGAATCCTCTTACAAAGTGGGGGCTCGTATCCGGGATTCTGGGTTAGAATACCACTTGTGCAGCTTAATACAGTGTGCTAACTGACGGGATACATACATCCAGTCGGATCACCACGCTGCATTACGCTGTGAAGCATTCCTCAAAAGGGACACTCCAAGAAAAGTTCTGTTCTGCAAAAATAAAATACAAACTTCTGTAAGTCAGGACAGAGACCAATCTCTAGAATGACGACCTTAGTAGACATGAAAATGGCCAGAGAGCACTTCTTACACAAACTATTTGTGAGAGGTGAATGGACTCACCAGGACCAAACAATCTGGTTGCAGGCCATCACGCAACAGGTCACTGAAACAGGGTCAGATATATATAGAGATCAGGGTCCATTACACGTGGCCCTGAGTGAACTATATATGGCTCCTAAGGCCAAAGATGAGCACGACAAGATTGTTAGGATAGCGGCATATTTATATTTATACATGGGAGCCATACAGGATAAATGTGCTGAAGGCCATGATCTGGCAAAAAGGCAACAGATGGCGTTAGAGAAGGCCCAAGCTGATCTGGACTCTTCTGAGCAAAGGCTGCACAGAAGCCAGGAGTCAGAAAATGAGACCAGACAGTACATCACTAAAATAAAGGAGGATATGGATGTGCTGCAAAAGGAAAAGTCAGAACAGGATACCAGATTTCTGGCCTTGCAGAAGGAACACCAAGAAGGTTTGGACTCCCTACTGCAAAGCCAGAAAAAGCTGGAGCAACAGCTAGACTTCAATAGGGCATGTGCTGAGCAGGTAGTCACCCTGCAAGGCCACCTAGATAGAGTGAAGGAGGAGAGCAATAAACTGATTCTGAAAGACCTGGATACCCAGGCAGAGTTTGATCAGGAGCGCCAGAAAGCTGGTGCCTTCCAAAGGCAAAGGGACGACCTGGCGGCACAAATGCAGGCTCTTAGTCAGGAAAGAGACGCCTTAGGCCAGGAAGTCTGCCATTTAAAAAGATAAATGGAAGAAAATCACCTGGCCCACCAGGGGCTGGGTGATCTCCAAAAAGAAAACCAGAACTTGGTAGAGCACACCAGAAGGGTGGAAGATGCTCTAGCAAGAAAGGAGCAGGCCAATAGGGACATTGCCCAGGAGGTAAACCTCCTGCAGCAAAGACTGGCCCAGTTCTCCATGACCAACCAGGAAGCACAGAGGGAGAATGAGGCCCTCTGTCAACACAATGATAGGCTCCAGCAACAGGTAGCGATGCAGGAGAAACTGATAGAGTCGAGTAAGGCCTTAACAGAGGAACTGAAAGCACAAATGCAGGCTCTTGCATTGCAACAGGGAGCAGGGGCGGATAGAGATGAGGTCCGCTGGGAAAGAGAGATTCCTGACCATAACCGCAGGAGCCCTAACACCAGGGGCCTTCATCTCCCCCAGTCCCTGGACTCTACCACCCCCATGTCCCCTGGCGCACATGAGCACAGGGCCGCAGGGATGGCAGATCACTATCCAGCTAAGAGTATGGGGCTCATAGGCCAGTACCACTCAGGAATGGAGGGGTGGGCATCCGGGTATGGGCACCCAAGTACAGTACAGTTCAATGGGGAACCCCAGGAGAGTAGGCCCATTAAGGGCATCCTGAAAACCTCTGCCCAGTTAGGTCAGTGGAGGGGGTACCCATCAAATCCTGGCAGCAAGGAGGAATCTGAAGACTCCTCTGAACTGCGCAGGACACAGGAGACCAGGTCCCCACATTCTGCCAGCCATTCCCAGGCTCGCAGAATCCGGGAAAACCTGGAAGAACAGACGGGAACCTCTGGGAGCAGTGCCTCTGAGTCCGAGGAAGAATGGACAAGGGTTACCCGAACCAAAAAGGCCAATAAGGCAAAAAGGGCCTTGCTTAAGGACCCCTTAAAGCAGATTAAGGCGATCAGGAGCGTCATCACGCCTTACCATAAGAACGCTAAGTATTCTGTTTGGGAGCACTTAGAGTTGTTTGAACAAATGATGGAGACTTTCCATTTGAAGGACAGCCAAAGCTGTATTCAATATGTAAAGTGGACATTCTCCCCGGAATACTCCAGTTTCTTTGCGGGGCTGGAGGACCAAAATCATTTAAGATGGTCCACATATAAGGCGGCCATCCTGAAACATTTTTCTGTTCACAGAAATCCTCAAGAGGCTCGCAAGGCGGCCTACAATTTGCAATGTGGGGAGGATCAGGCCCCATGAGAATTTGTGCAGGAGTTAAAGCGTGCTTTTGCGCAAACCACCAGAAGGGTGCGCACAGATAGTAGAGAGTTTGTCAATACATTTTTCCATGCCTTGCCCAAATATATCATGACCCAGCTTGTGAGGGATTTTCATGAGAAAAGATCTTTAGACTGGGTCATTGAACAGGCTACCCGGATCTATGAGGTGCAGAAGCCCATAGAAAATAAAAGCAATGCCCAGAAAAACCCCAAAGCCAACAGCACCCCTGCTGCTGCCAAGGTGGCAGAGGTAAAGGTCACCCCCGTTTTGGATTTGGAGATGGGGGGGCCTAAAAACCTACCTGCACCTAATAATGCTAGGCCCAGAAGGTCCTCGGGCCAGTCACAGACAGGGAGCCAGGGAGGCAGCCCCACAAATGGGGTCCCTCGCTCTCCTGATTATGTAAGTCCACGTTACAAGGGAAATCGACCCATCCTGGGTTATGTGTGGACTCCTCCAGCCCAAGGGGGGGGATCCAGCCAAGCACCTAACCCAGGGAACTTCCCTCCAAACTTCCCACAGGAGGGCAGAAATTTACCAAACCCTGGGCAGAACTTTTTCCCCAGATATCCTCCCGACTTTCAGCCCCAAAACCATCCATCCTTCTTTCCCCAATTCCCTGAGCCCAGACCACTGAATCCGGGAGAGGGGAGGCCAAGGGTGGAGGGGTACCCAACTCTTCCCAACCAGGGGTACTACCAAAGAAGGGACAGCTACCCTTCCCGGGATCAGCCCAGGGGAGAAAACAGGGCCCCGTATCAGCCTGAGCGGGTTTCCCAGTTAGAGCGCCAGGTTCAAAACATGGCGCGGGATCTGGGTCACATACTGAGGGCTCAGCAGAACCCTCAGATGGGCGTGCCGGCGCAGAACGCACCCAACTCTGGACCTGGTGCTCCAGAACAATGACGGGGTCAGCACCCCGATAACTCACCGGTTCCCAGGGAGGAGGCACAAAGGGAAGGGGGGTGTAAAGCCTTGGAGGAAGCTTCCTTCCTCACTTGTAAACAGCCCCTGGAAACCCAGGAACCGGAAACGAAATCTCTTGCCCCTGAAAGTCTGCCTCCTAAGGAGCAGAGGGGGGGTAGGAGAAACAAAAGACCCAAACAGACTCAGTTTGAGGAGGAGGTACAGATCTTCCAATTTGAGGGAGAGGGATCCTCAGAGGATCCTGGGAAAAGGATCTTCTCCTTCAGAGAGGGGGGAACTCCTCCCAAAGAAAAATGGGTCCCTAGGGATGCAAATCCAGACTGGGGAGATGTGGAGACTGAGCTACCGCCGCCCACCATCTCATCCCAGAACCAACAGCAAGAAAATCCCCTGGTTCAAACCCATCCTGGGGACTGCCTCCAAAAAGGGGGGGGCAGCCCAGAACCGGAACCAGGGGAACCCACAATGGCTCTGATCTCCAGTTGCCAACTTTTTCTTTCAGATTCCCAAGACTCTCCACAGAATTCTGCCCAAATCTCTTCGCTATCGATGTCCAAAACCAGAAAGTTAGCCCACCAGTTGTCCAAAAATGTACATTATCTGTGCCCCCCTGAGGAGAAGGAGGGAAGATATTATGCCCCGGTACAAGTACAGGGGCAGGGTACAATCTCGGCACTGGTGGACACTGGATCTCAAGCTACCCTTCTGTCCAGAAGGGCCTTTGATGAACTGAATGCAGGAAGGGGAGAGGATTACCAAATTCCTCTCACCTCTCTTCCGGGACAACTACAGAACTTTGACGGGAAGGAAATTCCCGTTGAGGGGACTGCAGACTTGGACATTAAAATTGGGCGACATAAGTTGAAACACCCGGTCATAGTTGTGACCCCAGAGGGCACCCCTTGTTTACTAGGGAATGACCTCCTGAGAAGGTTGTCACCCCTAATAGATTGTGTAAACAAGGTCCTCTGGACCCAGACTAGCCGACCAATAAAATTAAAACAGAGTGTCAACCATGTTAGTTTAAACGGCACCTGCCACATGGTTGAACAAAAATCTGACCAAGTAGAATTTCACTTCCAGAACAACCAGATTCCAGACGTGACAGTAATAGCGGTAGGACAACAGACTGGTGATGGGGGGTCCTCTCTATTTCTGAAAATCAACCTTCCTTCCAGTCTAAAGTGGTACTCCACGCTGGAAGGAAACACTCTGAGATTCTATACTAATCCACAATCAGAAACTCCCACTCCTATAGTCCAGAAAGATGTGAAATCAGCTCAGAGCCTGGCTGATATTCAGCAAATTGGAGAGCAGTTGTTCATCCCTGTTCAGTTAAATGATGGGAAGGACTCTGTTCTCGCTCGAGTGTGTGTGAACAACGGTAAGAGCTTCATCAGTGAAGCCATGTTTCGCCAACTCCCAAAAGATCCAGCCATTCCCACCTTCAAACTGATAGACAAGTGGGAAATGGACCTGGAAGCACCCAATTCAAAACATCTCCTGCCAAGCAGGTGTATGCTCAAAATCTCCATTGGCAACAAGAGCATAGTCCATAATTGTTGGGTCGTGCGAGACGTCACTGCCGCCTTTTACTTAGGCAGTGACATTCTCAATCGCTTTGCCATTAGTTGGGACCTAATAAACTTCAAAGCTTGGTCCCGATTAGCGGATAATCCCATGGGCTTTGATGATCCAGAAAAAGCATTTAGGTCAGCTCAATTGCTACCTTATGCAGTTGAAATTCAGGTAAAAGAGGAAGTCACCATCCCAGAAAGGACCCGACAATTCTCCCTGGAAGTGAAAGTTAAAAGAGGACAACATTTGAAAAACCCTGATGCTTACATACATCTAAATGATTCTCTCCAACAGCAAGGGTTGGGGGTAAACCCAACACCATTAGTCAACATAGAACATGGCACCATTCCAATAGAGGTGGATAACAGCGACTTAAAGAGTATTACTCTAGCCGCAGGCACCATTATTGGAATGGCGGTTGATGACCGACATTTTTCCATCGACTTAGTAAATGAACTGTTAGGACCAATCCCCAAGGACTGTTTTGACAGTGACAGTGAGGACAATACAACACCAGACAGGATTTTTACCCGGCATGGGGGGAACTTCCTGGTGTACACTTCCTGCCCTTATGGTAAGGAAGATGTGACTTGTGAATTCAGGAGGGATGAGGTGATTTTCCAGGTTCATGAAGGCTGCCTTGCCCACCTGAAGCCTCCGGTCCAAATCAGCACTCTGACCAGGGACTTCTCCACCCAGCTGGAGGAGGCCGCGGAGATAGCCAAACCAGAAGTCTTTCCAGGCTTCAGGCAGATGGTGGAAGAGAGAGTCAACCTAGCTGATGCCTGTGTGACTCTGAACAAAAGCAAAAGTTGAAACAAGTTTTCTTGGATTTCCAAGATCTCTTTGCGGTAGACTCATATGACTGTGGTCGCACTGACATCCACACAACAACAATCCCCACGGACCCTGGCATGACTCCTGTGTTTGTGAAGCAATATCGCTTGCCTCTCGCATCAATGGAGTCCCTTACTGAAATAATTAAGAACCTTGAGTCCCGGGGAATAATCCGTCCAGTCCACAGCACCTTCAATAATCCGGTGCTGGGGATATTGAAGCCAAACGGCCAGTGGAGACTCTGCGCCGACCTCAGGGAGCTCAACAAACGGGTCCATACTTCCCGATGGCCTCTGCCCTACATTGACCAAGGGCTGGCCCAGATTCAGGGGTCACAGGTATTCACTGCAATAGACCTGACCAATGGATACTGGACCGTGCCTGTCAGCAGGGAGGACCAATACAAACTGGCTTTTACCTTTGGGGGCCAGCAGTATACATGGACCCGGACTCCCTTCGGATACCTCAACTCCGGCAATGAATTCAACATTTTCCTACATAAGGCCATGCCCGACCTGGGTGCGAGGGGTAACCTGGCTTATGTAGATGATGTCCTCATCAAAAGTTCATCTGTGGAGGAACACATAGCGGAGATCCGTTATGTTCTGACACAGTTGAGGGCCGCCAGAGCAAAACTTTCCTTTCAGAAAGCACAGTGGTGTAGAACCCGTGTAAATTTCTTGGGGCATGAGATTACTCCTCAGGGTCTCTGTCCCCAGGAAAAGAAAGTGGAAGCACTTCAGAAACTGAAAGACCCCACAACGCTGCGGGAACTAAGGAGCCTCCTTGGACTGACTAATTACAGCAGAAAGTTCATTGAGGGCTACGCAGAGATCACCAGACCCCTGATTCATCTCCTGAAGGGGGGGGTCAAGTGGGAATGGGGTCCAGAACAAGCCGAGGCAGTAAAACAACTCAAAAGAAGCCTCTCACAAGCGCCTTGCCTAGCTTACCCTGTCAGAAACAAGGAGTTCTTCCTGGAGACAGGGTTCTCTAATACGTGCTTGACGGCCGTATTATACCAAAAGCATGACAAGGTCAATAAAGTAATCTCCTATGCGAGCAAAACTTTATCCTCTGTGGAGGAAAAATTCAACGATTGTGAGAAGGCACTCCTGGCAACGGTGTGGGCATTGAAGAATTACCGCCCGTTTATCCAGGGGGAACACATCATAGTGGAGACTCCACACCAGCCTCTGCAATATCTCCAAAGTGACAGAATCCGGGCCGGAAATGTAAGTAATTCCCGAATTACTTCCTGGATTCTGTCAATGCAAGGCTTTCCTGTGGAGGTCCGATATGGCCAAAACAAGAAGAGTCCCCTCGCACAAGGTCTGGCTGACTTGCATGATTGTGCCAGAGAAAACTGTCTCGAGGACGAAAGTCTAAAAATCAAGGACAACATGGAGGCATACCTTAATTCCCCACACAAGGTCTTTGAAGAAGACAAGTGTGAGGGAATGCCCACTGTCTATGTGGATGGATGCTCTTACCATATTGACAACCACGGGGAGAAAGAACTGGTTGCCGGCGTAGGGAATGCATGGGTGAATGAGTCCCCAGAACCCTCCGCTGGATACAAAATTGGTCCCCGAAGTAGTCAGGTGGCAGAATTGATGGCTGTGCATCAGGCCATCCTCACTGCTGTCCAGCATCAACTCCACGAACTGGTCATAATCACAGATTCGGATTATGTACGGAACGGGTTCGTGGAGCACCTGGTTAATTGGAAAACCAGAGGCATGTTATGTGCTAACAACAAACCCTTGAAACATGGGAAGTTGATCCAAAATATTGATGATCTGGTCACCTCGAATGGGATGACCATCTATTGGAAAAAGATCAAGGGTCATTCCAAAGTAGAGGGACCAGACAAAACTGGAAATGACTTAGCTGATCAGCTGGCCAAAACCGGAGCCATCCAAGGGGATCTAATTGAGATTGAGTCCCTGTTGGGGGAAATCCAGGTCACTGCCATCACTAGGTCCCAGACAAATGCTCACAACGACCTTTCAATTGCACAATGGAGTAAGGAGACCCCTGATGCTGATTTGATTACCGCTCAGAAGGGGGATCCAATTATTGGTAAGTTTTACCAGCACCTTGAGGACCCTGAGAATTTTCCCCTGACGGATACCGATTACATTGGGAAAGAGGACCTAAGAGTGTTGATGAAATGTCCAAAAATGTTCCGAATCCAAGACGGTTTGTTGGTAAGGAAATCCAAAGCTGGCCATGACCAGTGGGTGGTTCCTACCTCATTCCGAAGCCTGATGTTAAGTCACGCCCATGATGCGGCCACCGCCGGTCATAGGGGGTTTCACACAACACTGGAAATCTTAAGAGAGGTTGCATACTGGCCACACATGGGCCAGGACCTCAACCAATATTTGAAGGGTTGTCTTGTGTGTGCACAATTTCAGCCGACATCCCTCACACACCGGGCGCCTTTACAAAAGAGGGGGATGACCCTACCATGGTCAGATTTACAAATCGACTTTGTAGGCCCTGTGATTCGCTCGGCTAGGGGGAATAAGTACATGTTGACCGTCACATGCTTGTTTACCAAGTGGGTGGAATGTCTCCCAGCCCCAAATTGCAAGGCAGAAACCGCAGCTGCCTTGATGATTAACCACATCTTTTCCCGTTTTGGTCTACCTCAAAGGATTGAGTCAGACAGAGGTAGCCACTTCACCAGTGAAGTAATGACAAAGATGTGGGAGATACTGGGGGTCAAGAGAAAGCTGCATATTGCTTATAGACCAGCTTCTTCTGGGGCAGTAGAGAGATATAACCGGACAATTGTGAGCATATTAAAGAAATTTGTGGCAGATTCTGGGCCAAGTTGGGATATCCGATTACCTCTGGTCCTAATGGCTATCAGATCTACCCCTTCATCTGCAACCAAAATGTCACCATTTGAGTTGATGACTGGGCGCAAGATGGTGCTTCCTCAGCATTTGCTCTATAGGACCCAAGAGCAGACACTGATAAATGCCTCCACTACTCATGAGTATGTAGAGAATTTAAGGAAACACCTCCAACATGCTTTTGCTTATGCTCAGCGGAATCTAGAAAGATCAGCTGATAGCATGAAGACCCATTATGACCTGAAAACTTCCAGGAAGGAATATCAGGTGGGGGACCGGGTCTATCTATACAACTTCCAAAGGAACCAGGCCAAGCAGCGCAAATTTTTGCCTACATGGAAAGGACCATTTGAGATCGTCGATAAGATCTCCCCTGTGGCCTACAAGATCCGCATCCCCAAAGGCGGTTCGGCAGAGGGGGAAGACAAGTGGGTACACATAAACCAGTTGAAGTGTTGCCATCCCAGGCACACTCTGCAACAACTGGAGGAATCCTCTGGAATCCTAGCGGGTACTGTGTCAGACTAATTCAGTTCCAATCATAAAACGTACCACATCTAGTCTCTAACATACTGTGATTTGCATGAAACTGTCTCTTAGTTATACTGTTTTTTATCAAAATAAGAATGTAATGTTTCGTCATGATGAAATGCATATGCTGTCCCACCATCTCAACAGTGGTGGAAAAAGTCTATGAGTAGGTATTGCCGCTCTTCCTTTGTCGTCCTAGGAGAAAGAAAACCGGGAGACGGGCCAAGGAGGACGATCCGGAGACCGGGAGCAGAGACGCAACGGGCCCGGGGTACCGCCCAATATTCCCATCAGGACCGGCGAGGAGAACTGATCGATCAGTACCGGATGGAGGAAAAGATGCTGAACTGTGCCATCTATTGGAAGAAGATGAGGAAACATCCCAGATCTTGCGAGTCCCATCAGTGAAACCGAATGGCCATCGCAAGAGGGGGGCTTGTGGGATGTATTTACCCATGCATCCTAGCCCTACCTCAAAACTGTGCAGTACTGACATGAAAACATCATGATGGCCAGAGCTTCCCAGAAAATGCACAGGGAAATGCATGAAGAATAGGCTGCCATTCATTTTTGCCGATGTTATGGGCACAGAAGGAAACTGCCTAAAACCACCATTGGACTACCCACACAGTAGTCTGAAACCATTGGGAATGGCAATGCTGATTGCCAAAAGCAAACCCATAATTGTTGGGAATTCATTTTCTTAAATCCCAAAAATGGGTGCAGTACCAGTACTCACCACTATCCAAAAGCCGGCAGTTTAAAACCACCCTGTGTTTCTCTGAAGGCAGGCTCAAACTGTCTATTTTAAACATTGCAACACATCTAAAAACTCACTGGACACCAGCAGACATTTGGCAGAATGGAGTTTTGTGTGCCTACAAAATCTGGGAAATGAAGAGCCCAAAACAATGCTTATAACAAAACTGCTATGGAGTCAGCAGTTTAAGTTGCACTGGATTTAAAGACACTAAAATCGAAAATGTTTAGATTAAATGAGTGAGCTATGTTTGGTGTCACATGCCTTTGTAACTGTTTAAATGTCATAGTTTTAAACTTAGAATCAGCCTTCTAGCTGCATATGTAAAAATGTTTAGTTTTATTTGAATGCAGGAACTGGGGAACAAAAAGTGACATTTTATCTGAAACTTGGCTTAAGGAACTGAATTCTGCCTGGCAACTACCCCCATCAGGTGTGAAACTTGAGTCACCACTGTGTTCCCAGGCCAACCTTCCTTTTGCTGCCCACACTAAGGATATGCCATCTATCTGATAATTGAATTATCTGTGCTCTGCAGGAGAGTGAACAAAGCCCTCTTCACTCAGGCAAAGGTTTTTATTACGCAGTAGTAAAATGTAGCTTCCTCTTGGCAGGAGCTGGGAGGGGCACTGCCTGTGAGAGCAAGCTGGCTTGGCAGAACTGGAAAGACCAGTATTTCTACCTTGTGCTGAGAGGAAACCACACCCCTTTGTAGCCAGAATATTGTTTAGAAAAAGATGAATAACTCATAGAGCGGACATGTGAAAATTTTATAAATGATACCATAATTCTTGTGATTTTTCTGCCCACATTTTAAGAGGTTTTTCGACCCGGTGGCATGTTCAGGGGGGTGTCAGCGGAAAAGTGGATATTACTCTAAATGTATGCATGTTAAAAATCTGAAACTTCATCAGTTAATGTCCCTACTCCCTGCACACATGTATGTAAAGTTGGGTCAATGTCAGAAATTGAAAAATCAGTTAAAAAGTGAAATATGTGCCATTTCTGAATGCAAGCTCCCAGGAAGAGCAGAGTTTGAACAGGGTATACCTCCTGTAATGCATGATGGGTGCATATGATTTTAAAACAATATGTACCTCTGCAAATATGTATTTGTTTCAAATCTAGATTTGTGTGTAAGTTGACAGGAGGAGTGGACTTTCTGCAGGCTGTAAAATGACATCACTCTGACTCACAGTTCATTCCCCAATCAAATGATAAATGGAAGTTTGACCAATTAGAAGCTGAGAGAGAGGTAGGGTCAGTGATGCTAGAACACACCCACATTCTAAACACATAAAAGCAGACAGACAGGACAGATAGGGACTTTCCAAATCCATCTGCAGCGGGACGCTCTGCCGGAAAAATCCATACTTACCTCCATACAACATCCAGAGATCCAGACTTCAAATTCATCAATGTATCCAGAACTAAGAGACCAGACCAGAGAGAAAGCAGTGCTGTACTAAGAGACCAGACCAGAGAGAAAGCAGTGCTGTACTAAGAGACCAGACCAGAGAGACCCAGACCAGCAGAGAGAGTGACTAGAGCCCAGTCTAAAACCCTGACCAGATCCGTGATGAGGCCCATTTAATTCAAGAATATAGTGTGAGTACCCAGCAGAACTGTGTAGAACCAATCTCTTAGTTTAAATTCATCTAATTCAATCTATTTAACCTAAGTAGAACTGCCTCCTAGCTGTCACCTGTCATTTCTAGTTGCAAGCTGCACTTGTCATTTTGAGCTTTTGAAATTTGCAAACCCAAAAACGACCTTTATTAAATCGCTCATATCTCCGCGACCGTTTGGGCTAGAGACTTGCAGTAACTTTCCTCTGATAGCTTAGAATCGTAGCTTTGAATCGCACCAGGAACCGCATTCCTACCCCTTATAGTTTTACCGCAATCGCGGAACACGCATCCGCGAATTTTACCGCGATTTGCAATTTCTTCACATGTAAAAACTGCTGCTGCTTGCCTTCCATTTGCCAGAAATTCGTTTGACCTGCTAACTATCCCTGCATCATTGCTAGTGTGAGCCTGGACTAACATTAACTAGATACCACTCACCCTGAACCTCTGTAAGGGAATTAAAAGCGTTTAGCATATTTTTTTAATTCATTGCCAGCACATATCAAAGCAATTTGGGCGTGTGTTTTCAAAACTCCTATCTGTTTTCTGTTGTCTAAGCTTGCTGGATTGAACTGATTACATTGATTGCATTTCTGAGAACTGTGTGCTTTCCTCCCATTTCCTTGCATTGCATAAAGAGGGGGGGAGTGAATAGCCAGAGAAAAGTGATTACATTGTTTGGTTGAAATCATATTGAGTATTTTCTGTACTGCATTCATTGAATATTGCATCCACCTGAGCTTACATAAAGCATCCTCTACCACATTATACTTTTGTTCCTATTTACCAGTGTGCTATCTTATCCATTTCATGTCAACTCATTAGTGATTATAAAGAAGTGTGCTAGTGCCAGATTCTCCATTGTTAATCTTTATCATATCAGATTAAGGGTGATATTCAATTATTAATTTATTATAAAGTGGGATATATATACCTATTGTTTAAATTATCAAATAAACCTTTTAACTTGCAAAACAGAACTACTTCTTGGCTCAGTGGGGTCAGGGGGATTCCAAGAGAGGGGTGTTATATAGGGGTAGTCATCCAGAACGCATGAACTGGACCTAAAGATACATCAATAAGGGTTTTCATTCAGTATTCTAGACTAGGCGTTAACTTAGCTGTAGTGCTGAATTGAATCCTCTTACAACCTTCACAATCACATCCTGGGGTAAAATCTTCATTTTTCACCTTGGTTGACTAGTTTTCTGCTCGGTAAATTTAGCAATAGTTAACATCTCGTTGCAATAAAGAGTTTTCTTTTTCTGTGGAAAAATGTACTTGAGATTAACATTTTATATAATATGTCACTTTTTTTGCTCCCGGACTGCCCATTTCGTCGACACATATCACCACTATTTCTTAGTCAAAGAAATCATCAAACCACGTCTAAAACAACCTCATGAGATGCTGTCTATCGTTTCACCATTAGGAGTATCCTGGCCATGCTCCAGGAATCATCATCCACGAACAAGCAAGCCCTGTCCATAATGTGCACATGCAGCATGGCCTGAAAGTAGGTTCATATGCCCACAGGCACACTCCATGTACTTTGTGTTGTTGGATCAGAGGTTGGAAAACTCACCTGGGAAGCTATGGATTCCAACCACCCCTCCAGTGTTTTCCTATTATTAAATGTCCAACCCCATTATCACTTATCAAACAATCTTTGTGCAATAGAATCAACATGATGAATCAAGAGTATTCCCCAAATTAATTTCTCCTGCTTTTTTGTGCTGCTTTCTGGACCCTATTGTCCTGTATCTAGAGAGGGTAAATCAACAGAGCTAATTGTTGCTGCACAAGCATCTTTCAAATGAAATAGAGCATGTTGGAATGTACCGCGTTTGACTGTGTACATTTTAAGCTGGTGTGAGCTTGTTTCTTCTAGATCCAGTAGGGTACCTTTGTTTTTATATCTTTCTTTACTCCATGACCTGCTCTCCGGTGCCGGCTTCCAATTTGTGAACCGCTCCTAAAAGGTGAACCTGAAAGCACACATAATATACCTTCATCACAAAAAAAGAAAATGTTTTGCATGCTAGGAAATACTTTCTATTCCTACCCTTTTACATAAAATAAATGCAATACGGTATGAAATATTGGGCCTCATTACAAGTTTGGCAGTGCAGGAAAGAATTTGTGGTAATTCCGTGACCGCCAATTTTTCTGCACCCCCAAACTACAAGTTTACCCGTGGGGGTTACCCGATTTACCTAACAGCTGGATGTAAATCAGGCCACCACTGGCAAAAAACAGCCAGTATTATCGGCAACGGTCTTAC
Source organism: Ambystoma mexicanum (assembly GCF_040938575.1). Classification (NCBI taxonomy): domain Eukaryota; kingdom Metazoa; phylum Chordata; class Amphibia; order Caudata; family Ambystomatidae; genus Ambystoma; species Ambystoma mexicanum. Next base: position 591,112,672 of record NC_090921.1, read on the forward strand.
CAGTGCGTGTAATACCGGCAATTCCCCCCATGTACTCCTACAGGACTCCATGGAATGGGGATTTACCGGTATTCCTGACACCTGTAATATCAGGTGGCGGGAATGGTAATACCGTTTGCTGGTATCCCAACGGAATTATCAGCGGGATTCTGCCAAAACTCTAATGACCCCCATAGATTCAGGAATGATTATTGTCAGTCAGAGGGCAGCTGGCTAAGAATGTGGAATGTCACGTGCGGCCTAAAGTCTTACTTTTATTTGACATCCCCACTGTCTGTTAATGTAAGGACCTATTCTCGGCCCATACATAGGACTACATGATGTTTCATGTTCCCTTATTACTATTTTTATATTGTATTATTACTTTTGCGAATCAGGCATTCCTAGCAAGCCACAGATTCTTCTCACATAGCCATTCAAAGTGATGGGCTCTTGCATAACCATTGCCAGTTGGCATTTTATCTGCCTTCCTAAAAGCACACTTAAAAGTGTCTGCTCTCCTTGTGGTTCTCTCCCCCTCACTCCTTTTGGCATATCAGAGGCACTTCCCGGCTTTGAGCACAGCTAGAGTTGTTAGCGTACTTTGGTCTTGCATTGCATCCTACGTAGGCAGAAATGGCTTTCCTGTAATGTGTATGCTGAGGCCTTCAAAGTGACTGGCCATAGCAGGCCGTCATTAAAGAAAGAAAACAATTTGCAAGATGAAAGGAGTGCTGGTGTGACAATGGTCCTTGAGAGAGAGAGTTTAAACCCCCATCATTTCTGGTTCAAGTATGAAAAAAGTATTTGCTGGAACCCTATCAGTTGTCAGCACCAAGCTATAAATGGAGGCCAAGAACTTGTACTCTAGCCTGACCCTGCTACACAAACAGCTGAAATTGTTACAAAGACTGGTATGGGAACGTGAAGCGGCTATCAGGAAAAAGAAAAGATCTGAGAAGGGGAGGAAGAGATCCTTTCAAAGACAAAGAGAGTTTTAGTGTCCCTTGGAATGAACAAGAACCAAAGGGCAAGTTACAAGTATGCATGTATTCTTTACTGAGGAATCCCGTAAATCGATTCCAGCTACTTTGAGTTGGAGTGTTAAGATCGCGCAGCAACATACTTGGTGTACCGATCCACAGCTGAGGCAGTAGCGACCTCAACATAAGAGCTGTACGTGTAGGGCTGAAGCGTGCAAGCTTGAAGTGCCGTACCTTTAGGTGTACGGCTGAAGCATGTAAGCTTTGTACTGTTGAGATGGAATCCATCCATCAACTTCCTTGGGAAATGAAGTTTATGGAATTATCATGAGAGATTTGCCACAATGTGAGGGACAACGTAATTGCGGACACTATTGAAGAGGCATACACTGTTTCCTGCCACACGCATTACTACTGAAGCATTGTATTTTGGCAACCACATGACTTCAAAAGTGAATGCTGCTAATGTCAGCTAATGCAAGCTAGAATGCTGATAGTGTGGAAAGGTGAGGAACAATAAACTGCCTGCTGCAGTTTTCATGAACTGCAGAACTTTAGGAACAATGAACGTAGAACTTTAGCAGGACTATGGTGCAAGGGCCATATGGCAGGGTTAAGCCTTGTAGACCACTTACAAAAACAACAATTAGAAATATTTATATTGTATGATTCTACATTGGCTAGACAATGAAACCTACCCACATGCCAAATTTCAGGTTTGTAGCATGTTGGGAAGTATACTGAACATTTCGAACAGACACACACACACATATCCACATGTTTCCCTTTTATACATATAGAGAGTAACTCAGTTTGATATTTGCTTTTCAAGCAGCATATTTCACAAGAAATCTAATTTTGAAGAAAGTTTACATGATTTGGTTTTATTTCAGTGGAATCACTCTTCTAGGAAACCTTAATCAACTCCCCAAAGACATTTAGATCTTGGTTGACTAAAAATGGGAGCCATATCAAAAACCATTTGACTTCACACTCTTATCTTTCTGTGAATATAGTATCACATGGTACCATGTTTACGAAATTAACATGTTATAAGTTTTTCTTTTCTTTTCTACCCTCACTGCATCTGATCCTGCTTGTAGTGGACCTCTTACTAAAAAAGTTCTTGGAGGAGGCTTAATGCACTTTTAGGTAAGAATTGATGCAGTCACACCTTGTGAGACTACACAATACTCACCTGCTTGGCATTAGGTAACCCCCCTTTGGGTATAGGTCTGTACTACACAGGTTGGTAGTGTGACTGAGCAGCCAGGCCTATCTCAAGAGGGATAAATGTGAGCTGTAGCAATGACATTCGGAAATACAACTAACCAAGTAACACTTACACTCAAGGTTTCAGTTATAGTTATATAATTATTTAACAGCAATTTTTAAATAAGCGTTCTTTGAAAAGGCAAAATAATTTTATTGATTCAGAACAAGTTAGTGGATAATATTTGAATATGCTTCCTATGCAATTCCTACACCCTGAAGTGACTTCAATCACAAGGACAGTAATGGTGTGTATGTATTGCACTAGTTATCCTTTGCAGTTTATGAGGTTGCAGAAAGGAAAGGATTAAGGAAGGAAAAGGTTAAACAGGTTCCCAGTATATTTGAGGGCAATTAAATCTTCCAATGAAATCTAGACAAGCCTTTCCCAGAAATAACAGTCTAAAACAAGTTACCACCTATGAGGGACAGCAATATCAAAGTCAAGGTCAATGGGCTAGAAGAGTCTGCAGGGAGCCAGGACAGCTGAAGTCAATTTGAAACCGTCTATGGAGCTGAGGCACTTCTTAGATAACGTATTGCACAAAGTAAGAGAGTTTGTAGAAATCACTTGTAGGGTAACTGAGAAAAGCACAGCTAAAAGACAGTGAGGTAAGTACCCCAAGTCTAAACAGTACCTCTGGTTAGAAAAAGAGTGGTCCAGCTGGATTCTGTCCTGTTGCACTGATGCAGACCCTGGGTTCCTGAGCCTCAGTCGTGGGGACAAGAGAGAGGACGTCTGGAGGGCTCCTGCAGCGGTACCTGGGAGGTCGTCGGCAACAGCACCATCGCGGATCTCGGATACCGGTTGGGCTTCCTTCACTCCTTGGGTCCTGCACTCTGGTGAGCGGAATCGAGCTCTGATCGTCCTTCTTCTGGAGGATCCTTAGGAGAATCCTAGAGCTTCTGGTCGGATTTCAGACGTTGCACTCGAATACAGATTTCTCGAACCGTGGTACTCAGTTCTTGCAGTAGTGAAGAAATACAGCCAGTCGGGAGAGATGGCCCAGTGGAGTTTGTCTCTGGGTTAGTTGGTCCCACTAACCAAAGGGAAGCAGTCGTCCCTTCCGCAGCGTCTCTGCCGAATTGAAAAGGGAGTTTCAGCAGAGCAGCAGTGTTTCATTGGGAAAATCAAAGGAGCAGGATGATGCAACAAGCTTCGTTCACGGTTTCATCATCGGGTATTTCTCCCAGTGGTCGACTCTGACTCTAATTCCAAAACCCTTGCCTTTTAAGTACGTTTCTCCCATTCATGCACAGCCTAGGCTGTCAATCATACAGCAGGAGGGCCAGCCAGCCAATCAGGACTGGTTGCATTCAGGCACTCCTAGAGACAAAGGACAGTAGAGTTTTGGGAACCTCCCTCACATCCTGCCTTTGCAGATTCACTGGAGCTAGAGGCAGGCTTCAGGGTTGATGCCCGACAAAGGCAAAATGAAAAGTGCTCAAACCTGGCTCACCACACAGAGTAAAACCCAAGAAAGACCTCACAAACAGAAAATGGCGAAAAAAGAAAACCAGGGCCATTTCGGAAAAAAAAATGGTCTCCCATGAGTGCTGTCCTGCAGCTGAGCATTCAGCCTGCGTTAGAAAACCACAATTGTAGGAAAGGTAAACCACTGCAACCAGCCATTTAAAGTAGTGAGGGTAACATAACAAATGTTACATGAGAATGTAGGATAATGGGCTACTAGATAACCTCCCAGCACGCCACATAAGATGGTGTGTGCTTGACCTACAAAGAGAAAAGGTAAGTAAAGTCATTTTCACTTTACTATTCAAATCTTAGTTGAAATCTAAAGGACTTCTTTGTGACACTGCACTGAAGGTGCTGTGTGTTGCCATACAAAATGTAGATGCCTATGGAGTTTGTCAGACTCCAAAAACTGTGAAAACACATAATCCAAATCAGGTCAAAACACGTGGAAGAGTGAGAAAAATGTCTCACTAACTCTATGGTTAAAGTTAAAAGGTCCTAGAGTCCAGCAAAATAGCTGGGAGTCTCTAAGTTTGAAGGGAATGTGCACAGAACTGAGAATTCTCCCTAACATCCACTTAGCCCATACACAAGACTATTAAATGGTCGAAAGAGCAGGCTCCAGAACAACCGGCCCAATAATTGGATGGCGGTATGCAGGTGCAGCAGGTGCAGGAAGTGCAGGAAGCTTCAGATGTTGAACAGGAAAATGCATCCAATGCAGGAACGAGACATTTTGAGGTGAAAAAAAGAGTCTGACCCCTGCAGGGCTCCCCCTGCCACTGGCATTCTTGGATACAGAGGATGTGCAATGAATGGTGCATACAGAATTGCCATTTGTGCTTGCCAAGTATCCATGTGCCTCTCTTAAAAGACCCTCAAGAAAATGGCTCTCCAGATAAAGGATCATAAAAAAACAGGAAGTGCTGGTAGAAGCCACCTCTTTTGATATCAACTATTTATTCAAGGACAGCCTGGAGGAGAAACACAACCTATTCTGCATTTCACATCTTCCACCCCAGCAGCCTCAAATATCACTGTCGTCTCCTCCACTTCTTTAGCCATTATCCCGAAAGTTTGCTGAATGCCAACCCTTTACCCCTCAACACCCTGCCGATCATGCATGACTGTTGAAACTACTGGCTTCATTGTAAAAAGCAAGTTACACCTCTCCCGCGGACAGCATCAGTCAAAATAGCTTCCCACATACAGCCACTCACCTGTTTCCCAAATAAGAGCATGCTGGTAATGTTGATTCCTGCTTGCATCCTCCTGTCCCGGTTGCTGCCCAGAGTAGCACATGTCACTCGCCCTCACTCCATAGTTCCAAGGAGATTACTGCAGAATACAAACTGGACATTGTTAGGGACTCTAGGCCTACAGTCATATACCTAAGGATTCCAGGCAGAATGCAGTGCGGATGCTGCTGATCACATGACCAGGCCCTGCCACTCAGTTGCTCGCCCACCATCTATTTCACCAGGCCTTCTTCGGCGTTCTCATTGCAGGCATCCTCAGCAAACTTTGGAAGAAGACAAGGACCTCCTCTGTTATGCCTGTTCGGGTCTGATACGGCCAAGGGCCTGACCCACTGTCCAGCATTTCACCTACAAAGTAGTTGCTACCAATACTACTTGCCAAATGACATCACCAAATGTCTACTCCCTCCACAGCCTAGCCTATCCCCACCCTTGCTAGGTATCGAATGTCTAAGTACTCTGCACATCTCTGACAAGCTTCCCTAGTGAACCTCATCAATATTGCCCTTGCCCCCATCCAAAGCCCATGCACCGCAAGCACATGGCCCCTCATGCTGAACAATACACTCTCAGCAGTTGCTCATTCCACAGAGATCACTGACCTCATCTCGTATAACAAGCTTTGTTCAGATGCACGTCAGCGCAGGTACCGCCTAAGGACGATCATCTAACAGGGCATCAGGCTCCTTGAGAAAAGTAGCATGGCTCATACGTTTAGGTTAACAATTGAGAGACGACAATACAATATAGCACACAGTGGTAAGTTTTTGCTTTTCACATCACACAGGCAGTGATTGCATTTAGAATTTTGCTTTCAAAAGCATGTGGCCCAAGACATTGCATTGCTTGCATGCTTTGCCCTTCATAGGAGGGGCTGGCACATTATTTCTATGTAGCACATTGCCCAGTGTCTGAGCATGACCCATAGCACACAGCATGACATTATATTTTTCACCCATTGTCTATACAACATGATTGCCAAAACACCTGGAGCATGGTGACACATCCCTGCATGCATAATACTCCATAGGCAACACAATGCCCACAGCCTAGCGCATGACACCACATTTTCGAGTTACATGGCAGCAGGACAAAGCTACACAGAATAACAGAACATGCTTATTATCTGGTGCAGCACATACACAAGCATACACACAGCTCAGCACAGCCTATGGACATGTGCACTTTTTTGATTTTGGTAGGTTTAGAACACATAATGCAAAGCACATGACACAGCATTATGTCCTGTGTCTATGGGGATGCTAGGTGCTACGAGCAAGAGCCTATTTTTGAATAGGCCTCAGTTAGAGGCAATTTGCTGCCATTATAGTTTATTTGTTGTTAGCTGAAAGCATTTGATTGAATTTCGTCTTGTTCTTCAAAAAGGTTGAGAGTCCAAGGGCAGGTGGGGAGGGATGTGAGGTAAATGCCAGCCCTTTAAAGCAAGGGGAGCATTTCTCAATGGACGAGTGCCTGGTTCCAGACAACAAGTACTGCCTCATCAGATTGGGAAACAATGCAAAATGTCGATGAAGGCCATAGCAAGCAGGTAGCCACAAAAAGAAATGTGCTGAATAATATGGAGAAATTGGCAGGAATGATGTCGCACGAGCGGTGAGCAGCAGTGGACCAGTCACGTTTTTTTTCTAGAAATCCATTCATTGCAAGAAGGGTACTAGAAGAGAGCGCACCAGGGTTGGCAATATGTAACAAGATACAGAGCTACATAGTGAGCAGATACAGAACGGGGGAATGGGGAATGAATAGCAGAGGTTTGTGCCATGGTGGCTTGTTGACTATTGGTCTATCTCAGTTGGATGTTGCGGACCCAATTGTCTGAGGTGACATGGTCCACTTAAAACAAAGCCCTTTTTGGAACGGTTCTCCCGAGATGGGATTGATGCATTTTTTGGGCTGATCAAGGTGGGTGTGACCATGTAGGGTGGGTGGTAATCTATTTGTGACAAAATGGTGATTGGCAATCATTTCTTGACAATGTAGAATGCTTTGGTTTCCATCCAGGACGACATGGCCAGACTATTTGACTCAGGTGGGGTGGGCGCCCTGATTTTATTAGATCTGTCAGCAGCATTTGACACTGTTGACCACCCCATCCTGCTGTCCGTCTTTTCCAGATTGGCATATCTGGTCAAGTGCTAACCTGGTTCACTTTGTTCCTAGCGGACTGCACCCAGACCCTTGCCATGCCCCCTTTTCTTTCTGCCTCTTGACACCTCAGTTGTGGGGTACCTCAGAGCTCCTCCTTGTCTCCAATTCTATTTGACATTTACATCTGGACACTTGTGTGTCTCATCCCCTTTCACCGTCAGGTGCTATTCCTATGCCGACGACACCCAGATTCTGATCCGTTTAGATCTTGATCAGGCTGAGGTGTTGTTGTGTCTATGGAGGTGCCTGCCAGCCATGGGTGATTGAATGAACCACGACTGGCTAAAATCGAATGGAGACAAGACTGAGGTTCTGGTGGTGGGTTGTCCTCCTGACTCTTCACTTTGGGTTCTTCCTTCTGGCCTTCTTCTCTTGGTTCTCTCCCGGTTCCAGTGGAGAAGGTGAGAAACCTATGCGTAGTCCTGTCTGCATCCCTGTCCATGGACAATCAAGTTGCAACTGTTTGTCAGGCAGGCCACTTTCATTTGAAAGTTTTAAAGAAATTGCTCCCTATGATTTCTTCCCCCCTTTGTCCGACGGTGGTAGCTGCTATGATGCTATCCCAGCTGGACTATTGTAACTCTATTTGGCACAGCCTAAGGGGCTGATTTGGCAGTTTCAGCGTCTACAAAATTTAGCGGCTCGTGTTTCAACTAGTACACCCTATGAGGCTCATGTCTCTATGGTTCTCTGTTCTCTTGATTGGCTTACATTCGCCCAGCGTGTCCGGTTTAAATCGCTGTGCATCGTACATCGGGCGCTGCACGGATTTTCTCAGAGTGAAGTTTACTCGCTACTGCCCAGGCCGTTGTTTGCACTCTGCCTCGGCTGGTCGGCTTTGCGTAGCTTCCTTCCAGCATGCGTGGATTGGTGGCCGTGCCTTTTCCATAGCAGCAGCTCTGCTTTGGAATGAGCTTTCGCCTGAGATAAAAAAAAGGTCTAATCATCAAGCCTTTGGGAAGTCTGTTAACACCTACCTGTTATAGAAGTTTCAACTATGGTTTTTTCCCGCCCTCTAGTGCCAAGATACCCCCGGGTGATTGTGCGCTGTACAAGTTTCTGTAACATAACATAAAGTATACAGTTGTTTAGGTCAATGGTGATGGTCAGCCAATCAGAATGTTAGGATGATATTTTTGTAACACTTTTATTAAGATTTGTAAATTACTTGATCATGGCTATACAATGTTGAGCATGCAAGGGTCGGGCCGAAGTTGGATTATTTTGTTAATCTTTCTGGCTGTGATGTACAAATAAATATTGTGCTTTTTTTTTACATGTGGTGCACTCCTTTTTGAGTTATTGTGGGTTGTATTTTGCCTGCTTTTGGACTTGACTTGGGAGCAAACCTAGCTCTATAGCTTGATGCCCTTGAGCCAAGCTTTATAGCCAAAGCATGGTTTATTCCATTCTCCCCCCATGTTTCGATGTCCTCATACCCCCCAGACTACTTCTTATATCCTGCTTAAAGTGAGGTATTTAGTTGCTCAAATCATTAATCTAAATCTGTGGTTGTACATATGTGTATATATATATATAATGGAGTCAGGCTTACTGTTTCTTCATCAACATGTTTTCCATTGATTACATGTACGGTGCCTACAACCTCTTTGTCAACATGTTTACCCTTGACAGTTTATATATTTCAAACATATTTACTTTTCATTTCTCAGCTACTGCTCGGGCAGTTGGAGCAAAGCTGTCTTGGACTTACCTCATTTCTGCATGCTCCATCGTCCCCTCTCCCAGAACAAAGTTATTTGAATCTTTTGTCTGCTAATTCCCTTTATTTCAAAAGGAATTCATCACCTCCCAGGTCATTTACAGAACACCTCACAGGTGTGACATTGCTGTCATCCCCAACTTACTCTCCTTTGCCAAAATAGCACAAACTAATAATGCCATTTTAACATCCCTGATTCTCACACCGACAACCAGTCTCGCAGCACACTTTTCGCACTCACCGTATTCATCGACATTGTGCTATCCCCCATGAATTACAAATCCAACACCCTACACTAAGTCCTTACCTCATCCCCCTCATAAAGTGTGAAGACCATCTCCCACTCGACTTGTCTAACCATGCTGTCATCCCACTGTCAATCACCCACTCCACCACAGCCCCCAAAGGACAGGCTAAATGCCCTCCCACTCAGAGTAGCTCATTCCAAACCTTTCCATTCAATGAGCTAGAAGCAGTCTTTGCAGACTTCCCCATCAAAGGGAATGCCTCTGAACTCCTACAATTATTCAACAGCTCTGCTATGAAATTTGTGGACACTCATACCCCCTAAAAACTGGTAGGGCTAAGAATAATCCATCTGTGCCCCTTGGTAGGCACCAAAGCTCACCTCCAATAAACACTCAATCAGAACCCTGGAGAAATGTTGGAAAAAAAACAGAACCCTAGAAATCTTACCAACCTCAAATCTCTCCACACCAAACATAAAGGTTGAGGCCCAAGCTGCTTACTACTCCACCACCATCTCAGCAACCTCTGACAGGAGGAAATCCCTCTTTGAAGTAGTAAAGCTTTGTACCAAACCCTCACCCAACCCCAATGTGCCAGCAATTCAGGAAAAATGTGATGGAATCAGTAAAGTTTTATTAAAAGATTTGACACAATCTGGCAGATAGTTGAATCAACCTCCTGCGTCATTAGCTCCCCCTGGACTCCAGTATGCACTCATGGGGGAAGTGTAATTTGTAAATGTGGGCATCTAAAATGATGAATTCCCTCTGGACTGGTGGAGTGTACCCTAGTGTCCCTGAGCGGGAAATGTACTGGGTCTTCAGCAGAGACCCTTGGTTCTGCTAATACAGAAATCTTCTTGAACCAGGTGTTCATAAATGTTAACAGAGCCAGAGCACGTTGTAATACTGCTGCAAGTATCACCACTGTCCGACAATGGTTGTTTGGTGACCTGAGCCGATGCCCACTGACTATCGTGGAGTTTAGTTGGAAGTATGAAAACTCTCAGCTCAGCATCACTGTCAAAGAGGAAGTTCCATTGGACGGTCTGACAAGCCTGATGCCGAATTCATGCCTCAACCACATGATCTAGGGCCAAAGAAACAGTATGGGAATCAGCCCTCATGGCCATGGGTCCTGGCGCACTTCTAGCTGGAGATGTCAAAACACCAGCACCTCTACTAACCAATCCAGATCCCAAGCTCACAGAAACACTCTCTTTCTGGAGAATGCCTAGTGGCTACTGAGGTGCCTACTGTGGTGGTGTGACAAATTGGATTCTGCCTGGCAGGAGTACAAGAGTGAGCAGGGACAAAATGGCTTGCTCAGCATTCACACTTCTGCAAGCCAAAATGCAAACGCAATCATAAAGGTAAAATAGGGACAGTTAAGATACATACCTGCTTCACATTTTGTAGTAACATGGTCCGGAGGCAGGCTATATTCCTAAGAGGGTTGTGAAGGTGAAACAGTAGTGACCGAAACAACACATTATGACAGTGTAAAATAAAGGGAATGTCCAATCACAGTTCTATGAAACTATAAATACTTTAATAAAACACACCATCTGCAAGTAGTGCGAAAAGAGTTTACTGTACAAAAAACCCACCCCAGAGGAAACACAGAGAATATGCAACAGACTGGAGAAAGTATCACTTTGAGCTTAGTTCCATGGGTGGTAGGTAAGCTACTACCATAAAGGATATCTTGGTGAAGACAGGGACAATCATGACCTAACCAGTCCCTAGGGCCCAAGTGCACCAGGGATTGAGATGGGGCAGCAAGAGGGCATTGAGTAGGATCGGATGTCGGTGCTTGGTGTGGTCAAACAGCAGTGACAGAAACCTGGGCCTCTAGTTCTTCCGGCCCCTCCCTCAACCTATATTACACTTTGTCCCGCCATGACCGCCTCATTGAGAGAGGCGGCGGGGTTGCCTTTATATTCAAGGATTCGCTCTCAATTTGGGTAGCACAAAACCCCGAATTTGAAGGTGTTGAGTCCTTGCACATAAAAATTGGAATGAACTCTGAATCCACTGTGAATTTTCTCCTCATCTATTGTCCGCCCTCACTCACAGCCAACTTTACTGCTGCCATCTCCAATCATCTGTTATCTCTTTTAAAACCTAAACCCCGGTTTAGTCTCCTTGGAGATTTTAACTACTGGCTGGGCCACAAAGAGGATTCGCTTGCCACTGAACTAGAGGCAACTCTTTTAGATCAAGGTTTTCAGCAACAAATCCATGCTTCCACCCACTAATTGGGCCATACTCTGGACTGGGTTTCCTCTGCTAATGTCCGATGTGATGACACCCATGTCATACCATGTCCCTGGTTGGACCATTTGTTTGTCCACTTCTCCATCACGGTACCATTTCACAAATAAATCAATAAACATAAGTCCACTTTCATTACAACTCGCAACTTCAAAAACATCACCCAGGATAAAATTGAACCTCTCCTATAACCCTGCAATTAGCACACCCCCTTAACGGAAATGTCATTTATCCTCACCTACATCCTTGTCAGTATCTCCTCTTGTTTGGCTCCTGCCAAATCCAAAAAATCACTAGGTCCCAACAGAACCAATCCATGATTCAGAAAGGAACTACAAAAGTCCAAATCCCTTACCTCAAAGTTATTCCACTTTTGCAAATCTTATCCCAACATTTCCTCCTATGAAGCGTATAAATCAGCTGCAAAATCCTACAAAATGAAATTAATGGCAGCAAAGAAGTCCTACCACAATCTCCAGATTCTTAATGCCAAATCAGATATGAAAGAACTTTTCTGGATTTTAAAGGACTCAGAATCCACCCCTGAACTTCAGCCACAAACGCCACCCTCAGACAATAATTGGTGCCAACAAGTCCAAAACGGAATGTACAACAAACTCTTGGCCATCAGAGCCGATATAGTCCAGAAACAGGCCGCCAATCTGGATTCTGTCCATAATTAGCCTTTCATTAGAAACCCATTAGTCACTGAATTTAATTTTCATCCCATTTCCGAGGCTGATTTGAGTATCATCATTGAACAGCTCAAGGCCACAAAATGTAAGGGCGATCCGTTCCCCTCCTTGATAATAACATTTTGCCCCCCTCTACTTTCAAAAGCAATTTGTAATTTTGTAAATGCCTCCTCCTTACTAGAGGGCTGTATCCCTGACAACCTCAAATTAGCCTGGATCACTCCCATCCTTAAGAAGCCCGGGCTGGCCCCTGAAAACCTGCTTAATTATAGACCTATTACTAACACTCATTTCCTCCTAAAAATTCTGGACCGGGTAGCGTATTCGCAAATTGCTCTCCACCTGAACCAGCATCCCATTCTGAATATCTACCAGTCTGGTTTCAGACAGGGTTACGGTACTGAGACCTCCCTTCTGGATATCAAGTCACGTCCCCTAGAAAGTATGGATAAAGGTTTAGCCTCCCTCCTTGTTTCATTAGATCTCTCTGCAGCGTTTGACTTGGTTGATCATTCCATTATGGTATCTAGAATGATAGAGGTCACCAATTTTTCCCTCTGCAGCATCGTGGATAAAGTCCTTCCTGGCTAACAGACAGAGCCGAGTCTGCCTCGGGAAATCTGAATCCTCTCCAATTCCGGTGCTCTTTGGGGTACCCCAGGGTGCCAGTACCTCTCCCTGTCTATACAATATCTACACAGCCCCCTTCTTTAAGATGCTTGGGGAGGAAGGAATTGCCTTTTCGAACTACGCTGATGACACACAGGTTGTATTCCAACTCTCTGGAGTGCACTCCCAGGATGAACACGAGCTAAACAGAATCTTTTCTTTAATTGAAAACTGGATGTTGGGTAACAACCTGTCTCTGAACAAAAGCAAAACGGAGCTGATGATAATCGGTAATCCCAATTATCTGACTAAACTGGACTCTACTTACAAATCTTTCAGGCTAGGTTTAGTGGAAATTTTCCCTCAACCAAAATTAAAAATACTAGGTGTGGTATTGGATCAGTCCATCAACATGAGAGCTCACATGAGCAGCGTTGTTGCTGCCTCTTCCTACTACGTGAAATTACTAGCCCATCTGAGACCATTCATCTCGCAAGTGAACGCCGAAACCATCACCAGAGCCATAGTGGGCGCAAAGATAGATTATTGCAGCAGCCTCCTTGTCGGTCTGGGCAAAAAGGATTCCAACAGACTTCAAGTAGTCCAGAACGATGCAGTCCGAGTAACAATGGGTTTAGCTCGGTGGCACCATGTCTCAGCTGCCGGATGCACCTTACATTGGTTGCCTGTCGAGGCACGCTCTTAATTTAGACTTCTGATGATAGTCTTTAAATGTAGATTTGGCTTAATGCCCAAATACCTGCAAAATCACATCCTAGATAAGATCAACAGTAGGGCTCTAAGATCAAGCAACCAGAATCTGTTAGTATTCCCACGCTGCAAACTCAAGAAGGTCAAGAACGGGGCTTTCTACATTGCTGGGCCTAAACTCTGGAACCCTCTTCCATGCATTCTCAGACAGTATCCTTTTATCACGTCTTTCAAGAAGGTAACCTCCGGGTAGGACCAGCCAATAATCCTCCAGTGATTCAGTTAATTTTCTATCATTGAGCAGACGCTCCGTGCCTGGCAGTTGACAGGCTCTGCTAGGGCACAATTCTGTGTCGGGCAGATGGAGATGCAGTGCAGTCGTTCAGCTGGTCAGAGGAATGCCGATACCAGCACCAGTGACTATCCTCTCACTCAGGATGCAGGGAACACAAAGCGACTGGTTCTGAGCAGGTGAACTAGGGGCATTGACTGGTGTGGCCCTCTGGGTTGCTGTGAGGCTTTCATACTTTAGGGTCTGCTCTTCTGGTAAAAAAAATCTGTTGCAGATTGGTTGGTCAGGTCCTGGTCCACAGCACCTGTCACTCCTGATAGTCTCTGGAAGTGGTTATGGGACAGAGCTTCATTCTGGCATGGACAGCTCCTTCTTCAACTCTGGCAGAGTTCTTTGGACAGTGCAACTGTCCAAAGGAAGTCCAGGTGAGAGTCCCCAGAATGTCTCTTTGGCCTTAAAGGTTTCCTCAATGAATCAAAGGTATTCTGTCGAATGAGTGCTAGACTGCTTCTTTTAAGGGCATACATCCTCAGGTGGTTGGTCTAAAGCTAGCCTCTTTAATGGACCAATCCCTGTACCTGATGGGAGTGGACTTTGCTCTCTTGATCTTGCACCCATAGTGCTTTGCTCCAGGGGAAGCAGAGGAGACAGGAAAAGGAAAGAGACAGTGAGAAACAAGATGGTGAAGGCTTCTTTCACTGTCCAGAGCACACTGTTGCTTATCCTACTCCCACCCGATACATCCTACTGACGACAAAAGACCTTTAGACATTCAGCACCCTGGTGTGAGGCTACTCCTCCTGAATGGGCTGGTGGCTGGTGTCTGCTATACCGCGGTGTCTTGAGGAGATAGTTACCGGCCCTCACAAAAGAATCAAACAGAGGCTGGGTCCTCTGCGATACTGTCCTGCCGGGTGGCAGTATTGGCCTCTCTGACCTGCATAAACCTTCATTTCTACAGCAGATCCGACTCACAGGAGCTGACACTTGAGCTTGAGCAGTATCAATTGGTTTGTGGTGGCCACGATCATAAATATCAGCATGCAGTATGCCTAAACTCAGGCATGACTTTTTCTCAGAGATTGCCTTGCCAACAGCATGGGTTATTCATGATCGTCATAGTTATGGTACAGGCAGCATATCTCAAATATTGCCCCTCTACTGCACTCACTTTGCTGTCATTGCAGTGGTCGAGTGGGCATCTTGTGACCTTTGAGCATGCTCTGTGTCGCAAGCAGAGTGGGTGCTGCAGGTCAGGCTACTGATGCAGCAGGGTACAAGTGCGCTATGTTTGTAACATGGAGTTTCGGCAAAGGATGATATGGTTAGTAGATTACCCCTTTGTAGAATAAATCACCTGCATCATTATAGGTACTAAACATCAAAAATTCCAGGTCTTTGCACCCTTGCTAAATGATAAATCCTCAAAGGTGGCACTGTGATGCTGGAAATGCATCTGGGGGACAGGGCCTCTGAATCCTTGTCCTTTTTCTGTTTTTACCGTGTGTTCTGTCATGTTTTCTGCCCAGGAGTCCATGTGGGACTCCTGGCAGTGCAGCTCTCTCTTTTGGTTTGGTGAACAGACCCCTGGGATACCCTTATGGCACCCATGGGTAGGGGTACAACCCTGTGCCCCTAGTGTATGTTTTTGGGCACCTGTGGGTGGCCCACAGAGCAGGGTATGGGCTGGTGGCAGCTCCATGCTGAATTTGACAGGTGCTCTTGGTGTCCTCCATTTTGGGATACCCAGGCCCTGCCATTGGGATCAGTTGATTCCTGATAGAAAACAAGATGGCCCCTGTGGCCTCTTGCTTTCTATTGCCTGTTATCTTGTTTTCCCAAAGTCCTGGGAAGCCCTGCCTCTGTCCCTTCCCCCTGACTGGCTGTTGGGTGGAAGTTCCATATATGGTGTTGTTGTGAAGGCCCAGCTAGACTGACTGGAGCCTTCCCAGTGACTGTATGTTGTGGGTACCTCCTGTGGGTTGGACCTGGGTGAATGGAGTGTGTGACCAATATACACTCCTTGTTGTGGTTGTCTGGTTTCTGGCATGAGAGACAAAGGCTGAGACAGCCCTGCCCGAAACTGGCCTGAAAGCAGTGTGTAGTGTTGAATGGCTGGGTACTTGTCCCAATCCACATTCCTTGTTGTGAGTGTCTGAAAGGGAGGAGTGTGGCCTGAATGCACTGTGTGCCTGATTGGCTGACTGACTGCATGAATGCCCTTCTGTATGATTGGCTGCTGAGTGTGTGCCAGCAGTGTGGATGAGAGGCAGAATAGTATATCTGGGGACCTCTCACCACTGGTAGTTGTTCAGGAACGTTCAAAAGCGTTCAGAAGCGTTCTGGAGTTGAGTCTCCACTCTAAGAGTAACTGGAACTGCTGATCCTCGACGTCCAGCTGGAAGAAGAAGACTTGCTGTGGCATTTGCTTCGACTGATCCGAAGGCTGCCGAGATCGTCGAAGACTGACCCGAGAGAGGACCTGGTAAGGCGCCCTCTTCCCGTGCTCCGAGGGACCATCGAGCACCGCTCCATCTTCGCCGAAGCGCCCTGGAAGACAGACCCTCGAAAGGCTGCCGACCCGAGACGGGACCGCTGAGGAGATCGAAGTGAAGCACCCGGACATCGACGCCGTCGAAGTCCATTGCCGTCGACCAGGGTTCGCAGGTTTGTGAAACCACTGGAGGCCCGTCGAAGTTGTGTTGCCCAGCCGTGGGAACCACTTGACGCCGTGCTGCCGACGACCGGAGCCGTCCGCTCCTTTGCCTAAGAACATTCAATCGAAGGACTCTCTCGACCGCATCGTCGACCGCTTATCCTGCCGGAGAAAGTCGAGGCCGACCAACGCGCCGAGGAGAAACCTGCCGGTGGGTTTCCCGCCACCCGACGACCTCAAAGACTCGGACGACTCGACGCCCTTGCTGGACTTCCGTCTCTACAATCTTTGCGGTCCAGAACTATTGTAATCGAGGTGCCCCGCACACCTCCGCCTTGCAGGACGCCGACGCCCCGACGCCGACGAGCACCGCTCGGACAAAGCTGCCGCCTCTTCGACATCGTTCTTCCTCGTTTGTCGACGGACGTTCGACGCCCCGTGCCTCCCGCTTGAAAGGGAAGGCATTCAAGAAGGGCCGTCGATTCCCCGTCGCCGAACAGCGAGTCCCTCGACGTTTGTCGACGCCTCTTCGAGGAACTTGACTCCACCAGGTACATTGGGGGGGTAAAAACATTCTAGGAGGGAATAAGACTTGCAGAGTAATACATGGACTGGGCTTGTGCTATATCTTCCTTACAGGTTGCCCAGGTGGTGGGATCTCCACACAGAACTGTGCCTAGTGGTAGGGGTCAGTATTCTGCCTATTGCTCAACCATCTTATTTTCTCTCCTCTCTCTATTGCTGGTTTCACTCTATTGGTCTGTGTGATATTGTACAGTATTGTTCATGCACTTCAATGAGATCTAGGGTGGTACCACTTTAGAATTGTAAATATTTGTCATTGTAGATTTTGCCAGAGTACAAAGTGAGTTATCATGATAAATGTACATAACCTTAACTTTTGATTATATAAAGACTGTGTTCTAACCAATACAGAGTGTGGATATTCCTTTGTGGGGGCCTGGGGGATACACTGTACTTAAGAACCAGCCTGCATCACCTCCTGAGAAGCTAGGCCTTGATTGCTCGACCATTGCTACCGAATAGAGAATCTTGGCTGGGGTCTCCTGTGCCTCTCCTCCACCATATAGGGAGCGGAAGTACAGACACCCCCCACCGGTCGTTGAGACCCGTCTCTCACAGGCACCCAACTCAGTGATCTCATGGTTGCCTAGAGGCACTGAACTCTAACCTGTGATTTCAGACACAGTTTTAGATCTGTAAAGTCTTCCTGAAGTGTGTGACTTGTCCTCAGCTGGAGGTTCCAGTCAGGCTGATGTTTGCAAAGCACAGTGCGACTGCCCCACCCTGGGAGATCTACAAGAGCAGGCTGAAAAACAAGCCCAGGGGTATGCCCCAGGAATTTTCATGTTGGACTGAACATGGTCTCATTTCTCCCTCCCCCAGACTTCCTAAAAACAGTTGCCTCCCTCAAACCTACTATCTATTCTGACGATATTATCTCAGCCACCATCGTTAAACAATTGATGGGCCTGGTGCTCAATGAGGTACACAGCATCATTAATGCCTCCCTCACAGTAGGGTCATTACAGGGCACCCTCAAGACTGGTCTCATACAACCTCTTTTGTAAAAACCGACCCAAGACCCAGATGACCTGGCCAACTACAGGCCCATTACGAACCTCCTGTTTATTGGTAAATTCTTGGAAAAAGTGGTCTCTGCACAACCATTCGCCAGTATCAAACAACTAAACCTCTTAAACGACTATCAGTTGGGGTTCTGCCCCAAGTGTAGCATCAAGGCAGCCACCATCCACGCCTTGGATGATGACCTCCAAATCATGGATAAAGGAGACTTTGTCCTCCTTGATCTCTTGACTACATCCAACACCATCAACCACCGCATCCTTCTCTTCTTCCTCGCTGACAGGATGTGATTATCTGGCAATGCCCTAAATTGGTTTGCCTCCTACCCCTTGTGGAGACACAAGGCCATGTAAATTAACACATTGGGCCTCATTACAAGTTTGGCGGTAGCCTTGCCGGTAAAACTGGCAGGCTGCTGCCAAAGTTGGGAATTTTTCTGACACCCACGAATGGGCAATTACCGGGTCATTACGGCCCTGCTGGACCCGGTAATTGCCCATTTGTGGGCACCAGAATGAAATGCTCCCCATTCCCATTGAGCCCCTTAGGGCTCAATGGGAATGGGGAGGTCCCGAGCCCCAGCACCATTCAGAATGGTGCTGGTGCATCCGACATGCTCTGCTCACAGGTGCCGGCCGTACTGGCACCCATGAACAGAACTCGTAGTTTGCCGGTCCAGGAAATATGCTACCGGAAAGTTTACCGGTACCGTAGTTTCCAGACCGGCAAACTTGTAATAACCCCCATTGAGTTCTAACTTGGCCCCGGGCATTACCTGACCTGGCAATGCCCAAGCCTGTCGGCGCTTATTGTTTAATTACAAATCGATCAATATTCAAAGCCTACATTTCTCTCACAATCAAAGTGGGGCATAACATGCTTACACTTATAAATTCAGCGTTGTGCAATGGTTGGAAAGTCTGCTGAATGAGAGGGGCGAGGCCAAAGGTGACAAGTCTGATTCTGCCTTTATTTAAGTGGACCTCTTGTGCCCTCCCTCTTGAATCCAACTCAATTGTAGAGGGTGTGACTGCTCCACACTAAACTGTGGACTTTCTCCTTTGATACCTTTCCAGATCCCTCAAGCTGCCTCAATATCTGAGCCACCCTTTACCTGGCTACATATGGGAGCAATTCCCCAACTTCCATGCCTTATCATTCATTTTTGATTCCCTGGTGATCTTGTCTCTATGACAAATGACTTTGGCTCTGCATGAATACAAGGATGAGTAGAGGACACACTGCTTACTCAGCCCCCCACATCTGCAAACCAACAGTAATCCCATTCATAAAGGTAATATAGGCATTGCTAACAGACATGCCACCTTTACCTTTTGTGGTAATGTGGGCTAAGGGTTGGCTATACTTCCAGAAGTGGTGTGAAAGTGATACAGTAGCAACCCAACATTCCAAAATAAAGGAATGTCCAATCAACTTTTTATAAAATATATATACTTTAATTAAACAAACCAATGCACAAATAACTATTAAAAACACTGTATAAAAATCCCGCCCCATCAAAGAAGACAGTGAAGTTCAGAATGTAAGAGATGCAATCACTCCTCGATATTTAGGAGGGAGGAAAAAAGGCAATAAAGTACCACAATATTTTAAAGGTATGTGCTTCATGGTGAAAAAGACAGTCTATAGGATCCCATTAAGTGGGCCAGGGGGACAGGGTTGTTCCCACAGTACATTATTCAGTTTGACAGTGTCAAACCAGGCTTCTTATCATTGCACAAGTGGCTCAAACCAGGTTCGGGTGCAGCAAGACATGTAGATCCAAGCGCAAGCGAGTTGGTTTAAAGGGCCATCTCAGCATTATCAAAATGCACAGTTTTTGCTATGTAGTTCGGACGACGAGCAGGGTTGGTTTGAAGATTGGGCTGGTTCAAGATGGGGTAAATGCTGGAAAGAATCTTTGAGTGCCGCTCCAGGTTTTTGAGTCGAGTTCAGTTGATAGTTCAAAGGTGTGATCCTGATGGTCCAATGTGCAGTTTGACAAGGCAACTATTCAATGTCAAGACAGTTCAAGTCATTGGTAACCACTGGCTTGCGTTTATGAGTAACTAAGTGCTTCCAGTGGTTCAAGTTCGGTACGGAGATTAGTAGTGATTCGATTTAAAAAGGTAACACACTCAGCTTGGTACAATGCAGCGACAAGCTGGTTTGGAAGTGGCAGCAACTGCGGTTCAGAGGTTGAGAGAATGACGAAAGGGGAACTGGCAGGGCACGTTGACTCAGCGGTTATTGAATGTGGTTGGACAATGGCTTGAAGCAGTTTGATGGCAAACAACAAGGATCCTAGCTGCTCTGATTCTCAGTGAGTCTAAATCCAGGGTGTCAGAGACAGCATAGGTCCTTGTTCTCATTCTCCCAACAAAGGAGCGGCTGGTAAACACCTGCGGGGTCCTTCATCTCCAGTGAGGTCATAAGTACTGGTGTAGCTGGAGCAAATGTAGCTCTTTCTCCAGCAGCAGGACATCCCAATGCCGCTGGGAGTGATTAGGGTGCAGAGCATGCCTCTGCCTTGTAACAAATAATCTTTACCTCACTAGCGTAGTAGTCTGGAAAGATGAACACTCTCAAAAGTAGTCCAAATGAATTCTTCCTTGAGGCCTGGATGGTCCAGAAGAGAAAACAAAAAAGGGGTGGGAAAACCCCTATTTGACACAGGTGATTGGACAAAAGCAACCCTGCTTTGAAGGGTCCAATGCTGGTCCAAGCAGTACCAGCCTTCTTGCATCATAGCCACAGTGCTTTGTTCTAAAGGAAGTGAAGGAGACAGGAAGGGAGAAGAGGTACAGAGATAAATAAGATAGTGGAATCCTTCCTGACTGTACTGAGCTCCTTCTGAATTCACTAAACCTGCCCCTTTTCAGACCCCTAACATCAAAGGCCCTGTAGTATGCAACACACTGGTGTGTTTTATTTATGGTGTGGCCTTTGATTTACTTCCAAAGACAGCTCCTTCAGAGAAGCTTTCCTTCTGGGCAAATATATTACCTGACCTCACAAAGGATCAAAAGAGAGGCATAGTCTTTCAGTGTCGTGTCCTTCTGGCTGACAGAGATAGGATGTCTGGATAGAATACACACAACCCTTCCATAGCTGACCTGTGCTACCCGTGTGGAAACATGTATGATACAGCTCAGAGGCGGCTTTAATAACAAGGGGAATTACCAGTCAGCCTAGGCCAAATTCAGGTATGGCTTATGTTTAAAGGTTAACGGGGTAATTCATAAATGTCAGCGCAGAGGCAGCACACGCGAGCAGCGCAGAGAGGGATCATGCACCAGCGTGCGCCAGCCGTGTGCGCTAAACAGCATTCTGGCGCAGCGCGTATTCATGGAATTCCCAAGGCAAAAAGAGCCCTGGCGCAGAGAACATCCTGCAGTGCCCGTTACGCCCCCAAGAACGCCCCTTGCGCAAGGAAAAGTCATCAAAATCCCCAATCCAGCGCAAAGTGTTGTGCTAACCCTGGACCAGCTAACAGGGCCGCTAACAGCAAACGCAGAGCTGGGACTATCACACGCAATAGGCCTTGGCCAAGCGGGGCACGTGTATTACTAGGGTTCGCGGGGAGTTTCACACGCGGTAGGCCCTGTGCGAGAAGGCTATGTGTATTTGGGGGGTTTGCAGGGACTATCACACGCGATAGGCCTTGGCCGAGTGGGGCACGTGTATTACTGGGGTGTGCGGGAAGTTTCACAAGCGATTGGCCCTGTGCGAGCGGGGTACGTGTATTACTGGGGTACGCAGGAACTTTCACACGCGATTGGCCCTGTGCGAGCGGGGTACGTGGAATTCAGGGGTGCGCGGGAAGTTTCACACGCGATTGGCCCTGTGCGAGCGGGGTACATGTATTACTGTGGTACGCGGGAAGTTTCACACGCGATTGGCCCTGTGCGAGCGGGGTACGTGTATCCAGTGGAGTGCGCGGGGAGTCCCACACGTGAATGAGCAGTGTGGGTCCTCCCAGGTGTGCCCTCTACCCCCTCCATGGCCCCAGCAGGCAGTCCACACCACAGGGGATTACCCTGCACCCCTGGTCATGTCCCGCAGGCAGCCGATCCACCATGGCCATGCCCCCCCCAGCCAGGCCACGTGTCACCTTGCACTAGTGATCACCAACTCATTTCCCCCTGCACCCCCACCCCCCAGCAGTGAGGGGCACCTGCCAGCAGGCCCCCACTCATGTCCCCCTGCAACCCCCCCCCCCCAGCAGTGGGGGGCACCTGCCAGCAGGCCCCCACTCATGTCCCACTCATGTCCCCCTGCACCCCCACCCCCCAGCAGTGAGGGGCACCTGCCAGCATGCCCCCACTCATGTCCCACTCATGTCCCCCTGCACCCCCACCCCCCAGCAGTGAGGGTCACCTGCCAGCAGGCCCCCACTCATGTCCCACTCATGTCCCCCTGCATCCCCACCCCCAGCAGTGAGGGGCACCTGCCAGCATGCCCCCACTCATGTCCCACTCATGTCCCCCTGCACCCCCACCCCCCAGCAGTGTGGGGCACCTGCCAGCAGGCCCCCACTCATGTCCCACTCATGTCCCCCTGCACCCCACCCCCCAGCAGTGAGGGGCACCTGCCAGCAGGCCCCCACTCATGTCCCCATGCACCCCCACCCCCCAGCAGTGAGGGGCACATGCCAGCAGGACCCCACTCATGTCCCACTCATGTCCCCTGCACCTCTACCCCCAGCAGTGAGGGGCACCTGCCAGCATGCCCCCAGTCATGTCCCCCTGCACCCCCACCCCCCGGCAGTGAAGGGAACCTGCCAGCATGCCCCCACTCATGTCCCACTCATGTCCCCCTGCACCCACATCCCCCAGCAGTGAGGGGCACCTGGCAGCAGGCCCCCACTCATGTCCCCCTGCACCCACCTCCCCCAGCAGTGAGGGGCACCTGCCAGCAGGCCCCCACTCATGTCCCAGTAATGTCCCCCTGCACACCCACCCCCCAGCAGTGAGGGGCACCTGCCAGCAGGCCCCCACTCATGTCCCCCTGCACCCCCACCCCCCAGCAGTGAGGGGAACCTGCCAGCAGGCCCCCACTCATGTCCCAGTCATGTCTCCATGCACCCCCACCCCCCAGCAGTGAAGGGCACCTGTCGGCATGCCCCCACTCATGTCCCACTCATGACCCCCTACACCCCCACCCCCCAGCAGTGAGGGGCACCTGTCAGCAGGCCCTCACTCATGTCCCCCTGGACCGCCATCCCCCCGCAGTGAGGGGCACCTGCCAGCAGGCCCCCACTCATGTCCCACTCATGTCCCCCTGCACTCCCACCCCCCAGCAGTGAAGGGCACGTGCCAGCATGCCCCCACTCATGTCCCACTCATGTCCCCCTGCAACCCCATCCCCCAGCAGAGAGGGGCACCTGTCAGCAGGCCCCCACTCATGTCCTCCTGCACCCCCACCCCCCAGCAGTGAAGGGCACCTGTCGGCATGCCCCCACTCATGTCCCACTCATGACCCCCTACACCCCCACCCCCCAGCAGTGAGGGGCACCTGTCAGCAGGCCCCCACTCATGTCCTCCTGCACCCCCACCCCCCAGCAGTGAGGGGCACCTGCCAGCAGGCCCCCACTCATGTCCCACTCATGTCCCCCTGCACCCCACCCCCCAGCAGTGAAGGGCACCTGCCAGCATGCCCCCACTCATGTCCCACTCATGTCCCCCTGCCCCCCCACTCTCCAGCAGTGAGGGGCACCTGCCAGCAGGCCCCCACTCATGTTCCCCTGCACCCCACCCCACCCCCCAGCAGTGAGGGGCACCTGCCAGCAGGCCCCCACTCATGTCCCCCTGCACCCCCACCCCCCAGCAGTGAGGGGCACCTGCCAGCAGGCCCCCACTCATGTCCCCCTGCAACCCCACCCCCCAGCAGTGAGGGGCCCAAATAACCAACCAAGCACAACATGCACCACACATTGAAATGCCCATTACATGAAACAACCCAAATGGCATGTATGTACATCAACACATGTCCATCACACACACACACAATGGGTGCCAGTGAATGTGAAAACCCACATCGTGACATGCATGAAACCAATGAGAGAATACCACACATTGAAGTACAGGAAAAAATGTATTGAACAAAAAATGTGGTGAAACAAATTCAAAGACCAAACAATGGACATAAGGAAAACAATGCAGAATGTCACATAATGATAAAAAAAGGAAATCAGAATACAAAATATATGAAATCAAAAATGTCTCCAAAGTCTCCCTCCAACAAAGCAAATCCAAACAGAAAAAGTAAAATCCTTTGCTCCATGGAAAAATCAAAAAAGAAAATGCCGACAAATCCACACTCCAACTATCTACAAAGATGAAATCCTGGGTCCATGAGCCCAACTGTCCAAATGAAACCTACAAAAATACACTAACTAATGAAGAACTATATACAAAAATGTGGGGTATTGTCCAAACGCCCCCAAAAAAAATGAAAACAAAAATGAAACCTAACACTAACTAACTAACTATTTAAAATGGAAGCGGGCTAGTCCGACGGCTCACTTTTTGATTTCCCGACATGTTGACCTCCAACTCCCTGCGAATTGCCTCGTGGCACTCGGCCGTCCTCAGTGCCCTCCGCATGGAGTTCTCCGCCCTGACCATTGTGAGCCGTGCCTCTTCTGCCCGCTGCCGCTCCGCATCTATGGCGTGGCCCAACCGCTGCCACATGGAAGACACTTGCAATCCTGGGTCCTCCTGCCCTCTGGCCGATGCCTGCCCCTCCGATGTTGAAGGCCCCGAGCCATCATTGCTCCCACCATGTTGCTTCTGCTGCTGTGCTTGTGCCTGCGCCCTGGCTCTTGCTGCATGCACGTCCTCCTCCGGCTGGGGTGCAGTTGTCGTGGTGGCCACCCCTGCTGGACGTCCGACTCCCGACTGTGGCAGGGATGTGTCCTCCACCAGCCTGGCCGCTGGGTCAGAGGCAGCTCCACAGGGTACCCAGATGACACATGGGTGGGAAGATGGCATGGAGGACGACTGGCGCTTTGGGGGTTCAGGTGAGGAGGGGGTCGCAAGAAGGTCCAGCACACGGAGGAATCCAGCACTGGTGACCCGTCCCAGTAGGTCAACGCGGTCAAAGAGGCATTGGAGATGATGTGCAGTGTCTTCATGAAAACACTGCAGGTCACCTCGCATGCCCCATTGACGCAACGCTATCCCAGCCAGGACAGGCTCAACCCGGTCCCGGATAGCCACGTCCGCAGGGAGAGGAAGGCCAGTTGTTGTGCACCCATCCCCTCCCTGAAAACGGGCTTGGACGTAGGCATCCCTGCTGGTGCCGGATGATGCAGTCACAGGATCAGGGACAAGATTACACACATGCATCTCCGCGGCGGCCTGTGCTTCCTCCTGACCCTGCCCCTGCACTGCACCACTGGCACCAGTGGAATCCCCACCTCCAGATCCTGTGTGTGTCCCTTCCACGGCCTCCTCCTCCTCCAAACCCCCCACCAACCTGGATGACTCCATGCCATCTTCCTCCGTCGGACCCTGTGGGGTCTCAGCTGCCCCTTCTGATGCCGAGGAGTCCATCTCCAACCTCCGCCTCTTGGACCTACCCTCGGCAGCTGCGGCCTGGGACGCGGCACCAGACTCCTCACTCCCCGACGAGATGACAATCTGGGAGGGGTGCCGGGCCTTGCGTCTCCGGCTGGTGGTGCGATCCCAGCCGCTTTGCTCCACAGCACCCTCTCCGCCCTCTTCATCAGTTGACGCTGCAGACAGGGAGAGATAGAACACAGGCATCAGTGCACTGTACAATGGACTGATACACACATGACAGTTGTACATGAGTGGCAGTGTCAAACTTCAGACATGGCATCACACTCCCTAACACACATGTCATTTCTACTCACACACATGAGCAATTCCGCAGCAATATTGCACCAGGCCGCACCATCCATACGCATACAACAGAATCAGCATCCAAAGGTGAGCCTGACGTCACATGAAACACGGGGAGTGCACAACCCATGCACACACACTGACACACTTACATGCATGTGTACATGTCCACCAACTGTCACAGTGATGAGATCGCCATCCATGTCACATCTGGCATTCAGCCTTCTATATGTCAGTGCCACATGCATCCATTTTGCATCACAGTTGCACACTTCTCAAATACACAGACATGCACATGTACACAGTGCAGATGCATGCAGCTGGAACCAACATCCATGTGTGACACCACAACCATGCCAACGTACATACACAGTAATTCAAACTTGTGTGCTCCCACATCTGCATTTGGCCTGCATGCTTACCCACACATACACCATCCATGTGTCTCACACATGAGAGGAATCGCATGTGTCAGCCTCACGCCCCCGTACATACACATCCATACATGGCCCTACAAAAACACATGTGCAACCTGCACACTACTGGCACACCATGACACACACAGCGTCCAATCAGTATGCATGTACACTTACCGCTCGACTCCAGACGGGTCTGCCTCTCAAGGACCTGGACGTGGAGCGCTGGGCATATGCGTTACAGGACCCTCATTTGGTGGTTGGACAGGTGGCCTCGGCGCCCCTTGGCATCCGCTGCCTTCAAGAGGTTCCGGGCCTTGTCGAGGGTCCTGGACCTGAAGTCCTCCCAGCGCTTCTTGACATGTTTGATGTCGCGGACTGCCACCCCCTCCTCGTTGATGCCAGTCACGATGTCCATCCAGATCCTGGTCCGTCCTTCATAGTCAGCGCACAAACTTCCAAAGAGGGTATCATACTGCCCCAGGACTTGCTCCACCAGGACACCAACTTACTGAAGCTGGTGGCCCTCTGCCTCTCTGGCTGGGGGTTGCCAGTGGTGCCAGATGGTGGTGTGCCCGACATGGCAACCCCAGAGCCAGGTGTGGGTGGGCAACTGGGTCCTGGGGCTGGGCTGTGGAGCGATGGTATCCCAGTCGGGAGTCTTCAGTTCCAGCAGGGGTGGTCACAGCAACTGCACCCCTGGCTGATGTGCAGGCAGCAAATAGCAGGGCACATGGGCAGCAGGCAGGCAGGCAGCAGCAGATGGCAGGTGGGAGCGTGCTCGGGGTTCTTGGGGCAGTAATTCAGCCTTCTGGGCAGGAGTGTGGTCTTCCGTGTGTTGTCGCATGGCCAGCTTGATACGGAGTGATTTGGCACATGAATTAATTGCACGTCAGCGTGTAATTCGAGGCAAGGCCCTTAGCACGTAAGCACGTCTGTGACATTACGCGCACGGGTGTTTCCCTCGTGACGGGTGCATAGTGAATCAGCACATGAAGACACAGCACGTACGTGAATTCATTGGACCAAAGGCCCTTTAGCGTGTAAGCGCGTATGTGACGTGACGCGCAACGGCGTTTCCCTCAACACGGGTGCATGTTCATTGTACACATGCAAAAACTGCACGTCCGAGTGTCAGCTCGTGTAATTGGAGGAAAGAGCCTTAGCGCGTACACGCGTAAGTGAAGTTGTACATGTGGGCCGGTTGAAAAATTACGTGTGGGACGCCATTTTCTTGTACGTGCTTTTCGTGGAGAGCGAGTGGGTGAATTTTGTACTTCTAATCGGTTCGCACGCGATTACTTCACAACGGTTCAAGTTCGTACTCCCTGTTACCTCTGACAGCGTTCAATTCTTATTTTGTCCTGTTTCCTCAAACAGCGTTCACTTCTTCTTTTGTCCTGTTTCCTCAGACAGCATACAATTCTTCTTTTGGCGGAGGTGTTGCCAACGCGCACACGTGCGTCTTTTTCACATTCTTTTTCCAGGCATACGGTGAGTCACGCACGTATTTACCAACTGTGCTTGCCCCATGTGTCGCGTACCCCTTCAGAAGTCAGTGTAGGCTGCTTGTATTACACGTACGCTTATTTTTGTGTTTCTGGGTGCCACAGCGTAGTGCGGGTTCATTTTTTCACGCACGTGGTCTACCAGGGGTTGCGTGCACCTTCATTTTTGTTTTCGGGGTGCTGTGCATTGCGTGACCCGTCATCTTCCCCCAGGTGTCACAGACAGCCTTGCTAGAGCACTAGGGTACGAATTCCATCTAGTAACCTACCCCTTTCACCCCCAATTGCCCAGGACAATTGCTTACTGCTACTCTCATACGCACAACAACATCAGTGCCATGGTTGGGAGGCGACCAAGCAGTAAGGGAGGCAAAGGTGCCCCACCGCCAAAAGGTGGGCGTGGTGGGCGCGGTAGGGGTCGTGGCCAGGATTTGCAGGGTGACCCTAGACCCCCGTGTGTGGAGGACCAATCAGGGACACCCATGCCCCCCCCCCATGGTTGTGGGAAACATAGCTGACACCATCCCAGCTCAGCCCTTGTTGGACCAGCCCATTTTAGCACCTGAACCGGCACAGGATGACTCCCAGCAAGTCTAAGCCACGTGTGGCGGTGCAAGTTGCTGTCACCAGGCCACGTGGATCTGGGGCAGCAATGTCATCTGCTGGCCCAAGTAGGCAGGGTGGGGAGGCTGCAGGGGCAGCTGCAGCTCTATCCACCCCAGCTCTGAGTCTCCCAGCCAGGACAGTGTCGGTCCAGGTCCATGAAACCGACGTTGGCCCTGCCAACATCACCCTGCAGCCAATGCCTGCACCAAGACCTATGGTCATTGTGCATTCGCACACTCCTAGTACCCAGTCCACCCGCGCTTCTGCCCCTACTGACCAGGGCGGCGTAAGCCACTCACGATCCGCACCACCTTTGAAGAAGAAGGGTGCTCTGGCAATACAGGCTGAGACCCCAGACACGTCTACACACTCCAGCACATCAAGGAAGCCTAGCTTTAATGACGCCGAACTTGATGCACTTGTGGCCTATGTGTCAGCACATAGCCGCAAAATGGTGGTGACTGCAGGGTGCAAGACCACACCTGGTCAACGTAAGGCACACTGGCAGACCATCGTGGACATCATTAGTGCCCTTTGATTTGTGAGGCACACAGCTGATGATTGCTACAAGTGGTGGACTGACCTGAAACGCAGAGCAAAGAACAAGCTGGCCTCAAATCATGCCTCTACTCTGGTGACTGGCGGTGGGTCTCCACCAGAGGACAACCAACTCACTGAACATGAGTCTGTTGCTGGAACCTTCGTCACAGAGGAACAGATCCAAGGCGTGGGAGACCTACCAGATTATGACGCATTGTCCGGTGAGTGCCCATGCATGTGTGTGTAATCCATGGGTATGTTGTTTGGGTGACGGGTTCTGATTGAGTGCCTGGTGAGAGTGTGTACTCCTGAGTGGTATGGGTCACCCATGTGCCTCCTCCAAAACATTCACTGGCCTTGAATTTGGGTATAACAGTATCCCTTCTGCCCACAGTAGGCAATTAGCGCAACATTACTGCAGTTGCCCTTGAACTGTCATCTTGCAACAACATTGTTCAGATTTTTTCAGGGTTCATTCAGGCTGATTGTTTCAATTCTCCAATTTTTGCAACACATTTATCAGCCCTAATGCCACATATGTGACATGCTTCTGTCATTGATTACACCCCTCATTGGCCCACATTTGTTACCTTGTCATGTGAATGATTAGACCATTCAGGCTGATTGAGTATTGGCCTGCTCACATTAATTTTTGGTGCCTTTTTGAATGTGGTACATGATAGTTGTTTCCTGTCATGTTGAAGTGACCAACCATTGATCTGTACATCTGCCTGCCATCACTGTATTATTGTACATTGGAT
Source organism: Ambystoma mexicanum (assembly GCF_040938575.1). Lineage (NCBI taxonomy): Eukaryota > Metazoa > Chordata > Amphibia > Caudata > Ambystomatidae > Ambystoma > Ambystoma mexicanum. The sequence goes on from NC_090921.1 coordinate 591,142,332, forward strand.
GTGTTGCAGTGTGTGGCACATGTGTATTTTGTCACACTATGTAGCATTTTTCATCTCATCATGTCCATCTCACATGGATGGGTGACAGTACTCATTCACCTGCATATGGCTGTACTTGTCAAATGTACCATGGCTATGCTACATGCCATCTGTGTGCTGGCATGTGTCATGTATGTGTATTGGACATGCCACTCACAGGCTAATGTGTGATGCCAGTGCTACCCAGCATGCAGCAAATGTGTTGCTTTTCCATCTTGGTGTCATCAGTGTCTGCTTTTTACTTCCCCTTCCAACTCATTGACAGTGCATCCATGCCATGGTTATTGTCATGTGGGACATGTGTAAATCATGTACTGGATCTCTGGCTTGTCAGGCCTATGTGTGTGCTATGGTGCTAATGCCTGTTTTCATTTTTTGTCTTTCATGTTTTTGCAGGTGATGACGCACGGTTGCCAGTCATTTGGTCGAAATCAATTGGTCGACTGGACAACTGGTCGAATCAATTTGGTCGAAAACCAAATGGTCGAATTTTTTTTTTTTTTTTTTTTTACCCCTTTTTTTTTTTTTTGGGGGGGGGGGTCCCCCCCCCAACCCCCTTTTTTTTCTTTCTTTTTTTTTTTTTAACACGAAAACCCACAAAACACATATATAAATAAAAAAAAAAAATTCGACCATTTGGTTTTCGACCAAATGACGTCGACCAAATTGCAGTCGACCAGTTTGTAGTCGACCAAATGACTGGACACCATGACGCACTTGATGCTGTTGAGGTTGAGGAGATGGTGCAGACCCAGGAGGAATCTCAGGCACGACCGGGCACCAGTGGGGGACGTGGTGTGGTGGCTGGTGAAAACCCAATCTTACTGCAGACCATACTGTCCAGGGGTGTCTCTGGGTGCACCTCCCCGACCTCTATTCAGGTGCTGAATCGGATGATGAGACTTATGTGCAGTCGCAGGTGAGTGTTTCTGGCAGGGATTCTCTTCTGTCCAACCCACCTGCACCAGGGGTAGAACCCTCTATGGGGATGTCAGTGCTGGTAATTCCGCCTTTGGCGGTTACGGATGCAGGGTCACACTCCACAACATCTGATCCTGTTCCTGGGCCAGCAGATCAGAGGGGGAATGCAGTAATGCAGCCTCAGGCACTGCCAGCACAGCAAGGTGCAGATCGCCTTGCCCCGAACAGGTGTGGTGCCCGCCGAAGCGGTGGCCGTACGCCACCAGGCAATACTGTATGGGAAAACTCCATTTACAGTATAGCAGCCCAACAGGGAGCATCGGTTGAAATGATGGTTCAGGCAATGGAGAGGGTGGCCACTTCCATTCTCCCCCCTGAAAGGCAGATGGAGCAACAACGGCAGGCAACAGACTCCATTTGCCAATCACACAGGGAAGACATGTTGGCGTCCAACAGGGACCGACGGGCGGCACTGGAGACTCTGCACAAAGCCATATCTATAGAGTCACAGGGCCACAGGGAAGACCCGAGGGTAGAACTCCATAACCTCAGGGAGACTCTGGGTGAACTTGAAGCTTCTCGAAATTTAAGATCAGAACAGCAGCTGGAGCAGCTCACATGTTCACTCTCAGCTGAGCTGCAGCCAACTCGTGAGAAGATCCGGGCATCACGGGAGGCCATGCGTTGTCATGGGTTTTGACCCATGTTGAATCAGTAGAATGGGTAGATGTGGGGATGAGCTGTCGCCGCCCATTATTCTATCCCAGAACAAACTAAATCAATAGACTGGGTGGATGTGGGGATGAGCTATCGCCGCCCACATTCACGCCAGAATAGGAGAACTGCGCAGTTGGCACGAGACCACTCCAAAGATACAACCTTCTTGTGGGGAATTAATTTTCTTAATCCCAAAAATGGTTGCATTACCAGTACTCACCACTATCAGAAAGCCGGCGTTTTTAAAACCACCAGACTTTTGTGTAAAACTGAACAAATGAAACAAAACCAGACCAAGGAAAGACTTGCTAAGAGGTGGATACAATGTAAATCTATATCCTGAAATGACTTGAAGGAAGTAATTATTTAATGTATATGTAAAAATTGTAAGTGATTTAAACTGGGAACAAAAAGTGACATTTAGCTGAAACCTGGCTTAATGAAACTGAATTCTGCCTGACAACTACCCCCGACAGGAGAAACCTGTTCAGCCACTCTTCCCAGGCCTAGCTGCTTCCACTCTGCCCCTGGCCAAAAGGAGTTAACACCTCTCTGATTAGATTAGGGGTGGAGCAGCTGGGGACTACAGGGAGTTGAACAAAGGCCTGTCCTGGACTCAGGCAAATGTTATATTGGGGGCGTCGTAAAAGTGGCTTCCTCTTGGGAGAAGTGGGAGGAGAAGTGCCTCTGGGAGCCACCCGAGCTGAAGGCGGGGACAGGCAGAAGCTTCCCCCATGTGCTTTGGAACCTAAACCACACCCATCTGGGCCAGAGCATAATTTTAAAAAGATAGAAAACTCATGGGGCCTCATTACAACTCAGGCGGTAAGGGTTTTACGGCGGCGTACGCCTGAGTACGAGGTCCCTTAGCGCCATGGCGGACTTAACACCTGCTTTTAGCAGGTGTTAAAATCCATGGCGCTAAGGGACCATGGAGTTAATTACGCCACCGTAATTTACGGTGGCGTAATTAACGCCTTCCCCACTCCCATTATGCCCTATGGGGCAAAATGGGAATGGGGAAGGGAAAATGGGAAAATGGGGATTTACCGCCCCGACAAGGTTGGAATGGGGCGGTAAGTCCGCCTACCACCATGGCGTAAACGTAGTTTACGCCATGGTGGTAAAGTCACGGCCCAGGCGGTAACTTACCGCCTGGGTCGTAATGAGGCCCATAGTGTGGACTTGTCAGAATTATATAAGTAATTTCATTATTTTTGTGATTTTTCTGTGAACATTTTGAGAGGCGTTAGGACCCTGTGGTGTATTCTGGGGGGTTGCTAGCGGAAAATAGGGTTTCACTCCAAATGTCTGCATGTTAAAAATCTGACACTTCATCAATTAATGTCCATACTCCTTGTGCACATGTGTGTAATTTTGGGTAAATGTCCGATATTGCAAAACCAGTTAAAAAGCGCAAAATGTTGTCATTTTTGAATGCAAGCCCCCAGGAAGATCAGAGGCGGACAAGCATGGACCATAAGGAATATATAATGTGCACATGTAATTTCAACAAATTGTGTATCTGGAAAAGATGTATTTGAATCAAATATAGATTTGTGGGCAAACTGACCAGGGGAGGATCCTCTGACCATAAAACCTACAGCATCACTCTGACGCACATTTCCTTCCCCCAATCATGGGAGAGGGGAGAATTGGGCCAATGACAAGTAGAGAGGGGCAGGCTTAGCTAGGCCCAGGCACACACCCATTTTCAAAACACATAAAAAGAGACTGTTGGTACAGGTAGAGACATTCAATTCCATTTGCTGCGGAGCATGCTGACCGACGACTTCACATCCAGAGATCCAGATTTCAAATCATCAATCTCCAAAGACCAGAACTTTACTTCAGAACTTAAAGCAAGGGCCTAAACCCACAAACTGAGAACTCTTCTCAGCAGGCCTCAGCAACCTTAAAATCATTTGCGAACTATTCCACAGCCAGACGAGCTGTTTGAATTCTTTTGCCAAGAACAATTGCCAGAGACCAGACCAGAGATCCAGAGTGACCCAGACCACTGTGAGCAGAACCAGAGAGCTGACCCAGATCACTGTGAAGTGCCGAGACCAGAACCAGAGTCCAGTCCAAAACCTGACCAGATCCGTGACGAGGCCTATTTCAAATTGATATTGTGAGTACCTAGCAGAACTGTGCAGAACCAATCTCTTAGTTAAAATAATCTAATACAAACTATTTTAACCTAAGTAGAACAGCCTCCTAGAAATCGTGTCATCTGTCATTTTTAAAGCTGCACAACTGTCACCTGTCAATTCTGAAGCTGCAAGCTGTCAACTGTCATTTTGAGTTTACTTTAAATCCGAAAAACTACCTTTATTTAATCGTCCGTATCTCTGGAACCGTTTGGGCTAGGAATGAAATTCAACTTTCATCTGAAAGCTTAGAATCTAGACTTTCCAACGCACCTACTCCTTAAAAATCTACCATGATTTGCGATTTTGGCTCAATTTCTCCACTTGTCAAAATAGCAGCTCCATTCTTTCCTTTGTTAAAATCCGTTTGCAACTTGGTAATAACTCATAGAGCATTGCCAAAGTGAGCCTGAACTAATACCAACACGCATCTCCCACTCACCCTGCATCTCTAGAGGGAATTAAAATCAGTTGGCACATTTTCCCATCCATTGCCATCACATTTAAAAAGCACTTGGGCCTGTGTTTTAAAACTCATACCTGTTTTCTCTAAGCTTGCTGGGGTGGAAACTGAATTTCGTATTGTATTTGATTGCATTCCTGAGAACTGTGTGCTCCTCTTTCCATCTCCTTCCATTTCTTACATTGCATAGGGGGGGTGAATTGCCAGAGAAAAGTGATTATCTTGTCTTTTGCTAAAATCATATCAAGTATTTCTGTACTGCATTTTATTCCTCATTGCTTTTCCCTTGAAATCATAAAAGTATTTTGCTACTTTATCCATCCTATACTAACTCCTCATTGATTGTAAAGAAGTGTGCTAGTGCCAGATTACCCATTGTTGATCAACATCATATGTCTAAGTGTACTATCAGATATTAATTTATTATAAAGTGTGATATATATATATTGTTTAAATTCTCAAATAAACCTTTTAAACTTGCAAAACAGAACTACTTCTTGGCTCAGTGGGGTCAGGGGGATTCTAAGAGAGGGGTGTTATATAGGGGTAGTCATCCAGAACTCATGAACTGGACATAAAAGATATATCAATAAGGGTTTCCATTCAGTATCCCAGACTAGGCATTGACTTAGCTGTAGTGTTGAATTGAATCCTCTTACAAATTGGGGGCCGTAGCCGGGGATTCCGGATTAGATCTATCACTTGTGCAGATTAATACAGTGTGCTAACTGACAAGATACATACATCCGGTCGGATGGGGGGCGTGGCTACGAGAGCCATGTAGGAGGACGCGTTCTGGAGGAGCTCCTGAGATCCTGCAATGATCCGGGCAAACAAGTGCGTTAGGACGGACTGCTGACCACTGACGAAACACATGCCGGTGTGTGAATGTGTGGGCTACGCATGGTGAACTTCTGGATGGTGCAGGAGTGACGACGACGGAGATCGGTGCGAATGAGGTAAGGACATCAGGGACGCAGGACGATACAAAATGGCCGACCAGGGTCCGGAACAAAGGAAGAAGTGAGCCGCACAGTGACCCAGCGGAGGAGGCGCACTGCGCGCAAATTTGTCACATGTGCAGTCTACAGATTCCCTGGGTCATGTCGAATAGGACGGTGCGGCCGAAGGCGAAACAGCCCACCCTGGATGACTTCACTAGGACGTCCCCGGGCCAGGACACCACTAAGAGCAAGGATGCGCTGGCCGCGAGCGGCACGATGACTTCGGGCGCCAACCAAGAAATCCTGGCGGCGATTGCGGACCTAAGGGCAGCATGGGAATCTAAGCTTGAACTGGCCGTCACCGAACTAAAAACGGTGCTGGACCTCAAGGTCGGAGAGGTTCAAGAAGACGTTAACCTGCTCCGACAGGATGTCAGGGCCTTGGCGGAGCGCACATTGTCCCTTGAGAAGGAAGTCGGCCCGAATACTGCGGATTGCGCCTCCCATAAAGCCGACTTGCACGCCCTGATACAAAGAGTGGGCAACCTGGAGAGCAGAGCGGAGGAGGCGGAAGGACGAGCCCGTCGCAATAACATCCGCATCGTGGGCCTGCCGGGGGGGATGGAGGGCCATGACCCTACGGAATTCATTGAATCCATGTTATTACAAGAGATACCCGGAGGAGCCCTATCCCAAGGATTTGCAGTAGAGAGGGCACACAGAGCCCTAACGAGGAGGCCGCCGCCGGGGAACCCGCCTAGGCCTATCATCGCTAAAATTCTTAACTACCGCGACCGGGAGAGGATACTGGAACACTTTCGAAAAGGAGGAACGATCATACGAGGAGCGGCAAACATCACGGCTTATCCGGATTATACCCTGACTGTACAGCGCAGCCGCATGAATTTTGGGTCAGTAAAGCAGAGACTGAGAGAGGCTGGCCACAAATATATGTTACTTTATCCCGCAAAATTGAAGGTCATTCATGCACATAAAACTCTGTTTTTTGAGACCCCGGAGGATGCCATGGGATGGCTCGATGCACAAGGATGCCCTCAGGAGTCAGAAATTCGGACGAGGAAGGGCTCGGAAGAGATACGGGAGGCATGAAAATGGCGTCGCAAGATGGCGTGGCACGTGGGACTTGAATATAGTTGTTTGTGAAGCCTTCGGTAGAGAAGGTCAGATGATTGCACTGTTTGTCATGGGCACTGTGATTAATGTTTACTTAACGGGAGCCTTACGGAACGATTCTTTTTACCCCAGGATAGCTTTAGTTGGGTGGCCATTAGGGCGACCTCACCCTACTGAGCTCTGTGCATCGATCGGTGCTTGCGGGGCTAGATGTGGGGGTGCCTGAGCTCCGAAGCTGGACCTGGGCAGCAGTTGGGGTGTGTGATGTTGGGGAAGGGACTGGGGGGAGGGGAGGGAAGTTGGGGTTTTGCTGTGTACATAGTTAAAGGGGGTTTGAGCTGGTACGAGGAGCTACTGGAATGAGAGGCTATCTGTATCACGTGGGCAAAGGGGAGTCGCTACATGGGAAGCAGGAAGATACGCATGTACTATGGGAGACCTTAAGATCGTCACCTGGAATGTCAGGGGACTTAACAGCTATTTAAAAAGGAACAAGGTCATGATGTACCTTAAAAGACAGAGGATTGACATTGCGCTGCTGCAGGAGACACACCTGACCCAACAGAAGTTGGAACTGGTGGGGAAAAAGTGGAGGGGCACGGTAGTGGGCTCTCCGTACTCTGCCTATGCTAGGGGAGTGCTGATCTGGGTGGCACCGCATGTTCCGCTCAGACTCATACAGGAGGTGGTGGACACGGAGGGCAGACTGGTCATGCTGTGGGCCTTGGTAGAGAACAAAGAGGTGTGCATTATCAATACATATGCCCCCAACCAAAACACTGCCACATACTTCAGAACCCTATGTACCCACCTGGGCGCGTGTGTGGGGGTAGCGATTATTTGGGGAGGGGACTTTAACTGCGTGCTCGACCCAAAGGCGGACAGGTCTGATGAGAAGATTAATCGGCCCACCCCGGCGGCCAGGGTATTACAGGCATTACTGGAGGACTTTGGGTTGGCGGATGTCTGGAGACTGAAACACCCTAATGCCACGCAGTATTCTCACTACTCTGCTCCGCAGCACTTACATACGTGATTGGATTATTTTTTTGCCACGCCAGATGTGGTGATAGAGACCACCCAAATAGAATATAGAGCAAGGGTCCTGTCGGACCACTCGCCCCTGGTGCTGACCTGGCAGCACTGTCGCCCTAGGGCGCGGATACCTACATGGCGCCTCCGTGCGGAGGCGCTTAGAGACTCAGTCTTCAGGGAGGACATCAGGGATGCGATCTTGCAGTACTTTGAGGTGAACACGGGCAGTGTGGATTCAGCAAGCACACTCTGGGAGGCTTTCAAGGTTGTGTTGCGGGGTACTGCCATTTCCAAGTCAAAGGGCCTGCAAGGTGGGGTCCTGACAGAACTAGAGAAGGCGGAGAAGCAACTGGAGCGCGAAAGCGACAGGGCAGGAGGGGACGCGGAACTAGTACTCGAGCTGCAGCAAAGGTGTGCGGAGCTTTGGGAAAGGCTCTGCAACCTTAACTATAGAAAATATGTCGAGAGGCAACATGCGGGTGGGGACAAAACTGGCCGCTTGCTGGCGTGGTTATATAAGAGCGAAACCCCCAAGCCCCCGATTAGGATAATAACTAGAGAGAACGGGGAGGAGGTTGACACCCAGGAAGGAGTCAATGAGGCATTTTTTGACTATTACAGAATACTATATGAGGACAGGGGAGGGGAAAACCAGGAAGAGATCAGAGAAACATTGAAAGACATGGAACTACCTAGGATTAGTGACGAAGAAAGGGAGGAACTGGACGCACCTATTACCCTGGATGAACTAGAGGAGGTGGTGAAACAGCTGCCCACCTGCAAGACCCCGGGCACGGACGGATTCCCGAGCGAGTTTTATAAAGTATATAGGGCAGAGGTACTCCCCCCTATGCTAGAGATGTTTAATGAGTCTTTGGAGAAGGGTCGGCTACCGGATACGGTTAGAGAAGCACTAATCGCACCGCTCCCCAAGCCCAACAGACCGGGGCATTGTTGCGGCTCGTATAGGCCGCTGTCAATGTTGAACCAGGACAGCAAGATCCTGATGGCGGTCCTAGCTAATAGGCTACGAAGGGTCATCAGTAAATTGATACACCCGGATCAGACAGGCTATGTCCCCAATAGAAATATAACTCACAACCACAGGCGACTCCACCGGGTGATTAAAGAGGGGAACAGAAGCGATGAAGAGATGGTGGTGGTGTCTCTAGACGCAGTTAAGGCTTTTGATTCGGTGAGGTGGCCATGGTTGCTGGCGGCCCTGGAAGAATACGGGATGGGTCCGGGTTACGTTAGGTGGGCGGAATTGTTGTACAGCGAACCACTGGCCAGAGTGCGCACGGGATCAGTGATATCTAAGAGGTGGCAACTCAGTAGAGGCACCAGACAAGGGTGCCCCTGGTCCCCGATGTTATACATTCTAGCCCTGGAGCCTTTAGCAGTGTACCTCAGACAACAATATGACCTGGTTGGCATTGAAGTGGGAGGAGAGAAACACCTAATATCCTTATATGCTGACGATTTGTTACTGTATTTAAAATATCCAGAGGAAAATCTCCAGTACATTCTAGAGGTCATGGAAAAGTATGCGGAACTGTCCGGCATAGCGGTAAACCCCCGAAAATCGAGCATGTTTCCATTAGGGAGCTACACAGGAGTCCCTCTGGAACGATTGCCAGTGTTGTCCGTGCCTTGGGCAGCTGACTCTTTCCGCTACCTCGGAATAGATGTATATCACACTGCGGAGGGTGAACACTTGCACAATACCGAGGTGGCTGTGAAGAAAATCCGCACGAACATGAAGTTTTGGGAGAAGCTGCCGCTGGCGATGATGGGGTGGGGAGCGATGCTCAAGATGGTGGTCCTGCCTAGGCTGTTGCACTTTTTCAGTAATATACCATACCTGATACCCAAGAAGTTCTTTGCCAAACTTAACAGCATGTGTAGGGACTTCCTGTGGCATGGCACCCGCAATAGAGTGGCGCTATGGAAGCTACAGAACTTCCATGATAAAGGGGGCATCAAGCTGCCGAACTTTGAGGCCTATTATGTAGCCAGCCAATTGCAATATGTAACTAAATGGCTTTCTGATGAAGAAACTCCTGAACCTAGGCTGGTTGGGCAGGACTGCGCCCCGTTTTACCTAAAAGAGATCATCTGGGTTCCTAGACTTGAACTGAATGAACGCCCGAGTATGTTGTTACTTGGGTGGAAGATGTGGCACAGAGCATGCCAATTGATGGAGACCCGTACCCGTGTTCCCCACAGGTGCCGCTAGTTGCCTTAACTAAATGGGACAGCCAGCTTAGGATGATAATCAGGACCTATTGGGAATCGGTTGGGCTGGCCACATTGGGAGATATATGGCAAGAAGGGGCTATTAAAGAATTCGAAGACCTAGGTGAAGAGACAGGGTTGCATGGGGGCCAATATGTTACGTATCTTAGGCTGGTGCAGACCATCTGTAAAACCTGGCCGGAGACTGTGCTGGCGGAAGAACCAGACGCTCTAATTGGAACGATATATGACATATCGGAGGGAGGGCATGAGATCTCTAGACTATACAAGGTGGTGATGACCCGGGTGGGGAAGGACTTGATGGACTTGAGGTTGGACTGGGAAGTGGAGGTGGGGGCGCAGTTGACAGATGGGATGTGGGAACGGGCCATGGGATACCATAAGAAAGTGTCCAGGAATGCTAGATTGCAGCAAATACAGCTATACATTACGCATAGAGCCTATTTGACCCCGAAAAGTTTGCGAACGCAGGAAGACAAGCATGTCCGAAATGCGATGAGGAAGACGCAGACATGACACACATGTTCTGGTCCTGCCCAGTGATTGAAACTTTTTGGGGGGAAGTGGCACGGAAACTAGCAGACAAAGGGGTCCCGCTACACATAGATACAGCCTGGGCCTGCCTGCTGGGAGGGTTCCCCAGACCACGGAATACTAAACATCTTGGGAAACTGAGGGACCTGGCGTATGTGCTAGCTAAAAGAAGGATAGCCATGAGCTGGAAGCAATGCCACAAGCCACGGATAGAGGTATGGTGGCGGGACTTACAAAAATGGGCGGAGGCTGAAACGGTGGTATGGCAGGATGCATGTAGCAATTGCGGGGAGAAAGATGTAGGTAACCTGACGGCTTGGAGGATGTTAATTACAGGACTGTTTGGCACGGCAGTGGACCCTGCAGCTTCGGAAGGAAGCGACACCCAGCCACACTTAGCGGATACAGAACCGAAAGGTTGATAAGCTCTTGAGCGGGGGGAGGGGACTGGGGAGCAGTAACGGGTGTTAATTGATGTTTACGGTTCTATTGTACTTAATGCTGCAAGTTTGGTTTGCATTGTTTATTCTCAAAATAAAAAATTCTTTAAAAAAAAAAAAAATACATCCGGTCGGATCACCACGCTGTGTTACGCTGTAAAGCACTCCTCAAAAGGACGCTCTAAGGGAAAGGTCTGTTTTGCAAAAATAAAATACAAACTTCTGTAAGTCAGGAAGGAACTCAAATTCCAGAATGACGACCTTGGTAGATATGAAAATAGCCAGAGAGCACTTCTTACATAAGCTATTTGTGAGAGGTGAGTGGACTCATCAGGACCAGATGGTCTGGTTGCAGGCAATCGCACCCCAGATCACTGAAACAGGGTCAGATAAATGGAGAGACCAGGGTCCCTTACATGTGGCCCTGAGTGAACTATATATGGCCCCTAAGGCCAAGGATGAGCACAACAAGATTGCCAGGGTAGCGGCATATTTATATTTACATATGGGAGCCATGCAGGACAAATGTGCTGAAGGCCAAGATCTGGCGAGTAGGCAACTGCTGGCATTACAGAAGGCCCAATCTGATCTGGACTCTTCTGAGCAGAGGCTGCACAGAAGCCAGGAGTCCGAAAATGAGAGTGGACAGTACATCATTAAAATAAAGAAGGATATGGATATCCTGCAACAGGAAAAGGCTGACCAGGATACCAGAATTCTGGCTTTGCAGAAGGAGCACCAAGACAGTTTGGACTCCTTACTGCAGTGCCGAGAAAAAGCTGGAGCAACAGATCAATTTCAACAGGGCATGCACAGAGCAGGTAGCCACCCTGCAAATCCAACTAGACAGAGAAAAAGAGGAGAGCAATACATTGATTCTGAAAGACCTGGATACCCAGGCAGAGTTTGATGAAGAACGCCAGAAAGCTGGTGCCTTTCAAAGGCAGAGGGACGACCTGGCATCACAAATGCAGGCTCTTTGTCAGGAAAGGGATACCATAGGCCAGGAAGTCTGCCACTTAAAAAGGAAAATGGAAGAAAATCACCTGGCCCTCCAGGGACTGGGTGACCTCCAAAAAGAACACCAGAACTTGTTAGAGCACACCAGGAGGGTGGAGGATGCTCTGGCAAGAAAGGAGCAGGCCAATAGGGACACAGCTCAGGAGGTAAGCCTCCTGCAGCAAAGACTGGCCCAGTGCTCCAGGACCAATCAGGAGGCACAGAGAGAGAATGAGGCTCTCTGTCAGCACAATGATAGGCTCCAGCAACAGGTAGCGATGCAGGAGAGACTGATAGAGTCTAGTAAGGCCTTAACTGAGGAACTGAAAGCGCAGGCTCTTGCATTGCAACAGGGAACATGGGCGCATAGAGATGAGGTTCGCTGGGAAAGAGAAACTCCTAAGCATAACCTCAGGAGCCCGAGTGCCAGAGGCCTTCACCTCTACCAGTCCCTGGACTCTGCCACCCCCATGCTGCCTGGCACACATGAGCACGGGGCCGCAGGGATGGCAGATTACTATCCAGCTAAAAGTATGGGGCTCATAGGCCAGTACCACCCAGGAATGAAGGGGCGGGCATCCGGGTATGGGCACCCAAGCACAGTGCAATTTAGTGGGGAACCCCAGGAGAGTAGGCCCACTAAGGGCATCCTGAAAACCTCTGCCCAGTTAGGTCAGTGGGGGGGATACCCAGCAAATCTTGGCAGCAAGGTTTCCTGTTTCCTGTACCTCTGAGCGGTACAGGAAACAGGAAACCAGGTCCCCACATTCTGCCAGCCATTCCTAGGCTCGCAGAATCCGGGAAAACCTGGAAGATCAGACGGGCACCTCTGGGAGCAGTGCTTTGGAGTCAGAGGATGAATGGACCAGGGTGACCCGAACCAAAAAGGCCAATAAGGCAAAAAGGGCCTTGCTTAAGGACCCATTGAAACAAATAAAGGCAATAAGGAGTGTCATCACGCCTAATCACAAGAACGCCAAGTATTCTGTTTGGGAACACTTGGAGCTTTACGAGCAAATGATGGAGACTTTCCATTTGAAGGACACCCAAAGCTGTATTCCATATGTAAAGTGGACCTTCTCACCAGAATACTCCAGTTTATTTGGGGGGCTGGAGGACCAAAACCATTCAAGATGGTCCACCTACAGGGCGGCCATCTTGAAACATTTTTCTGTTCACAGAAATTCCCAAGAGGCTCGCAAGGCAGCCTACAATTTACAATGGGGGAGGATCAGGCCCCACAGGAATTTGTGCAAGAATTAAAGCGTGCTTTTGCGCAGACCACCAGAAGGGTGCGCACGGACAGCAAAGAGTTCATCAATACGTTTTTCCATGCTCTGCCCAAACACATCATGACCCAGCTAGTGAGAGATTTTCATGAGAAAAGATCTTTAGACTGGGTCATTGAACAGGCTACCCGGATCTATGAGGTGCAGAAGCCCATCAAAAATAAAAATAATGCGCCGAAAAACCCCAAAACCAAGAGCACCCCTGCTGCTGCCAAGGTGGCAGAGGTAAAGGTTGCCCCCGTTTTAGATTTGGAGATGGGGGGCCTAAAAACCTGCCTGCACCAAATAATTCACAGCCCAGAAGGCCCTCGGGCCAGTCACAGACAGGGAGTCGAGGAGGTAGTCCCACAAATGGGGTCCCCCGCCCCCCTGACTATGTAAGTCCCCGCTACAAGGGAAACCGACCAATCCTGGGTTATGTGTGGACTCCTCCAGCCCAAGGGGGGGGATCCAGCCAAGCACCTGACCTGGGGAACTTCCCTCCTAACTTCCCCCAGGAGGGCAGAAATTCACCAAATCCTGGGCAGAACTTTTTCCCCAGGTATCCACCCAATTTCCAGCCCCAAAATCATCCATCCTTCTTTCCCCAATTCCCTGAGCCCAGACAACCTAATCCGGGAGAGGGGAGGCCAAGGGTGGAGGGGTACCAAAATCTTCCCAACCAGGGGTACTACCAGAGAACCCTTCCCGGGATCAGCCCAGGGGAGAAAATAGAGCCCCGTATCAGCCTGAGCGGGTTTCACAACTTGAGCGCCAGGTCCAAAAGATGGCATGTGATCTGGGTCACATACTGAGGGCTCAACAGAACCCTCAGATGAGCATGCCACCGCAGAATGCCCCAAACTCTGGACCGGGTGCTCCAGAACAATGACGGGGGCAGCACCCCGATAACCCACCGGTTCCCAGGGAGGAGGCAAAAGGGGAAGGGGGGTGTACAGCCTTGGAGGAAGCTTCCTTCCCAACTTGTAAACAGCCCCTGGAAAACCAGGAACCGGAAACAAAATCTCCTGCCCCTGAAAGCCTGCCTCCCAAGGAGCAGAGGGGGGGTAGGAGAAACAAAGGACCCAAACAGACCCACTTTGTGGAGGAGGTACAGGTCTTGCAATTTGAGGGAGAGGGATCCTCAGAAGATCCTGGGAAAAGGATCTTCTCCTTCAAAGATGGGGGAACTCCTCCCAAAAAAAAATGGGTCCCAAGGGATTCCAATCCAGACTGGGGAGATATGGAGACTGAGCTACCGCCGCCCATCATCTCATCCCAGAACCCACAATACCGAAATCGCCTGGTTCAAACCCATCCTGGTGACTGCCTCCAAAAAGGGGGGGGCGGCCCAGAACCGGAACCAGGGGAACCCACAATGGCTCTGATCTCCAGTTGCCAACTTTTTCTTTCAGATTCCCAAGGCTCTCCACAGAATCCTGCCCAAATCTTGTCGCTAGCAATGTCCAAAACCAGATGGTTAGCCCACCAGTTGTCCAAAATGTGCATTATCTGTGCCCCCTTGAGGAGAAGGAGGGAAGATACTATGCCCCGGTACAAGTACAGGGTACAATTTTGGCACTGGTGGACACTGGATCCCAAGCTACCCTTCTGTCCAAAAGGGCCTTTGAGGAACTAAATGCAGGAAGGGGGGAGAATTACCGAATTCCTCTCACCTCTCTTCCTGGACAACTGCAGAACTTTGACGGGAAGGAAATTCCCGTTGAGGGGGCTGCAAACTTGGACATTAAAATTAGGCGACACAAGATGAAACACCCGGTCATAGTAGTGACTCCAGAGGTCACCCCTTGTTTACTAGGGAATGACCTCCTGAGAAGGTTGTCACCCCTAATAGATTGCGTAAACAAGGTCTCCTGGACCCAGACTAGCCGACTAATAAAATTAGAACAGTGTCAACCATGTTAGTTTAAATGGCACCTGCAACATGGTTGAACAAAAATCTGACCAAGTAGAATTTTACTTCCAGAACAACCAAATTCCAGACGTGACAGTAATAGCAGTAGGACAACAGACTGGTGATGGGGGTCCTCTCTATTTCTGAAAATCAACCTTCCTTCCAGTTTAAGGTGGTATTCCACACTGGAAGGAAACACCCTGAAATTATTTACTAATCCACAATCAGAAACTCCCACTCCTATAGTCCAGAAAGATGTGAAATCAGTTCAGAGCCTGGCTGATATTCAGCAAATTGGAGAGCAGTTGTTCATCCCTGTCCAGTTAAATGATGGGAAGGACTCTGTTCTCGCTCGAGTGTGTGTGAACAACGGTAAGAGCTTCATCAGCGAAGCCATGTTCTGCCAACTCTCAAAAGATCCAGCCATTCCCACATTCAAACTGATAGAAAAATGGGAAATGGACCTGGAAGCACCTAATTCCAAACATCTCCTGCCAAGCAGGTGTATGCTCAAAATCTCCATTGGCAACAAGAGCATAGTCCATAATTGTTGGGTCGTGCCAGACGTCACTGCCACCTTTTACTTAGGCAGTGACATTCTCAATCGCTTTGCCATTAGTTTGGACCTAATAAACTTCAAAGCTTGGTCCCGATTAGCGGATAATCCCATGGGCTTTGATGATCCAGAAAAAGCATTTAGGTCAGCTCAATTGCTACCTTATGCAGTTGAAATTCAGATCAAAGAGGAAGTCACCATCCCAGAAAGGAACCGACAATTCTCCCTGGAAGTGAAAGTTAAAAGAGGACAAAAATTGCAAAACCCTGATGCTTATATACATCTAAATGCTTCTCTCCAACAGCAAGGGTTGGGGTAAACTCAACACCATTAGTCAACATAGAACATGACACCATTCCAATAGAGGTGGATAACAGCGACTTAAAGAGTATTACTCTAGCCGCAGGCACCATTATTGGAATGGCGGTTGATGACCGACATTTCTCCATTGATTTAGGAAATGAACTGTTAGGACCAATCCCCAAGGACTGTTTTGACAGTGACAGTGAGGACAAAACAACACCAGACAGGATTTTCACCCGGCATGGGGGGAACTTCTTGGTGTACACTTCTTGCCCTTATGGTAAGGAAGATGTGACTTGTGACTTCAGGAGGCATGAGGTGATTTTCCAGGCCCATGAGGGCTGCCTTTCCCACCTGAAGCCTCCAGTCCAAATCAGCACTCTGACCAGGGACTTCTCCACCCAGCTGGAGAAGGCCACTGAGATAGCCAAACCAGAAGTCTTTCCAGGCACCAGGCAGATGGTGGAAGAGAGAGTCAACCTAGCTGATGCCTGTGTGACTCTGGAACAAAAGCAAAAGTTGAAACAAGTTTTCTTGGATTTCCAAGATCTCTTTGCGGTAGACTCATATGACTGTGGCCGCACCGACATCCACACAACAACAATCCCCACGGACCCTGGCATGACTCCAGTGTTTGTGAAGCAATATCGCTTGCCTCTCGCATCAATGGAGTCCCTTACTAAAATAATTAAGAACCTGGAGTCCCGGGGAATAATCCGTCCAGTTCACAGCACCTTCAATAACCCGGTGCTGGGAATATTGAAGCCAAACGGCCAGTGGAGACTCTGCGCCGACCTCAGGAGCTCAACAAACGGGTCCATACTTCCCGATGGCCTCTGCCCTACATTGACCAAGGGCTGGCCCAGATCCAGGGGTCACAGGTATTCACTGCAATAGACCTGACCAATGGATACTGGACTGTGCCTGTCAGTAGGAAGGACCAATACAAGCTGGCTTTTACCTTTGGGGGCCAGCAGTACACATGGACCCGGTCTCCCTTCGGATACCTCAACTCCGGCAATGAATTCAACATTTTCCTACACAAGGCCATGCCCGACCTGGGTGCGAGGGGTTACCTGGCTTATGTAGATGATGTCCTCATCAAAAGTTCATCTGTGGAGGAACACATAGCGGAGATCCGTTATGTTCTGACACAGTTGAGGGCCTCCAGAGCAAAACTTTCCTTTCAGAAAGCACAGTGGTGTAGAACCCGTGTTAATTTCTTGGGGCATGCGATTACTCCCCAGGGTCTCTGTCCCCAAGAAAAGAAAGTGGAAGCACTCCAGAAACTGAAAGACCCCACAACTCTGCGGGAACTAAGGAGCCGCCTTGGACTGACTAATTACAGCAGAAAGTTCATTGAAGGCTACGCAGAGATCACTAGACCCCTGATTCATCTCTTGAAGGGGGGGGTCAAGTGGGAATGGGGTCCAGAACAATCCGAGGCGGTAAGACAACTCAAAAGAAGCCTCTCACAAGTGCCTTGCCTAGCTTACCCTGTCAGAAACAAGGAGTTCTTCCTGGAGACGGGGTTCTCTAATACGTGCTTGACGGCAGTATTATACCAAAAGTATGACAAGGTCAATAAAGTAATCTCCTATGCGAGCAAAACTTTATCCTCTGTGGAGGAAAAATTCAACGATTGTGAGAAGGCACTCCTGGCAACGGTGTGGGCATTGAAGAATTACCGCCCGTTTATCCAGGGGGAACACATCATAGTGGAGACTCCACACCAGCCTCTGCAATATCTCCAAAGTGACAGAATCCGGGCCGGAAATGTGAGTAATTCCCGAATTACTTCCTGGATTCTGTCAATGCAAGGCTTTCCTGTGGAGTTCCGATATGGCCAAAACAAGAAGAGTCCCCTCGCGCAAGGTCTGGCTGACTTGCATGATTGTGCCAGAGAAAACTGTCTCGAGGACGAAAGTCTAAAAATCAAGGACAACACGGAGGCATACCTTAATTCCCCACACAAAGTCTTTGAAGAACACAAGTGTGAGGGAATGCCCACTATCTATGTGGATGGATGCTCTTACCATGTTGACAACGACGGGGAGAAAGAACTGGTGGCTGGCGTAGGGAATGCATGGGTGAAGGAGTTCACAGAACCCTCCGCTGGATACAAAATTGGTCCCCGAAGTAGTCAGGTGGCAGAATTGATGGCTGTGCATCAGGCAATCCTCACTGCTGTCCAACATCAACTCCACGAACTGCTCATAATCACAGACTCGGATTATGTACGGAACGGGTTCGTGGAGCACCTGGTTAATTGGAAAACCAGAGGCATGTTATGTGCTAATAACAAACCCCTGAAACATGGGAAGTTAATCCAAAATATTGATGATCTGGTCACATCGAATGGGATGACCATCTACTGGAAAAAGATCAAGGGTCATTCCAAAGTCGAGGGACCAGACAAAACTGGAAATGACTTAGCTGATCAGCTGGCCAAAACCGGGGCCATCCAAGGGGAGCTAATCGAAATAGAGTCCCTGTTGGGGGAAATCCAGGTCACCGCTATCACTAGGTCCCAGACAAATGCTCATGATGATCTTTCAACTGCACAATGGAGTAAGGAGACCCCTGATGCTGATTTAACACCAGCTCAGAAGGGGGATCCAATTATTGGTAAGTTTTACCAACACCTTGAGGACCCTGAGAACTTTCCCCTGACGGATACCGATTACATTGGGAAAGAGGACCTAAGAGTGTTGATGAACTGTCTAAAAATGTTCCGAATCCAAGACGGTTTGTTGGTAAGGAAATCCCAAGCTGGCCATGATCAGTGGGTGGTTCCTACCTCATTCCGAAGCCTGACGTTAAGTCACGCCCATAATGCGGCCACCGCCGGTCATAGGGGGTTTCACACAACACTGGAAATCTTAAGAGACGTTTCATACTGGCCACACATGGGCCAGGACCTCAACCAATACTTGAAGGGGTGTCTTGTGTGTGCACAATTTCAGCCATCATCCCTCACACACTGTGCGCCTCTCGAAAAGAGGGGGATGACACTGCCATGGTCAGATTTGCAAATCGACTTTGTAGGCCCTGTAATCCGCTCGTCTAGAGGAAACAAGTACATGTTGACCGTTACATGCTTGTTTACCAAGTGGGTGGAATGTCTCCCAGCCCAAAACTGCAAGGCAGAAACAGCAGCTGCCCTGATGATAAACCACATCTTTTCCCGTTTTGGTCTACCTCAAAGGATTGAGTCAGACAGGGGTAGCCACTTCACCAGTGAAGTAATGACAAAGATGTGGGAGATACTGGGGGTTAAAAGGAAGCTACACATTGCTTACAGGCCAGATTCTTCTGGAGCAGTGGAGAGATATAACCGAACCATTGTGAGCATCTTAAAAAAGTTTGTGGCAGATTCTGGGCCAAGTTGGGATATCGGATTTCCTCTGGTCCTAATGGCCATCAGATCTACCCCTTCATCTGCAACCAAAATGTCACCATTTGAGTTGATGACTGGACGCAAGATGGTGCTTCCCCAGCATTTGTTCTACAGAACCCAAGAGCAAACGTTGATAAATGCATCCACAACTCATGAGTATGTGGAGAATTTAAGGAAACACCTTCAACATGCTTTTGCCTATGCTCAGCGGAATCTAGAAAGATCAGCCGAGAGCATGAAGACCCACTATGATTTAAAAACTACCCGAAAGGAATATAAGGTGGGTGATCGGGTCTATCTATACAATTTCCAAAGGAACTAGGCCAAACAGCGAAAATTCTTGCCTACATGGAAGGGACCGTTTGAAATTATAGACAAAATCTCTCCTGTTGCATACAAGATCTGCATCCCCAAAGGCAGTTTGGCGGAAGGGGAAGACAAGTGGGTACATATAAATCAGCTAAAGTGTTGCCATCCCAAGGACACGCTGCAGCAACTGGAGGAGTCCTCTGCAATACCAGAGGGGACCGCTCCAGATTAATTCAGTTCCAACCCTAAAATATCCCACATATAGTCTCTAAAATATTATACTCTTGTAAGCCACTGTCTTTGAATGATAACTTGTATCTCAAAAGTAAAATGTTAGGTATGTTAAAGTATAAAATGTATATGTCTGCCACACCATTAATAGTGGTGGAAAAATGTCTACGAATAGGTATTGCCGCTTTTCCTTTGTCGTCCTAGGAGAAAGAAAACCTGGAGACTGACCAAGAAGGACGACCGGGGACTGGGAGCCGAGACCCGAGGGGCCCAGGGTACCGCCCAATCCTCCCATCAGGACCAGCAAGGAGAACTGATTGATCGACTGGAGGGAGGAAAAGATGCTGAACTGTGCCACCTACAGGATTGGAAGAAGATAATGGGGACATACCAGCGCAAGGGCTCAAAACCGCCTTTGCACCCGGCTTACCCTCGACTTGAATCAAAGCGCAGTCGGGCGGGGGGATTTGTCATGGGTTTTGACCCATGTTGAATCAATAGACTGAGTAGATGTGGGGATGAGCTGTCGCCGCCCCTTATTCTATCCCAGAACAAACTAAATCAATAGACTTGGTGGATGTGGGGATGAGCTATCGCCGCCCACATTCACGCCAGAATAGGAGAACTGCGCAGTTGGCACGAGACCAGTCCAAAGATACAACCTTCTTGTGGGGAATTCATTTTCTTAATCCCAAAAATGGTTGCATTACCAGTACTCACCACTATCAGAAAGCCGGCGTTTTAAAACCACCAGACTTTTGTGTAAAACTGAACAAATGAAACAAAACCAGACCAAGGAAAGACTTGCTAAGAGGTGGATACAATGTAAAACTATATCCTGAAATGACTTGAAGGAAGTAATTATTTAATGTATATGTAAAAATTGTAAGTGATTTAAACTGGGAACAAAAAGTGACATTTAGCTGAAACCTGGCTTAATGAAACTGAATTCTGCCTGACAACTACCCCCGACAGGAGAAACCTGTTCAGCCACTCTTCCCAGGCCTAGCTGCTTCCACTCTGCCCCTGGCCAAAAGGAGTTAACACCTCTGTGATTAGATTAGGGGTGGAGCAGCTGGGGACTACAGGGAGTTGAACAAAGGCCTGTCCTGGACTCAGGCAAATGTTATATTGGGGGCGTCGTAAAAGTGGCTTCCTCTTGGGAGAAGTGGGAGGAGAAGTGCCTCTGGGAGCCACCCGAGCTGGAAGCGGGGACAGGCAGAAGCTTCCCCCATGTGCTTTGGAACCTAAACCACACCCATCTGGGCCAGAGCATAATTTTAAAAAGATAGATAACTCATAGTGCGGACTTGTCAGAATTAAATAAGTAATATTATTATTTTTGTGATTTTTCTGTGAACATTTTGAGAGGCGTTAGGACCCTGTGGTGTATTCTGGGGGGTTGCTAGAGGAAAATAGGGTCTCACTCCAAATGTCTGCATGTTAAAAATCTGACACTTCACCAATTAATGTCCATACTCCTTGCGCACATGTGTGTAATTTTGGGTAAATGTCCGATATTGCAAAACCAGTTAAAAAGCGCAAAATGTTGTCATTTTTGAATGCAAGCCCCCAGGAAGATCAGAGGCGGACACGCATGGACCATAAGGAATATATAATGTGCACATGTAATTTCAACAAATTGTATATCTGTAAAAGATGTATTTGAATCAAATATAGATTTGTGGGCAAACTGACCAGGGGAGGGTCCTTTGACCATAAAACCTACAGCATGACTCTGACTCACATTTCCTTCCCCCAATCATGGGAGAGGGGAGAATTGGGCCAATGACAAGTAGAGAGGGGCAGGCTTAGCTAGGCCCAGGCACACACCCATTTTCAAAACACATAAAAAGAGACTGCTGGGACAGGTAGAGACATTCAATTCCATTTGCTGCGGAGCATGCTGACCGACGACTTCACATCCAGAGATCCAGATTTCAAATCCATCAATCTCCAAAGACCAGAACTTTACTTCAGAACTTAAAGCAAGGGCCTAAACCCACAAACTGAGAACTCTTCTCAGCAGGCCTCAGCAACCTTAAAATCATTTGTGAACTATTCCACAGCCGGGCGAGCTGTTTGAATTCTTTTGCCAAGAACAATTGCCAGAGACCAGACCAGAGATCCAGAGTGAATCAGACCGCTGTGAGCAGAACCAGAGAGCTGACCCAGATCACTGTGAAGTGCCGAGACCAGAACCATAGTCCAGTCCAAAACCTGACCAGATCCGTGACGAGGCCTATTTCAAATTGATATTGTGAGTACCTAGCAGAACTGTGCAGAACCAATCTCTTAGTTAAAATAATCTAATCCAAACTATTTTAACCTAAGTAGAACAGCCTCCTAGAAATCGTGTCATCTGTCATTTTTAAAGCTGCACAACTGTCACCTGTCAATTCTGAAGCTGCAAGCTGTCACCTGTCATTTTGAGTTTACTTTAAATCCGAAAAACTACCTTTATTTAATCGTCCGTATCTCTGGAACGTTTGGGCTAGGAACGAAATTCAACTTTCATTTGAAAGCTTAGAATCTAGGCTGTCCAATGAAGCTACTTCCTTATACTTTTTCTGCAATCACGATTTACGCACTCGCTAAATTTACCGCTATTTGGGATTTTGGATCAAATTCTCCACTTGTCAAAATAGCAGCTCCATTCTTTCCTTTGTTAAAATCCGTTTGCAACTTGGTAATACTGAAGCCTGAACTAATACCAACACGCATCTCCCACTCACCCTGCATCTCTAGAGGGAATTAAAATCAGTTGGCACATTTTCCCATCCATTGCCATCACATTTAAAAAGCACTTGGGCCTGTGTTTTAAAACTCATACCTGTTTTCTCTAAGCTTGCTGGGGTGGGAACTGAATTTCGTATTGTATTTGATTGCATTCCTGAGAACTGTGTGCTCCTCTTTCCATCTCCTTCCATTTCTTACATTGCATAGGGGAGGGGGGTGAATTGCCAGAGAAAAGTGATTATCTTGTCTTTTGCTAAAATCATATCAAGTATTTCTGTACTGCATTTTATTCCTCATTGCTTTTCCCTTGAAATCATAAAAGTATTTTGCTACTTTATCCATCCTATACTAACTCCTCATTGATTGTAAAGAAGTGTGCTAGTGCCAGATTACCCATTGTTGATCAACATCATATGTCTAAGTGTACTATCAGATATTAATTTATTATAAAGTGTGATATATATATATATATTGTTTACATTCTCAAATAAACCTTTTAAACTTGCAAAACAGAACTACTTCTTGGCTCAGTGGGGTCAGGGGGATACTAAGAGAGGGGTGTTATATAAGGGCAGTCATCCAGAACTCATGAACTGGACATAAAGATATATCAATACGGGTTTCCATTCAGTATCCCAGACTAGGCATTGACTTAGCTGTAGTGTTGAATTGAATCCTCTTACAGCGTGCAGAAATGCAGGCAACCCGTCAGGTGCTGCATGGGGATCTCCATACTATAATCCTCCAGAACAAGACCTTCAACACCCGCGTGCTTGCTGCCATGGAGGACCATACCAGGGCTTTGCGTGGGCTGCCTCCCATAGCACCACCACCTCCTGATGCAGCAGCAGAGGGTGATGAGAGCGACAGCAGCACTCCTCCCACACTAGCGTAGCCGTGCAGGCCATGAGCCCATGGAGGTATTTTTTGTTCGCAACATCCACGCAGGTGGCTGTTGGTGTGCACCCTGTCCTCGAACCTCCTGGGTGCCCCCCCTATCCCCCACATGGCCTTTTTTTATTTATTTATGTATTTATTTTTTTTACAGTGTGTTGCCTTGTGTGGCTCCCGTGGGCATCCACTGTGTATTCCAGCTGGGCATATGCAGGCTTGTCCTGTGTTTGCGTTAGATGCTTGGGTTCCTGACACACACATCCCTCCTGCTTCCCTTTCCATGGGCTTGCAAAGGGTGTGACCAAGTGACAGTGACTTACACAGTGACATTGGGCTCCCATGAGCTGTGTGGGCAGTCTGTAGTCAGGGAGCGCGTATAGCAGCTGCCCACCAGAGCGGTCAAGGGAGCGAAAGCGTGACTTAAACACTCCGAATGTGCGCCCCACTATGCCCCGGGTTGCAATATAGGCTGTGTTGTATCTTACCTCGGGTGGTGTGGTGGGGTTCCGAATTGGCATCATCAGGTGGGTGCTCATAGGGTAGGCACTGTCCCCTGGGGAGGTGAGGATGGGTATTATTAGTGGGGTTGTGACATTACTCAGTATCTGACATGCATGCATGTGCAGAGGCATTTATACTCATCAAGCAGCCATGTATTGCCATGCCGCCCAGCTTCTAGGTCCCGGTTTAGCGTTGACATTCTGTAAATGAAACTGTCATGGGTGGAACCTGGATAGTTGGCATATACTGAGGTGATGATTCCCTTGGCATCACATACTACCTGCACGTTGATGGAATGCCAGTGCTTGCGGTTTCTATAGATGTGCTCAGTTGCCCTGGGAGGACTTAGAACCACATGGGTGCAATCAATGGCACCTAGCACTTTGGGGAAGTGAGCCACCCGTAAAAATCCTGGACGGCAGCCTGCCTTTCTGCCGGTGTTCTGGGCAGGTATATGTGCCTGCGGACTGATGGGCGTGCAGTCATGATGGCCAACACCTGGTGTAGGCAGCATGACTGCGTGGCCTGTGACACCCCCCCACTATGGCACTTGTCCGCTGAAATGAACCAGTGGCCAAGAAGTGCAGTACATTGAGCACCTTTTCCAAGGGGCTCAGTGCTTGGGAGCACAGGGTGGGTGATCCTCCCACTCACTCACCGGTCGAGTATTATGTGAGGTGGAAACCTGTACCTCCCATACACCTGGTCATCAGGCATCCCAAAAAGGCTGGTCCTGGGTGTAAAAATTCTGGCCCTGACTATCCTCCTCCTCCTGCGGTGTCCCACGACCACTGCTGCGAGGAACGGTATATTCATCGTAGCGTCTGAGCTTGTTTGTTGTTTGGGCGCACTTTTATGCTGCGTGGGTCAGCGTACGCCTGCTTCCTGCTGGTGTACGTGTTTCCGGATTAGCGTGTCTTTTTTGGCGCACGCGTTTGCCCTGTTCGATTCCATGAATACGTGTTGTAGGCTCGCGTGTGGGCGTTCCGCATTTGCCTCCTGTACTTCCCCCGTAACGCCCACATTTTCACGATTTGTTCCCCATTCTGTGTGTTATGCCCCGTGTTCCGCCTACTTTTGTTGTGTGCGCCGCGCTATGTGCGCTTTTGCTGTGCGCGTAGCACACGCCGTTTGATGACGTGTGCGCCCGCATGCGCCACACAGAATTTTAGTGCACATCCCAGATTTTACACGCGCACTGACTTCCATGAATCGATGTGCGTGGATTTCGCACGCTTGCACTGCGATTTTCGCACTTGCGCTGCGATTCGCACGCTTTTGCACACTTGCGCAGAGATTTTCGGCGCACATTAATTCCATGAATCGGCCTGTTAACTGCCACCAATTATGAATTTTTGAAACAGAGATGCAGAATAAAAATGCAGCCTCTGTACTGCTGTGACATGGCTGTCACAGCAGCTGTCAAAAGGGCCCATGCCACCATTGAACCTTCTTTGTGCCAAGTACCTCAGATAAGGGGACTGATACAGCAGGATACACATGTCACTATGCTTATGGCATACAGTTCAGGAAAGTGGGGCTCTGGTTAGCAGATCACCCTGTCTAAAATGGAATTCCCTGCATCATTTTACTAATTGATAAAAAAAAAATTGAAAAGGCCAGGGTTCTGCACCCTGGCCACCCTGGCCATACAGCAATTCCTCGCAGTCTTATATTTTGTGTGTCTCTGCTAGAATCTATAAAGGTGAGTATGTTATTTCTTTGCAATTTCTTTAACCAAGCGGACTCCTCCCAGCAATGCCCCTTACCCTTTGCTGGAGGTCACATAGCAGAATTCCTTGAGGGAATGCATATAGAGCGAAAGGGACAGCAACCATTAGAATGGTAACAAATTAAAGTTTATATCATGAATAAGTATAGTTGATCTATTATCCACCGGCGAGTGAGTAATTATTTTGGAAACACCATAATGTCATCAGCTATCCAGGTGGGAGCCGCACACATGTAAAACTATGCCGCAGCACCAGTTCCTCATTTGCACGACCGCCTGTCCACACTGTGGCACTGTATGTAGTGCCACTCCTGGCTCCACGACACAGAGCCATGCAAGGAGTTACATCACGTACAGATCTTATTCAATGCCCATTGCCCCCATTTATGATTTGACAACATTGCAAGATCTCCTTTCAGACATACCTGGAAGCCATTGATGATATTCACGTTACTCCAAGTAGGAAGTACTCACTTTGTACTGAATCACGCGGACTTTTCTCTTTTGGTCCACTGGCTGCACAGGCAGACGACATAGCTTTTATTCATGTGTGCAAAGAAGTTGTGGCCTGTCTGGAGTGTTGCTTTCAAAAACAGATAAACATTCTTTTAGTATGCAGAAAATTCTATAACAGATTTCAAATATCTTCCAAATCCAATGAAGACTTTGTTATGTAAGTAATTTTTCAACACGAAGCAGCTTGGCACAATTAGTGACCAACTCATCAGAAACCAGGTGGTGCTGCACTGTCATGATGTGAAGGCTCAAGAATTGCTTAGGGTGCATACAGAATTGTCCCCAGAGAAAGCAATCGCTGCAGTGAAAACAGCTGAGCACTCTGAGTTTTGCATGGAAGAAGCAGAGAAAATTGAACCCAGAGATGAAGTGTGCACCATCAGGAAATGCTCTTTTTCCAACATTAATGTCTTTGAAGAAAAGAGAAT
The DNA here is from genome assembly GCF_040938575.1 of Ambystoma mexicanum. NCBI lineage: Eukaryota > Metazoa > Chordata > Amphibia > Caudata > Ambystomatidae > Ambystoma > Ambystoma mexicanum. The sequence continues at coordinate 591,168,762 of NC_090921.1, forward strand.
GCAATCACCGTCCGGTGAAAAGGCTGAGATGCTGAAGCCAGAGAGAAGTGGCTGAATGCTTGAGATGCGGCAGTGGCACACATGTCACTTACCACCATGCATGACTTGGAAGGAATTCTTAATATTGCATATGCCGTAAAGTGGGTCATGTCGCGAAGTCTCCAATTCTTCATGGTGCAGGACCCGAGCAGCAGTAGAATGTGACTCAGTGAATGTGCTGATCCCAATGATGAACTGGTCCTCATTGTGACCTCTGCCGCTGATTCTGCTTATGAAGAAAAATATACAAATGATGGTAAGGATGCACACTTTCCGGCCAATTAGGGATCAGACTACACTATCATACCAGAAGCAGCACATATGAAATGTTCCCATGGGAACACACAGTTCTTCGACCGCCTGACATTTAACCAGCAACTGCGAACGACACAAAATGCACCCGTCAGGCCTCAAATACAGCACAGTGATCTTTAAGAACAAGTGCCTGTCATTTTTGGTCTGGGTTGAGGAGCATCTGCTAAAAACCTAATTGTAGTCCTGTGCTCCTTGTAAATTGAATTACCTTCCTTCAACAACTTGATGCTGAAATATGAATCAGTGTTTTTTGAGCTGCCTGGCACCCTAAAAGGCTACGTATGCAACAGTGCTGCATTGAACAGAAACCGTGGCTGGTACCTTTAACCACTCATTAAGAACTTTCTGAGCTCCTCCCCTCTTTGAGTAATGAGTGAATCACAGAACCAGGAAATCCTACAGCATGGCTATATACTATTGTTTTCATTTTGAAACCAAAAAAAAAAAAGGTCTGTGTGTTGATCAGTGCAGTTTGAACAGAAATGTGGTCACTGGCATTTATCTGCTACCCGTCCTCTCTGAATTGGTGCTTCTACTGCATGAAGCAAAATTATTCATAAAACTTGATTTAAAAAGGGTGTACCACCAGATCCACCTACACTCAGACTCGAACTTGGTGTGTTCCAATACTACAGGATGATATCTAGGTTCTCTTTGGCAGCCTCAGTCTTTCAAAGACTCATGACCCATGTGCAGGCTGGATCCAAGAAAGTAATTATTTATTTTTTTTATTTTTTTTATTTACTTGTTTATAATAAAAAACATTTGATTTTTACAAGAGGTTGGTACGCAAAAGAGAGAAAAAAAAGAAAAACACGTTGTGCAGAGTAAATAACAGATTTGGACAAAAAAAAAGATAAAAGAAGATTAGAAGACGAAGAAAAGTGGTAACCAGAAAACTAGGTGCTTGACCACAAACGCATAATGTTCAAATTAAAAGAAAGAAATCAATATTCATCAAGTCGCACTTGAATAGTTCGCGAGTTCTGGTTTAAGCTCAGTGCTGCTTCTAAAATCTTTACTGCCGCTATAGTCCACTTAGTTCTGGTTCCTGCAATCAGACGGCACCACCATGTGTTTTCCTCTCGGAGTGAAACATTGTAGATCAGAGGGAGCAAGTAGGCTTCCCGCAAGAACGCGGTTCTGGTGCAGGTCATTAGTAAATGTCTTAAAGTTTCCACTGTTTCTGGATCCGAACAGAATCTACAAGTTTGTGGTTCGGTTTTCGTGCGGATTGCTATGATTTCCTGCGTTGGTAGTTGATTGAATCTTATTTTCATAAAAGTTTTCTGCATTTTATGTTGGGAAATTTCATGCAGTAGCACATAGGTTGTTTATGTTTATTTGTTGTTGCTGGTAAATGAGCCAGGAGCTTGTTTCCTATTATTTTTTCACCAGTTTGGATCCAATCTGCTTGTGCTATTGTTACCTTAATTCTGTTAGGATTCTCAATAAGGTCTTCTGTTGAGCAAGCCAAATCTGCTAATTTTTTTGTAAGTTTTTGTGCCCAATTATTTAGTGGTCTGCAGCGACCTTGGCTGAGCTCTATCTGGACCTGCTTGTAGATCTGGAGGGAGTCTGGAAGAATGATTTTCCAAAAGAGTCGCATCTGGCTTTGGTCAACTGATGCTTGGAGTGATAGTAAACCCAGTTCACGTCCATGCCGTAGATTAATGATGGCACTACCTTTTGTTTGTAGAATTGGATCGCTGGAAGAAGCGAGAATTTGCCATATTTACGGTCTACTAGTTTTGTTTGGGTTGTCAGGGTTTTGATCTTTGTCCATAGTGCTGAGTGGGTCGCTTTTTCTGACCTTCTTGAATCTAACATGATTCACAAATTTTTCATTGTAGACACAGTTTCAACTTTCATGTTGTTCAAATACCAGTGGCCTTGATCTGTGGTTGTTTGACGACTTTCCCCCATCATCAGTATTTTTGATTTATGAATGTTTATCTCCAAATCGTTGTCGCTGATATACTTAGCCAAGTTCGTGAGTTGGCGTTGGAGACCGATTTGGGTTTGATCCATGAGGATCAAGTCGTCAGCATATAGCAGTCTTGGTATTGCAGTATTGCCCAATTTGGGCAGGAAGACTCTGACCCCTGGTTGTGTATGCTGGAAATCTCCCATAAAGGCAATAAATAGGGCCGGCGCGAGCGGGCAACCCTGTTTTACACCACGCTCTGATGGAAATTGGTCTGATAACATCCCTTGCCGATTTAGGCGTACTCTGAGTTTGGTGTCCGTATGTAATGCGATCACCAGGCATCAAGTCTTTGCAGGGCAATTCCACATTGTTAATTTTGTCCACAGTTTTTGACGGCTGATCTTGTCAAAGGCTTGTGTTAAGTCAATGAATGCAATATAAACTGCTGGTGCACCATTCTTTACATTTTCCTTTATGATATTCAAAATCAGGATGTTGATGCTGGTGCTTGCGTTCTTAACAAAGCCTGTTTGGAATTTATCTAGACAGGGCGCCGATCTCGCCCAATTGTGGAATCTGGTTAATAGAAGGGTAGCAAAGATCTTTCCCATGATGTCGAGGAGGGCGATGGGGCGGTAGTTTGATGGGCTTTCTCTATTTCCCTTTATAAAAATAGGTACTATTACCGCCTCAGTCCATGTTTTAGGTATTTGCCTAGTGATCGTACATTGCTTGAAAATATTTGAGATTAGGGCGGCCCATTCCTCTGGATGTTGCTTTAGGTCCAAATTAGTTAAACCATCAGGGCCAGGTGCCCTAGAAGTTTTTAATTTTAGGATAGTCGCCAGAATTTCATCGCCATCTGCCAGGTCTTCCCAAGCCGGTGTTGTGCAACATGGAGAGTTACTTGAGGTTTGCGGGATAGGAGCGAATTGGGATGAAAAAAAAGTTATCCAGGCCTGCTCTGATACGGCTTTCGAAAGTTGGTAGTTTGTCTCATCATTTTTATCTTTGATCAAGGACCAGAATTCTCTGGGATTTTTCGTTGTTAAAGTCTTCAGCATTTTGCTCTGAGTCATTCTGGTACATTACTGCTTTATGTTGTCTCAACCAAGCTTTATATGATCTTGTCGCGGCTTTAGCAGCGTTCTTGTGTTCCTGATTTTTAGAGACTTTGGCCAAGCGGTTCAATTATGCAATTGTTTTCATTTCAAGACCAATCCGCTATCGTACTCATGTACCCCTTTCCCGTTAGGTCGAGTGCAAGGACCTTTTTCTTTCCTATGTGGCAGCAACAAGGGCATGTAGTTTGGTCTATTAGTTAAGTCCATCATAGTTTTGCTGAGTGCATCAAATTTCTTGGCAATGTCCTTGATATTGGTCGCTGTAAGTTGGATTCGCGACGACTTTCGTGCTACTCCACCTCGAAAGGATATGTTTGCTTTGGAGTTGATTCAGACTCGAGGGTCATTATCAAAGGATTGTGGTCACTAGATTTTGTTCCATATACCTCGAAAGAATCAACAAACGGGAGAAAAGAGTATGAAGTGTAAATGTGGTCCAGTGTTGCTGACCTTTCGACTCATTCCCAAGTTGGAATTCGGGGGAGATGGCCTCGAGCTGATGCAACGTTGTAGAATTTTCTCGCGTCCATAAAATCAGACCACAGCGCACCTCTCACGGCAGAGGGGCAGAGATAGGACGTAGCAGGAGATTGATCAACTCTAGCATTCAGATCGCCACAGATTATGATGTGGTCAGTTGCCTGTTCAAAAAGGAATTTGTCTATTGTTTCAGCGATGTTATCACAGAATTCCGTATTACTTATTCTCTGCGGATTCCAATAGACGTTGATGATTGCAAGGTTAGATTTCATTTTACTGCTCAATGAAGTTTCGGTATGGAGCCACTCAGCTAATAGAGCTAACATGCCATATGATTCTGCCACTATCTTTCTAATAGAAATACCCGATCCGATTTTAATTGCCGTTAGGAGACCTGAAGACGGTCTTCCAAACAAACCTTTTACTGCTGAGAGATGTACGTGTCATATCCATCGAGCACTGGTGATTCCATAAGCCACGTCTCCTGAAGGCAAATAATGTCGAAATGGCTCAAATGGAAGGCATCTGGCTTAGTCAAATGGTTGTGACCCCTCGTGTTCCAAGAACACATGATACTCCTTTTCTTGCGAGGACATTCCGGTTGTAAAGGTGTAGTGGGCGTCGCTGCATCTTTTGGTTGTTAATTTTGAGGATTTTCAACCATCTCCAGGGCCCCGACGGTTCATGTTTTTTATTGTGAGCCCACTCAGTACTTTCATCAGTGGCCTCTGGACGCCTGTGGTTTTTCCCTCGTCTGGGATTTGAGCTCCAATTGACTTCATGCTGAGTTTTCCGGTAGTTTGTATTGGTGTTAGACGAGTGAAGTCTCGATCTAAATCTCCCCCGGGTAAGTTCAGGTTTCTCCCTGAAAGCAACTCTTCTGTTGCCTACTAGCAGGTCTGCAGTATTAGACTGATATTCCGATTGCTTTATCACCGAGCTACTTGAAATTGGAGCAATCTTTATCGCAAGTTCAGACACAGAAATTTCATCTAGCGAAAAACCCATTTGATTCAAAGCCGCGGTCTTCTTTATGGGCTAAATCCACAGTATTTTTAACATGGAGGTTTTAGTCTTCCCATCTCTATGATAAGGTTCAACTAGTACAAGATCCGATGTTTTTAGAGATTTCAATGCTGGTATATTGATTAGAATTTTCAAAACCGTCTTTCTGTTCAAGACTAGGAAGTTTTTCCCAGGTGCAAGTTGTTGCATTTTGTAGACTCGAGTGAAAGTTACCTTGGATTCTGACCGGGGCATTGTCGCTGAGGGTACCTTTGACTCATCATTTTCAGTTTTTGTCGTTGGAGAGATGTTTTCGTGTTGTTTTAGCACAGAATTCCGTTCTTTCATGGGTGGGTCCGCTTCGGCTTTTCCCCCCCCTTTACAGATAGCAACTTTTGTTCTGTTCATTTCTGAGGGCAAGGATTTGCTCGCCGTTTGCAGTTTTTCTACATCATTTAAATTTAGCTCTGAATTCGTTTCCTCTTCGTTCAGATGAACAGTAAGGTCAAGGAGTGACGAATTCCCCAATGAACCTAGCTCATTTGGCTTGGAATTGTCAAGTTCAATTATGGTTTGTTCAATTTCTGAATTGTGGCGTACTGAGCTTGCGGCGCCGCGTGGATAATTGATATCTTTTCCTGAGTTGAGACGGTTGGTTTAGGGATTTTAAAGATTGATGGCACTTTTGGGAGTTCTTTGCTTTTTTTCCCATTTTGTGGCGTAGAATCTGGTAGCTGATTCTTCGTGGTTTGGTTTACCTTTGCACCTTTTGGTTGGAGGTCCTTTGGATTTGACAAGGGAGAAAGTTCTGACTGACAGTTTTGCTTATTTTCTCCAGAACTACTTACAGTGCTTATTTTGGTAATTAGGGTCTCAAGTCGGGTAAGCTTATAGTCCCATTGTCTTTCTTTCTCCGCGTTTTGTTGGTTTAGAGCAGTAATGAAACCTTCCAAGAAGGTTACTTTTGCATTTAAGGTTGAAGCGAGAGATAATGAATCCTTCATAGAGTCATTGATTAATTCATACAATTTTACAAAGGGTGCGAGACCCACTGTTATAGCGGACATAATTGTAACTAAATCCGGCTTTTTTGTTGGCGTGTCTTTAGGTAGATGCCCTACCATATCACTAGGTCTTCTATTTCTCACCGGTGTTGAGGTGTCTTTTGGGAGATCATTGTATAGGGACTGTCTTCTTGATGGGAAATCGGATAGAATTGTTTTTTGCCCATGTCATGCCAGCACCGGTTGAGCCGCTTTGAGAAGGGACTTGTTCCTTACGTCCGGTTGGGCCAGTATTGGCGATGATGTCTTGCTTTGGTTTATACCGCTCGTTTGAGGGGAAATAGTTGATGGTATTAATAGATTATTCCCCAGTCCGCCTCTCTCCAAACAATGTGAAGGCACGTCCTCGTCAAGCAGATTTATTGCCTCTGTTCGTGCTTCCATTCGACAGGGAATGGCAGCATTGTCTTGTGCGTCTCTATAGCCCCGACTGATGGGAAATGGAGTAGTTGACTGACCACTCTGGGCCTCTGCTGCACTATGAGGGGAGTCCACTATTTTTTCTTTTTGTGTTTGAGCTGAAGGGACTTCCAACGGAACATCAAGCATTTCTGCGTCAGAAAGTTCAGTGTCTGTTTCTAGTATCCTCTTTGATTGTTTAAAGAAGAATTCTTTGAGAGTGTATGATGTTGGGAGGTTCTGAAAAGATGATTTAACTGAATCACCTTTTTTTGGTTTCTGGTATGTAGCCCTTTTTAGTTGCTGAGGGCCATGATCTAAGTATTCCCCCACTTCCTTTCCGATTTTTCTTGATACTGCTCTTTTTTTCAATAGAGCCATTGCAATGTCTCTCTTCTGGGCAATGAGCTCACTGGCCACAGGGATTGATGTGTTTCCCGCAGTTTGCTGGTCCCAGGCTACGTCTGTAGACCCATTTTCCCCGGAACAAGTGGTTGCAGTAGCCAAATCAGCCTGTTTTCTTAAAGCTTGGCTTTGCCACGAGGTGGCAGCAGAGAGGAGCTCTGTATCCGAATCGCCCAGCGCTGACACAGGCTGTGCTTGGGAAGCGTGAATTTCCGCATGTGTGGGCACTTGGCGGCTTGGCTGACCAGGATCCTCGGTGGTAGTAGCTGGAGGTGCCGTTGCTCTCACAGATGGAGAAAGAGGCACGGAGGAGCCAAGAACAACACCCGCTGTCGGCCTGGCGGGCCACAAGCTGGGGTCAGCCTCGCGGGGTCCTCCGACTCCGCTAGGCTCACTCTCACTCGCCACGGTGGAGGCCTGCGGAGCGCCTGCAGCCGACAGCGGTGGGCTTGAACAAAGAGACGTGCTCCCGACCTCCGGCATTGGGTCTGCTGCAAAGCAATGGCCCTCCCCTCGCAGATCCACTACAGATTGGCCTCCAGGTATGTTCGGAGACGAGTGGGGGGGAGGGAACCTGTGCAAATTGGAGGGAGAAGGCTCGGAGTGTAGAGGTACAAGAGCCGAGTAGGATGTTTCAAAGGAAGCGTTCTTAGAGTCCTCCTCTGAGTTTTCGCCCGTTACACCCTCCAGGGCACCGGAGGAAATGTCATTTAGTGCGTTCTGGGCACTCGCAACCTTACAGGTTGCATCTTCAGGGGGGCTGGAAGTCATTTGGGTGGGAGACACCAAGGAGCGCGAGGAGCGCGAATATGTCACTTTTTTTGATGGAAAAGTGCTGGTATTGACATTATTTCCACGGTTTTTTCTTGCTGTGTAAATTTTACGCGAATCTGTCTGCTTCTCTAGGCAGAGGAATTTGCTCCTTAATACCCTGCCAGATGGACTCTTCACTTGGAGGTGAGAGGAAGAAAGTTCAGAATTTTCCATGGGAATTTCAGGTCTAGCGAGCAGGGGGTCTGTTTGCAAGGCCATACCTCCTTACCTCCTAGCTTCAGTAGACTGCAGTTGACTGTTCACACCTCAGCACCAAGGCTTTTGACCACGGACACAGTAGAAAGACTGCAAGCAGGCCAGGGAACCTGTTTGTAGATCCTTTAAAGTTAGGTCCTTACGCGCCACCTGCGCCAAACAGCCGCACAACAGCTGATGGACTTTCCTCCGCCGGGCTTAACGCCGCAAGGGTGGATGTTTCACCTTCAAGTAGAAGTGAAAAAGTCACATGATCTATCGCGTGCACCAACTCGCACCCGCCTCCTCCAGGAAGCGAGTTTCAACAAGAGCAGGAGGCGTCCAAGCTCACTCGCTCGCAGTGTTGATGGGAAGGAAAGCAGTTCCAATGTGTGCGACGCTCGTCAGGGTAGGAACACAATGTAATTATTGTACTTCCAGGATGATATCCTAGTTTAGGATGACTCAGAGTAGACACATAATAATCCCCTAGCTCTAGCGCTCATTACAATCCAGCGATATGACAACACATGTGGAGAAACGTAAACTCATAATAGTTAAAGTGGAATTCCTCGGCCATGAACTACCATCAAAAGCTGTGCTGCCCAAACTGGTAGGGGTACTAGGTGTACAGGAGGTACGTATCCTTTAATCCAAAAACCAGCTACACTCCTTTGTGGGAATAGCAGAATGTAACACTGAATTGGTCATTGGATTATTCACAAAGACAGAGCAAATTCAAGTCCTCCTGAAACATGTATTCTTCATTCCAGTGATGTCCAGCTGTTCAACCGGCATTTCAAAGTATAAAAGTCGACATTCTCAATGGTGCCTACATTCACCCATTTCAACAGATTGCCCTTACCAGCCTAATGCATATGGGTTTGGGTGCCAACTCCTGCATCAGTGAATCACTCTGAAACCAACAGGGTAACATGGATCCCACATTCATGAAAGTGAAGTTCTATGCTAAAATGGGGTGGCCTTCTGAAAAATGTCTTGATCTCAGTCTGCAGCCATACTAGAAAGTTCAGCATGAACTAATGGACGAAGTTACTCAACCATGCTGAAATGTTATGTCCTCCAGTTTTGTTATGTGCTAAATTGCTTCACTAGGCATATCACAGTGACCTTGGCGTCACGCTACCTAAAACTTCCTTGGAGAGATATAGTGGTGGTCTGCAATGGGTAAAGAAGTGGATAACGCCATTGATCCTGCTCCACATGAAAAGAAGGTAACAACCCATCCACTTTGCCAATGATGTCTGTTGGATGGACTGGCACAGTGTGCCAAAGAGTCGGTACACTAAGTGGTCTTGAGTGACTACACCTCCAAACGAATTAAGGCTGTAATCCTATAAGAAATCACCCCCAGTACCACCATTCAAGCTCCCTTCCAGATTTTGAAGTGTTGTACCCAGACTTGTTGTTGGACAACAACATCCAATTTACCTCACACAAGATGGTTTTTGAGTCATGGAGAATTCTGCACTTAAAGTAGTTTTGTACCACTCCAAAGGCAAATCCCAGGTTGAGATAGGCAATGGGTTCGTAAAATATTCAATTTAACTTGCCAGGACTCAAGGGAATGACTGTCATAAAGCTGCCCAATGAGCCATAGCCGCTTATAGGATCACGGCAAACACCAACATAGTAGTGGCCCGAGCGCGAGTAGAGCGCTTGCTTTGACATCCATGCAGAGCCTGCTGACGCAGGTTCGAATCCCGGCAGGGCAAAACTCAGCCTTTCATCCTTCCGAGTTCAATAAATGAGCACCACACACCATGGGTAATAATAAGCAGCGCTCAGATACCTGGGTTCGTAGCGCTATATAAATGCTAAATTATTATTAGTAGTTACTCCTTCTTCCATCATGAAAGGCAGAAACATGGATGACACCCTCCTACCTGCCAATTTCAAAGAGCATGATCAGTTCCAGACATGCAAGCCATTAAAGTCAAAATACTAAAGGAACAAACCAGGAGTCTCTCCAAACAACACACCCCATGCCACCGGGCAGCAATCGTTGTAAGCAGTCTCATGAAGATGTGCACAAATACAAGTATTAGGACTCAAAATTCGTCTTGCCAACCCAGATTCCAAGACTTTTGCCACATTTTACAGTGGTTGAAGGGGAACGGTTGCTGAATCAGTAATCCTTTATCAAACTCTGAGCTCCAACCCAGAGCGCAATGGGCCTCATTATGGGTTGGGCAATATGTGGTAAAAGTGGTGGCAGCGAAATTACCACCAATTTTACCAGTGTGCTGAATCAGGGCTACATGGAAATGGGTGCTAATTCCGCCAGCTGACTTAGCACTGGCAGACCTCTTGCCAGCATAATTACTGCCAACATGTTGATGGAATCAGCATCGGCGCTAATTCAGCTGGTGGGAGTACAGCCAAGATGTAAAATGACATTTCTGCAGCATTACAGGTTGACATAACACCGAAATACTGCCGAAAATTGGAGGTAAGTCCACAAAAACACAGTGCAGTAACCTCCCCCTAAAAGGTTCAGGTAAATGCTTACGGGTGATGTAAATTATGTCACAGGTGCACCCAATCCACTCAGAAAGTGTACACATGGCCCACACCTGACCCATACATAATTTCCGACACCATACTGTCACTAGCCCTGGGACGTGCAGTACCTCCTGCTTCACATTGAACTGCAGTAGCCATTCAGCAAGGTGGGAGAGGCGGGATTCCACCAGAGCAAGTCACCTGCAATATTACGGAAGTCGTGGCGGCCATCTTTGTGTGGAGCTTCAGCTCTGTGGCAACAGTAGAATCGGATTGCAGCCCAACAGGACTAATACAATTGGAAAAAGCATCAGCATCGGCAGACAGCCCAGCAGGACTTACCTGAAATGGGCCATCGCCTGTAGCCATAAATGGTGCATCTGACACAACGCCTGCTGGGATGCTGCATCGGGGGCTGAGGGTTGCATTTCAGCCTAGACAGGTGTCTTCATGCCCCTTAGTGTGGTCCTAAACCTTTAGTGGAGTTAGAGACAGTTACAAACCACTGTGTACCATGCCAAGAACAGAAGAAGGAGGCCTTTGAGGGTAATTTCATGACCCTCTCCAATCAAAGCGTACAGGAGCAGGTGCAGGGACAGATGCAAAGCACACCGAATACTCAAAATGGTTGAAGAGCATGGAACCAGGCACAAGGAGACCTGCCTTCAGGACAGATGGGGCAGCCAGGACCTGTGGAGTAGGTAAGTGGAGCAACACTTTTTTGGATTCATTATTAGATCTTGGTCTTAGTCAATTAGTGCTTGAGCCGACCCATCTGTCAGGTGGCATCCTACACCTTATTTTTTCAGTGAATACTAATAATGTGGTCTTTCCTGTCACCCCAGTTCTGTGGTCCGATCACTGTCTAATACAATTTTCAGTCCAAAGCACTATACCTTAGTCGATCCTCGCCAAACTGCTATATTTTAAAATGTGGCTGATGTGGAGTGGATACGGGTCAGACGCTGGCTCTGCTTAATGATAAATGCATGAATACTGCACACATCGACCTATCTTGTTTATCTCAGATGTTATGTGATGTGGCTGACCAAGTGACCGCTTTGAAGCCTATCCACCCCCGTAAATGTCCCTCCCAACCTTGGTTTACAGAGGAGCTTAAGGGAGCTCGTTTAGAATTAAAATAGGCTGAACACAAATGGCACCGGTCTTATGGTTCAACTGAGAAATTGACTTTCTGCTCACTGTCTAGGAGCTATCATAGGGCGATTCGCCTTGCCAATCAGGGATTTTTTTACCCTGAAGATTGAAACAGCCTTGAATCAATCTAGGAAATAATTTGCAGTGGCTAAATCATTTTTCTCCACTGCGCGATTTAGGCCTACAGTGATTCCACTCAATCTTTATGTGACTCACTGGCTGACTTTCTTTCTACCAAAAATGTTGCTATACGTAAATGTATCCAACTGAGCACTCAAACTGTCACCAGTTCTATCCCGGCTGATATTATGCCAGTAGCATCTATGGCATGGCCTCTCTTTCCTGAGTTTTCTGCTGAGGCAGATTCCAAGGAAGTCTGCCAACTTAAATATAGTGCTCCATCTGATTCTGTTTTGTTGTGTGTTCTTAAGGACATCATGCCTGGCATGATTCACTGGGTCACCAACGCAATTAATGTCTCTTTCCAGTCTGGCTGTATTCTGAAGGAACTCAAGCACGCCTTTGTGGTTCCTCTCCTGAAGAAGCCGTCATTAGATGACTCAGTCTTGGCCCATCTCTCTTCTCCCTTTTCTCATGAAATTACTGGAGGCTTTTTGGGTCCTCTCTTCTTTCATAATTCCTGGAATCTTCTTCTTCTCTTGACCCTTTTCAGTTTGGGTTCCAACTAGGACCTGGAACTGAGAGTGGACTGGTGTCTGTTGTGGACAACCTGCCAGGCTGGTTGATTGCAGAGTAGTGAGTGCCCTGATATTATTAGATCTTTCAGTGGCTTTCAACACTGTTTACCACTCCATCCTGCTTCCCCACCTGGCCTCGGTAATCATTTCCGGTCCTTTCCTGGCCTGGTTTAAATCCTTTCTGACCGACAGGGGCAAATCGCTGTCTCTTCCACCTTTTCTCTTCTCATTTGCTCTCATGTGGTGTTCCCTAAGGCTCTGGCTTCTCCCCAATGTTGTTTAAAATCTATGTTCAGCCGTTAGTGGCTCTCATCCTCTCCCGGGGCTTCAGGTGTTATTCGTATGTCTTCTCACTTATATGAGTGCCTGGTGGCTGTGAGGGGTTGGATGAACGACAACTGGTTCAAGATAAATGGAGATAAAACAAAGGTTTTGGTGGTGGGGTCATCTTCTGACTCTTTTTCCTGGGCTTCTTCTTTTTGGCCGCCAGTGCTGGGTGCTCTTCCCATCCCAGTGAAGATAGTCAATAATTTGTGAGTTTATCTCTCTTCACCACTGTCGATGGCTGTCCAGGTGAGTGCAGTTTGCAAAACAGTCCACTTCTTGGTTAAAATTCTTTGCAAGGTTTTACCTTTTATACCTGCACGCCTACGCCCGGCTGTAGTTGCCTCATTGGTGACAAGCCGCCTGGACTATTGCAATTCCTTGTTTTTGGCCCAGCCTCTTGGCCTAATACACCGGCTGAAGATTTTACAGAATCTTGCTGCTCGTTTTGCCACCTCTACTCCTTATGGCTCCCACAAAAGCCCTGTAATGTGTTCTCTTCACTGGCTTCCAGTGGCCAAAAGGATTATGTTTAAATCCCTTTGTTTGGTCCACCGGGCTTATTATCTCCATATAGCGAACTTCCTCCAAGGCAAATTTCTGTCTTATGTTCCGAGGCGGTCGTTCTGCTTCAGTAATGCTTGTCTTGTTGTGATTTCTAAATTCTGCCTATGTAGGGTGGGGGCCATGCTTTTTCTGTTGATGCCGGCAAACTATGGAATGAATTGCCAGTAGCCCTCAGGTGTACTGTAAATAATTTTAAATTTCGACGCTTGTTGAAATCTCTGTTATACTAGATCTTGAGCCACCAAGTTTGCTGAACTAGTCTTCACACCAAGATGCCCTAGGGTGAACGTGTACGGTATAAGTGTGATTAACATAACATAACATAACAAGACCAACAGCAACAGTGGGGTCAGCAGCGTCAGCAGGGACACTGGGGCCAATGGAGCCAACAAGAAAAGACAGTGCCTTTGGTCCCACAAGTACTATGAGAAACACTGGCAAACCCTTTGGTTTGCAACTACTGTAAACAAGAGGGGAATTGGATGAATGAGTGCCCTTTTAAACATCAAAGACAGTACTTTCAGGGCGATCAAGGACAGAATAATTCTCAGAATACTCCTGCTGGTAACCCTGCCCCCTTTCCTGACACCAGCCGTCAGCCTCCAACTCACTTTCTGAATTTGAACTTTCTGACATTTGCCCCCAGACCACCACTTATCCCCAGAATGTCCAGCTCCCTTTCTGACTACAACATGATTTCCATATGGGTCCATTGTGCCCAATTGACCAGGATGGCCCACATGTACAGTTTAATGTATATAGCATTAAAGTACCTTCTTAGTAGACATTGTGGCAAGTACGTCAGTCCTACGCATTGGCCACGTCCCCCAAATGTGCAAGTGCCCACTGAACCTGTAAGTGCAGTATGTATCTCTAATACCCCTGTCATACACCCAGTCACAGACCCCTTCACTAACTATCACATTAGGACCTACAACTGACACACATGCTTTTTTTAAGAACCTCAGCCCCCCCTCAAGTGGGGGAGAATAGTCAGATGATCTGAAGATTTCATGTATTCCATATCTGCCTCTCTATGGTCAACAAATGACAATGAGGTGGGATACATCCAGACCACAAAAACAGTTAGGATAAAGGTTTATCCCTTTAAGAAACTTCCCCGAATACCTCAGGACAACCTGAAGCCAGAAGCAGAGCAAGGAATCACCCCCATCATGGAGGTACTTCTAAACCTGGTATAATCGTTCCAACTGTTAGCCCATTTAACACTTTGATATTGATGGTCAAGAAGCCAGGAAACATCACCTACCTTTTCAACCAGGAACTAAGAGCTGTAAATGTGGTGGTCATCCTTTCCTTCCAAGGAGTTCTAAACCCCGCAATAATAGTGTCATCCAATACACCAGAGCAATACACTTCGCAATAGTAACATTTTGTTCAGCATTTATTTCCGTCCCCATACATGAAGACAGGCAATACATGTTTTGATGTTCACAACCTGTTTGCCCAGAAGGTATACTGAATCCACCACTCTTCTCTTACAACAGTTGTAGAAAGATTGTGATGACGACATAAAGTTCTGTGGTGGGTCTGTTGTGGTCCAGTATGTGGATGACTAATTGATTGCTTCACCATCATATGAGTCCTGTAAACAGGATACACGTGTATTATTGGGTGCACTCACTGAGAAGGGACATAGAGCATCCAAGACTAAATTGTAGCTATGTAGACAAACAATGCATTATTTGGGACACAAAATAACCCAAAGTGTCCCAATGGTAGCCCCACCCAGGAAAGAAGCATTGCACAATATTTCAAAACCCCAGGTGCGGTAGGGGATTGCTAAAAGTGGATCCTGGGATATGCTAAGATAGTTAAGCCGTTACAGCAATGCACTCGAGTGAATACCATTGAACCCTTACGGTGGACTCCTGAGGCTGAAGAAGCTTCTGCTAAAATAAACAATAGTTTAGTCAGTACACCCGCACTGGGACTTCCCAATTACAAGAAAAGGTTGACCTTATAGTGTCATGAGAGAAAGGGATTTTCCCAAACATGGTATACTCCATAAGCCAATAGATTACTACAGCAAAAATTAGACCCAGTTGCTGCAGAAATACCACCTTCCCAAAAATCATTTGCAGGAGCCACACTAGTGGTGAAACAGTGTGAGAATATTGTACTGGGATCTCCCCTTGAGGTTGAGCTGCTCGATTCAGTTTTCTCCCTATTACTGAGAACTAAAACACAACACATGTCTGTATACCATGCTAGTAAATATGAGATTGTTCTCTTGAATTCTTCCAATGTCACCATAACACGATGTTCATTACTGAATCCGGCATCTGTACTCCCTACCCCCAGAGACAAGCAATCACACAGCACTCAAGCTCACAATTGTGTATCTATCACTGAATGCCTATTGAACACTTGAATAGACCTAACGGGTGACTACTTATGTGAGGCAGATCTGACCTATTTCATTGATGACTCTTATTATCAAGATTTGACTAGGACATTTGTTGTGAGGTGCATGGTGTGTGAGTGAGCCTGGGGACGTGGTGGAATGTGGAAAGTTACTTCAGGACACATGTTACACCGTTGGGGTTGCCCACGACTTTGGTCAGTTCTGGAAGCAGTGGGGATTCTTGACATCAAGAGGATCACCTATTATGACCAGCCAATATGTAAAGGCGTTCTTAGATGTTATTATACTATCTGAAAATATAGCCATTATCAAGTGTGCGGCACACCATCTAGCGAAAAAGAGAATTGGAAAAGAAAGTACTGTCAATCACATGATGACTCTCTGTGGCAAGATGATTATTGTCAATTGTTGGCACCCAGAATAAATGTCAATTAAAAATCCTGGTTTTCACCAGAGTTCTTGAAAATGCCCATTGAATATTGTGTTTCACCATCTGTCTCTAAAAGAAAGTGGGGAAAGTTGTGCCAGCCACCCATGGAGCACACTCTCCTCTTCATGACCCATGTGTATATATTCATACCGACTTCATCCAACCTCGCCCCCCATTGCAACAACTGGCAACATCTCCTTGTCCTCTTAGATGTGTTCTCTGGGTGGGTGGAGTTGTAAAAATACTTGTGAGGGAATTTGTGCATAGATTAGGGGAGGCGGTTGGAAGCAACAGCGATCAGGATACCCATATATTAAGCAGTGCAGTGAGAACATTCAGCCCAATTGCATTGCCCTCACCACCCTCAATCGATAGGACAAATAGAGAGATGTAATAGGGTGATTAAGAATACATTGGCTAAACTCTGCCAAGAGACAATGTTGAGATTGCCTGAAACCCTTCCCCTTGTGCTAATAAGCATGCAAAGCACACCAAACATAAAAGCTGGCTTCAGCCTCTATGAGATGCTGCATGGCAGACCTATGCGTTTAACTTTGTCCCCAACTGTAAAGCTGTTGATGACAACCTGCACCTAACTGATAACAGATTACTAGGGAATGTGAAGTTCCTAATCTCTTATGTTAGTTCTGTTCACAACCAGGTTAAGGCAGCGTTGCCCAAAGAAGTGCTTGTACTTGGACATTCTCTGCAACCAGCCGATTTGGTCCTTGTGATGAAACATCAGAAAATGTCAGCTTTGGCCCCAAGGTGGAAGGAGATACTGCAAGTGTTACTGTAATCAAACTTTAGTAGGCTGCACACCAATACCCTGAAAACAAAGATAATGCTTGTTCTGTATGTCCTCTCTGCTCTACTCTCTCTCCAAATCTCAAGTGTTGTCTGTGATACCTCTTCTGAGCTGATGCAGTCCTATGACTTCACTAACATAGTTAGCACCTTAGTTGTGAGAAGCTGTCTATGGTACATGAAGAGGTTTGGAGTGCACTGGTAGAAAGGGACATGTAATATCAATGGGGTGTGGGAATGTGGGGTAGAAATGTGGTTTGAATTTCTCTCAAGATGTTGCTCTCTATCCATGTGCGGCACTCCAAATTGACAGTTAGTAATGACTATTTGCGAGCACTGAATGCTGAACCACAGCCCTTAAAACTGACCCCAACACTTAATGACCAGCCAGAGAACGAGAGCTCTAATGCAAGACCTACCTTAGCCCCAGAAGTATATACTGAACTATCTCACATTTCGGCTTAACTCATTATTGCTATTTTGTTTGCCATACCAGGTTAGGAAGAAAGGAGGTTCTGAAGATTATATACTAGTATCAATACCAGACAAATAAAATAGTGGCGGTGAGAGAGCGTGGTCAGACTCCCTTATAGATCTATTCGCCCTGAGGAAGGCTCTTCAATCAAGGCCAAGACTAATGGCTCTAAAGCCGAAACGTGCCGTTAACACAGCTCTAAAGTTCTAAACAGTAATTTACTGATGATCTGTGTTCACAACAATTATTTACAGGTTAAAAACTGGCACGTAGGCAGCTTCACCCAGCATGATCAGACTCTGATCATGAGTATGTACAAAGGATAGTTACCTTTGCTCAACAAAAAGTTTGATTCAACAATGCAAGACATCTTAATCTAACTGTGTACTTTGTTTGCTTCAATGCGAAAATATTTGCTTTTCTCCTTTTTTTTTCCTTTTTTTGTATTTATTCTTGAATCATTCTATTTTATAAATGTTAACCATTTAAGAGATCGGTTTTTGCTTTTTGTGACTAAATTTCTCTGAACATTTTATGGGCAAATTCTGTTTGGTATTGCCCATAAGTATCACTGTATAACATTTCTTTACTCAGAACAATGAATAACATTATTCATTTTAACAATTTTTTTCTTTCTGTTTATATCAATTAATAAAATGTATGACTGAATATATTTTCCGTGTTTGCCCTACTTGTTCTCCTTGGCATTTTCCTATTTTCTTTCTGACTTCTTACGAAGCAGAACATTTATTGGTTGGGAAAAGTGAACCTGAACCGAGACCATAATTGCTTGGTCAACTAATAGTGAGAGTTAAAACCTTGTGTTTCCTTTGTACTTTGCCCCGAACTCCCACTGAACACGCAGGGGGCACCCCCCTTTTTTTGTAAAATATTTCTAGCAAGCCTGGTCGCCTGGGGAGTGTTCATAGATTCATCCAATTCATATTAGAATATAGCTAAGTTTTTATAAACTAGCTCCAGATAACTGCTTTGATTTGTTTCCATCATGGTGTGCGAGTTGCCTCATCACTGGTTTTTCTGCAACGCTTTGAGTCCTCGAGTACATCTGCCCATTTCCTCTTTTGAAAATCAATTGTGACATACTATGGCCGAAGGTCAAACCTTCGGCTACTCTATTGAAGAAACAGCAGAAATCATAAAAGGACCTTCCCTGTTTGATCCCAAAGGACAGAACCCAATTGGCCACACAGCTTCGGGAAGTGCTGACCTTTTGAAACTTAAGAAAAAGCAATTTCGTACAGAATTGCACGGTCATTTCTTGCGAGAATATTTGCGAACAGATACAATCCCGGCGGGTTTAATTGTCAGAAATGAATCCTGCCTTTTCTTGACAGACAAAGAATATACTACGACATTTAGCCACATAGCCATAAAATGCAGTAGAGACCTTATGGTACTAACTTTTACAACTGCACAGAGAATCAGTAAAGAAATACAAAAAGACCTTGAAAAAGAAGAACACATTTTTCTCAATAACAAAAACATTAGGGATGCACAAGAACAACTCACAGCCACAAATAAATTATTAGAAGACTTCAAAAATTTTAATATTTCGAAAAAAACAAAAAAACTAAATAAAGACATACAGGACTTCAAATACGAAGACATTTTTCCCTATACCACGGACAAAGCCATAGAGGCGGCTAAGTCATCGCAAACAAATAACCGTCAGAAAAAGAAATGGGTTTCTTTTTCGAACACGAGCAGCAGTGGCTCAGACGACCAAGGTCGACAGAACAAAATGAGACCCCGGGGGAATTTCAATCAACCCCAATACCCCCAACAGCCTTTTTTAGGAAGTGGCCCAATGCTGGCAGGACCCGGTTGGGGCCCCCCATGGTTCCACCAGTTCACTCCCATGATGCGCAGCAGAGGACGCAGACGACGAACACATTAAGTGATCCTATCATCCCTATTTTCAATTTAGCTGACATCACCCTCACTGAAGCACAGTCATCTGTCCTGAGTAAGGGCCTATCATATGTACCCACTCAAAAAACAGATTGGTACCGCACCGAACTAGACATTAGAAAATTCTTTCGATCTGTACGGCTCAAAGTTTTCTTTCAGGATGAGGCGATATTGGAAACCGAGGCAGACTCGGGCTTACATGTCCCTTCCTCCTTCTGCCCTACAGATAACCAAATGCCACCGGAGATTTTGGCATTTGAGAAATGTATTATGAGCGACCTTCACAAATTGAAAAACAAAAAACAACATCAACAATATAACATAACTAAAGAGGAGAATAATGCACTATTGGAATTTTCTAAAAATAAAGCATTAGTAATTAAACCCGCGGACAAGGGGGGTGGCATTGTACTCATGACCGCCCCACAATATAAAAACATGGTACAAACTCTCCTATCTGACAATCAAAGTTACAAGAAAATCAAACAGGATCCGAGTAAAAGCATTCTGGCTGAAATTACAGAAATGGTCACATATGCAAGAGATCGCAGTTGGATCACTTCTAAAGAATTTGATTACCTGACGACCAACCAGGGACGCATACCATCCATTTACGCCCTACCCAAAATTCACAAAAATCTGCAAAACCCACCTGGACGACCTATCGTCTCAGGATGTGGTTCAGTGCTAGAACCCATCTGTAAATTCATAGATGTTTTTCTCAAACCACTGAGTACTAACACAGAGACATACTTAGGGGACACAACCCAAACCATCCAAATTTTTGAGGGTATTGATTTTGACAGTAGCTCTCAACTCCTAGTGACCCTAGACATTTGCTCATTATATACCAGTATTCCACAGGAACTGGCTATAGAGTGCATTCATAGATATCTGACCAATTCTGATGCCCAAACAAGGGTACCAGCAAACTTTATTGTAGAACTTCTCACACTTGCCCTATCCAAAAACTACTTTGAGTTTGATGGCCAATTCTATTTCCAATGTAAAGGGACAGCTATGGGGGCAAGTTTTGCGCCAAGTCTAGCTATATTGTTTATGGCAGACTTTGAGAAGACTAATATTCTATCCGAGAAAAATCCTTTCAAAAACCACATCAAAATTTGGAAAAGGTACATAGATGATATTCTCTGCATCTGGGCAGGCTCTAAATTGGATTTACAAAATTTTGTTGATTGGCTTAACAAAGTTGACCAAAACATCCAATTCACCATGGAATGCAACAATTCGGAAATCAGTTTTCCTGATCTTAAAATCCAAATAAATAATGGTTCCCTGAAATGCAATCTTTTTCGCAA
Organism: Ambystoma mexicanum; assembly: GCF_040938575.1. Classification (NCBI taxonomy): domain Eukaryota; kingdom Metazoa; phylum Chordata; class Amphibia; order Caudata; family Ambystomatidae; genus Ambystoma; species Ambystoma mexicanum. Next base: position 591,189,156 of record NC_090921.1, read on the forward strand.
ACCAAGCGATAGAAATACACTTTTGCATTTCAAAAGCGACCACCCGAGGCACTTTAGGGAAAATTTACCCTTTGGACAATACCTTCGCATTAGAAGGAACTGTACGGAACTAGAGGACTTCTATTTCCATGCCAATAATCTCGATCACAGGCTGACGGAGAGAGGGTATCCACATCATATAATATCTAGATCAAGAAAAAGAGTGAGATTCTCCAACAGGGACACACTCCTGCTAAATAAAAATACTACTAGCAACGAGGAACCAAGAACGACTTGTGTCATCACACATGGCGCCCATACACCACTTATTCGCAAGTCCATATTTAAACATTGGACTGTGGCCAAATTGTGTCTCCCGAATGAACCCACACCACGCTTCGCATACAAGCGAGGCAAAAATCTCCGAGACCAGCTGGTGCATTCCAAATTCACCAACCCCGCTCCTAGACTGGGTCTATGGGATCTGAGATCACCGGTGGGACATTTTCCTTGTGGTAACTGCACTTCACGCAAATTCACCAAAAAGATCAAAGTTTTTAAGATCAACGACAGACTATGGAATTTGAAAAGCATGACAAATTGCAAAACTAAAAACGCCATTTACATTATAGAATGTCCGTGCGGTTTGAGATATGTTGGACAAACAGAAAGACCAGTCCACATTCGTATTTGTGAACATAGCTCCCGAATTAGGTGCAAGAACGAAAGTGCCCCCTTGGTTAAACACTACTTGGAAAACAAACACACAGCAGACGACATTTTGTGGTGGGTGGTAGACACCATCATTTCCTCCACAAATCTCAAAATGAGTCTGCTACAGAAAGAGACCCAGTTGATATATAGAATTGATTCCTTCCATCATGGCCTCAACGAGGAATATATTTGTCCTACTTAATTACATAACCTTTATTTTTAGGTCGGCACGGCCTGCTGTTCTCTGTGCCGTGATGATTGTTACTTGACCGACATGCCACATGTATATTAGCACTTGTACATTGCGGCAACACAATTGCCCTTTTTTAATGACTTCTTGATCAGTACGCCATAAGGGGTGCTGCCCAGGTTTCCGACTTAGCACACAACAAACATATGAATTCTCTTCATTCTGGTAATACACTTTCCTCACTGCAGTACATGACCATCATCCTCTCCACATGGAGTACGCATCCACATCCAGTGCGCTATAGATACATTCACTTTCTCCTACCCGGCAATATATTGCTGCGTTCTGCAGTCGCCTGCCGACAACTCCCTTCACATCTACTAGCTTCCTCGAGTCCGGTATCCTAGCAACCTAGCCTTGACACATGTTGACTCCCAACGCGAGGCGCATTCCATTCAGCCTTAGTGGACTCTCTCCATATCGCAGAATAACACATTCATCATAGGCTGGGCCCACTCCATGCTATATTCTTGACTTTTCTCCTCTTTCTCTGTCCATGCCATTTTCTCATAAACGTGCAAAACACACACGTCTATGAACATGTAAGACAGAGCGAGCACTCTACCCCTTGTAAACTAGCAAGTTGGTATCTTCCACTCGCACAGCATCATGGGTCCGCACTCAACCCAGGGTCTCCATAACTACGAGACGCCTCACACTCGTTTACCTACACGAGCGCGAAACAACCGCTCACCCCTTGATGCCTCGCGCACTTCTTTGTTTCCTGTATTGACTGATCGATCGTAAGTATCCGATAACCTGTTTTTCCGGGTGCTAAGTCCACGCGCTTCTTCTGTATCCTCTGATGGTTACGTTTGTAACTTTTCACGCTTTTAACATGCGTGTCCTCTCTATGTCTCCAGACATCTTGCCACTACGTGTGACACAGGATTCTGCCAGCTCTGAGATGGCCCTCACCATAAGGGCAGATTTACCCTGCTACAATTGCATCGCATGAACATCCCTGGACTTCAGCACGTTATGGGTTCCATGATTTTTACTTCAAGGTAGTTTTGTAATTCTGTTGCCTTTTTTACTTCAGGGTAATTCTGTTGCCCTCCTCTTTCCTTCTCCTTATCACAAACTCCTACATGGCTGCCTAGTCATGGTAGTAATGGGTGCTGCCACTGGGTCTATCTTTTTGAGCACTACCTTCCCTCTGAGTATTCCATTTTGGGGTCTTCTCCATATCCCGATGCATCTCTATTCCATTTGCATTTCTTTGTTGCATCACTAAGTTTTTTATCTTTTCACAACATCAATCTGCAATAAATGGAGCTTTCCTTCTCCATCCCACTCTTTTTTCTTTACAGAGTGAGTTCATCCTAAATCATACTAGATATTGGGTAGCTACTCGAGGACCCAACCCTTGCAGACCCAGGTTTTTGAGGCACCCGCAACCGACAAATCCCATAGGCTGATAACCTCTGCACTACCCTGTGCCACATACAGGGTGAGTTCAGTGCAGTAGCTTTCACCTTGATGTTTAAACTCCTTAGCATTATCATGTTCCCATCATGTTTTATGAAAATGGAAAATCCAGTTTACAAACTGGGGCCAACAGCAATAAGTGCATGTTTTGGAATGTGTTTAATTACACATCTGCCTTCCCTCCAAACCGCTTTTCTTTATTATTTTTCCTTTTGTTTTTTAGATCCCTTATAGATCTATTCGCCCTGAGGAAGGCTCTTCAATCAAGGCCAAGACTAATGGCTCTAAAGCCGAAACGTGCCGTTAACACAGCTCTAAAGTTCTAAACAGTAATTTACTGATGATCTGTGTTCATAACAATTATTTACAGGTTAAAAACTCGCACGTAGGCAGCTTCACCCAGCATAATCAGACTCTGATCATGAGTATGTACAAAGGATAGTTACCTTTGCTCAACAAAAAGTTTGATTCAACAATGCAAGACATCTTAATCTAACTGTGTACTTTGTTTGCTTCAATGTGAAAATGTTTGCTTTTCTCCTTTTTTTTCCCTTTTTTGTATTTATTCTTGAATCATTCTATTTTATAAATGTTAACCATTTAAGAGATCGGTTTTTGCTTTTTGTGACTAAATTTCTCTGAACATTTTATGGGCAAATTCTGTTTGGTATTGCCCATAAGTATCACTGTATAAAATTTCTTTACTCAGAACAATGAATAACATTATTCATTTGAACAATTTTTTTCTTTCTGTTTATATCAATTAATAAAATGTATGACCGAATATATTTTCCGTGTTTGCCCTACTTGTTCTCCTTGGCATTTTCCTATTTTCTTTCTGACTTCTTACGAAGCAGAACATTTTATTGGTTGGGAAAAGTGAACCTGAACCGAGACCATAATTGCTTGGTCAACTAATAGTGAGAGTTAAAACCTTGTGTTTCCTTTGTACTTTGCCCCGAACTCCCACTGAACACGCAGGGGGCACTCCCCTTTTTTTGTAAAATAAACTCTGCCAAGAGACAATGTTGAGATTGCCTGAAACCCTTCCCCTTGTGCTAATAAGCATGCAAAGCACACCAAACATAAAAGCTGGCTTCAGCCTCTATGAGATGCTGCATGGCAGACCTATGCATTTAACTTTGTCCCCAACTGTAAAGCTGTTGATGACAACCTGCACCTAACTGATAACAGATTACTAGGGAATGTGAAGTTCCTAATCTCTTATGTTAGTTCTGTTCACAACCAGGTTAAGACAGCGTTGCCCAAAGAAGTGCTTGTACTTGTACATTCTCTGCAACCAGCCGATTTGGTCCTTGTGATAAAACATCAGAAAATGTCAGCTTTGGCCCCAAGGTGGAAGGAGATACTGCAAGTGTTACTGTAATCAAACTTTAGTAGGCTGCACACCAATACCCTGAAAACAAAGATACTGCTTGTTCTGCATGTCCTCTCTGCTCTACTCTCTCTCCAAATCTCAAATGTTGTCTGTGATACCTCTTCTGAGCTGATGCAGTCCTATGACTTCACTAACATAGTTAGCACCTTAGTTGTGAGAAGCTGTCTATGGTACATGAAGAGGTTTGGAGTACACTGGTAGAAAGGGACATGTAATATCAATGGGGTGTGGGAATGTGGGGTAGAAATGTGGTTTGAATTTCTCTCAAGATGTTGCTCTCTATCCATGTGCGGTACTCCAAATTAACAGTTAGTAATGACTATTTGCAAGCACTGAATGCTGAACAACAGCCCTTAAAACTGACCCCAACACTTAATGACCAGCCAGAGAACGAGAGCTCTAATGCAAGACCTACCTTAGTCCCAGAAGTATGTACTGAACTATCTCACATTTCGGCTTAACTCATTATTGCTATTTTGTTTGCCATACCAGGTTAGGAAGAAAGGAGGTTCTGAAGATTATATAGTAGTATCAATACCAGACAAATAAAATAGTGGCGGTGAGAGAGCGTGGTCATACTGGTAATGGGAGCAGAGCCACTGATGTAGTGCCTCCACCTGCAGTTTACTAAGGGTGGCTCTATCAAGAGTCTTTAGAATAGACAACCAACGTGTGGTGTTAGGAAAATATTACAATAACTCTCTGGAGCTATACTGCCATTTAATAACTATGTTGAAACCTAGTAACAGTACTGATGTGACCAGACTTGTTCCAACACCACCCATGCAATATGCCAATACAACTAAGATGTATCTAACAGGATCAATGCAAGTCCTTGTAACTGTGATGTTCGAAGTTTTTGAGTTTATGAAGAATACTTGACTGCATGGTCAGTCTCTCTGGTACAACACAGTGAACAAGATAGATAGATCTGGATTTTGATATATTGTTTTTAACGCCACCTTGTGTGCGTTATTATTCACTATTCCTTTGTCTGAGGTTACTACTCAGTTCCACAACTGCATTGAGGGAGCAGCCATCCTCCTTCAGCAACAAAGAGAGGAGTTACACAGGGGAGACGAATAAGGGAAGTAGCTGATCAAAACTTGGATGGGGTAAATACCGTCGTAGTTGCCTGGGAGTTCTATAAGGGGCAAAAATTAGAGCGCCGTTTAGGTCACCTAGAACCAGCGACAGAGCTAATCTCGGGGACATATCTCTCCAACACAAACAGCAATATTAGAGAGCTCCATGTGACAGAAACACTCAGCAAGCTTATCCAAGATGCCCTAATTCACCTGATTCAGGGATTGATTAAAGCAGGGCGAACGTTGCAGTGAGACATTGGGCCTCATTACACGGTAGGCGGAGAACCATGGCGCTATTAGCGCCATGGTTCATGCCGGTAAAATACCAGCACCGCCTTGGTGGAAAGGGAAATTACCGCCCTATTCCAAGGTTGGCGGGGCGGTAATTCCCCCTTCCACCATTGCCCTTCCCCATTCCCATTTTTGCCCCATAGGGCATAATGGGAATGGGGAAGGCGCTAATTACGGTACCGCAAATTGCGGTACCGTAATTAACTCCCTGGGTCCCTTTGCGGGTTGGTTTTTAACGCCTGCAAAAAGCAGGCGTTAAATACCCCAACCCGCAAAGGGACCTCGTAGTAAGGCGGTAAGGATTTACCGGTACCGGTAAAATACCGGTACCGGTAAACCCTTACCGCCTACCGTGTAATGAGGCCCATTGTCTGTAAAGAAGTTCAAGATTACATGAATTTTGAATTTGCACATATCCGTAAAGATGTAGAGCAAAACAGTTGGGCATGAATCATGGGAAACGACTCGTGTACCTGAAGATCTGTGTCCCTGGAAAGACTTTTGAAAATCGAGCGACTGGACCTGTGGATGACGAGAAAACACCTTCACTGCCAAGGGGCTAGTGAAAGACCTCTGGGCCCCTACCAGCAATATCATGCCAAGCCCGTGGACATTTTTGGGGCTTGGCGACCCACAGAGCAGTGTGGGAAGTAAGACAGACTGGGAGCTCAGCTCGATACCTCACCTACTTGTTGCTGGGGTTTGGCTCAACCTGGAAGTTGTTGCCTCTTGAACCATAGAGTTGCAATAGCTAAATAAGCTAGCAAAGGGTCAAGTACTATTTGTAGGAAACAAATTTTGTTGGGATGACAAGGCTAGTGATGTATCACTGACAGGCATATTACCGTTCAATGGTGAGGATAAGTGCATAGAACTAGTCTCAATGCCGACTACAGATTTCCATTTCATTATGCAGACAGAGGCTAGACAGTTTAATGCATATTGGCCTGCAGTAGAGAGAAGATTTGTGCATATTCAGGTAAAGTTCTTGAAACGATGGTCTAAGATAGTGGCAAGAGATTTTGAGGAACTAGGTAAGCTAATGCCAGAGGTTACAGAAATTACTAAAAAACAGCAAAGTCTTCAGGTTTCAGAAGAATTAAATAAAAAGAAGAAGACATTCAAAGTGTTCCATCTTGCAGTCACTCTATGTGCTCCAAGTGACATAATGTGTGCAATTAGTAATTACATTTCTGAGCAACCTTATATCGCCTCCACTGTGTGTATAACCATGTTTTTCTTCTTATTGGCAAGTTTTGTCTCTTTCTCTTGATGGTCTTGCAATGAGAGGAAAACCACCATTATTAAAGCAGGGCCCTCTAGATCTGCTCTGCGCTTCAGCATTCCAGAGCTATATTCCTTGCTCGGATTGCATGATATAAACGAAGAGGAAGATGTCACCCAGCAAGAATTGCATGGGTTGTTAGAAGTTTTAAAATATGAAAAGAATACAAGAATGATAAAGTTTTGCTCATGCATAAAATGTCTCTTTAGAGGAATATCAAAGGCCCAAAGTGTATGGGCTTGCTCCTACAAAATTCTCATGAGTCTAAGACTAATTAGGGCCTCATTATAAGTTACGGGCGGCATAAATGCCGGTCCGGAAATAAAGTGCCAGAAATAACATGTACCAGACTTTTCCAGAACGGCCAACTATATATTTGCAGGTAGGGTGGTGTATTAACCTCCAGGTAAGAGCTGGAGGTATATCCGACACCCTACCGACAAAAATGTGCCAGTGTAACCAGCCCAGTAATACTGGTGGCGGTAATACACGTAAATCCCTGAATGGCAAATCATATAATGAGGGCCTTTGACTAGACTAAGGGTCTCATTATGAGTTCCCCGGTCCATAAACAATAACGGTAATTCCGGTACCAGCATTTTTTACGGACCATGGAAGCACAAGTTTGCCAGTGGGGGCAATGATCTACTGGCATGCCAGACCTGACAGTAGTTCATGCCGCTATGGCAAATAAATGCCAGAATCACTGGCACCAGTACTATCATTGCCAGTACCATTGAAGTTATCCATATTCACCATTCCCCCACACTTCCTATTCGTAGTGTTATTTGCCTGATAAACACAATTACTATGTATAAGGAAATGAGTGGCAGCAAGGCAGCAAGAGAAGAAAGCTAGGATGTGGGAATCTGCGTCCTACATATAGAGCTGGATGCCACACATCTAACACAATAGTGTTGTGTATACCGTGTTCTGCCTCGACACACCTTACTTCTCCCAGAGCTGGAGTCTCTACCCATGTGATCCTCCCACTGAGTACCACCCCAGGGGGACTATTGTGTAGTGGCCTCACCTCTCTAGCTCCATGGGAAAGGTCTCACTCCTGGGGAGAAGTGACAACACAGAGGGATTTGTCACAGTCGTCCCATATGGAGAGGAGTGCTTTTTCCGCTCCTGTCATTGGTCTGAAGCTGACTTGGGAGTGGTTGAGTATTCTGTTACTTTCTACATGGTTGAGTAGTACTTTGTAGATGTGGCTCTCAAGGATTTTCACTGGATAGGGTACATTTGATATTGGTCTGTAGTTGGTAGGGTCTTCTGCATTTCCTGTTTTGTTTTTCAGGAGAGGCTTGAGATGTTGTTGTATCTGTCATTTATATAATTATAATTAACTGGTCACAACCAAATAATAACAGGAGATGATCTTCATGACTGTACTTCTTTATTCCTCTTTCCAACTTTCTCCTCTTCCTCTTTCCCCATTCCATTCCTTCCCCAGGTTCTACCCAGACTACATTCCACATTCTATTCAGCCACAACTTATTTGAACATCTAAGGTACTAGTCCCATGTTTAGGGATAAATTCATTAGTAGTCAGAAGTATGAGGTTTGCGTTCTGTTGTTGAGGACATTTTTTAAGATGAGTAGTGGGGTTGGGTCACTGGGTGATCCGGCGAGGTTGGTGTCTTTTATTAATTTGTTCAACGATTCTTTGCTTATAGGTTTGAAATGATTGAGTGTTGTGGTAGTTAGTGGCACGCTTGTTTCTGGCAGTTCTGGGGAGTGTTTTTAGTAGGGCAGCCTTCATCGATAGTTTGTTGTATTGCTTCTATTTTTGTTCTTATATGGGTTGTGATGTTGTTACATAGGGATTGTGATGGTACAACGCATTTGTTGCACAATGTTGGGATTTTAATTTCCTTGATGATTTTAAATATTTTTTTTGGTTGTTTGTCGTTGATTGAATTCTTGTACTGTAATATGCTTTTTTTGCTTTCAGGACTGCTGATTTGTACATTCAGATTTTCTGTCTGTATTTGTGTTTGTCCGATTGGTTTGAGTGATTTCTACATTGTTTTTCCAGTTTGCAGTTGGTTTTATTGAGTTCCTTCAGTACATTTGTGAACTATCTTGCTGCAATTTTCTTTGGGTGGGTTTGAAGAGTTGGGCAGATGCTAATTAGTCTTATGTGTCTGTGAGCCAGTTGTGAAGTTTCGCTTCTGGTGAGTCTGGAGTCATTTAGCTGGGAGATGTTTGATTTGGTTGATTCCAGAATCTCTGTTAGTGTTTCCAGGTAGGTTCTTTTGTCTGTCACTGGGAGTCTTAAGTTTGTAGGCAACATGTGGTTTGGGATTGGAACAGTGAAACGGATCATATGATGGTCACTCCATACGATTGGTACTGGTTAGGTGGTGGTCGAGAGGTGTGTCCAAAACTGTGGGTGTAGACGTTTACTATTTTTATGAATTGGCGGGGTTCTAGTAGACCACTGAGGGAGTTTGCTGTGGTTTTGTTTTCTCTTTCGAACCAGAAATTGAAGTCCCCAAAACAATTATGGTGTCTTGATAAGTGGAGAGGTTTGCAATGGCGCCAGGGAGATTTGTGGCAAAGTTGGGTTTGTAGGTTGGCGGTCTGTAGATCAGGAGGAACAGTAGGCTGGATTGGTCATTGAGCATGATGTTGATAGGGAGTGACTTGAAATCTATGTCGGTTGAGGGGAGTGGTGTGGAACAGATGTGGTTTTTGTGCACTATTGTGATTCCCCCTCATATTCAGTTTTCTCTGTTAGAATGTATTAGTTTGAAGTTGTTGGGTGTGGCTTCATGGACAATTGTTTTGTAATTGTCTGATAGTATGTTTCTGTGAGGAACAGTGCGTCAGTGGCGCTTTTGCATAGGAGTTTGTACATTTCTGTGTTGTGCTTAGCCATGGATCTTACGTTGAGAAGCCTGTATGTAGAGTGTGCGTTTTTCCTTGTTCTTTTTTTTTTGTATAATTTCTTGCATCTCAGTTGGGTTGGTGCCTATTGGAATTTTGGTTCTGATATGATTTGGTATTAATTTGGTATTAATAACGTGCTTTTACACAAGTGTTTCTAGGCGCCACAAGAGGGGAGGCAATGGGATGACTAGACGAACGATCTTACTAGGCCTGGTGACATTTAGATTGTGCAAGTGCAATGATAAGTGTGGCTGATAGGGTGCAGGGAGAAGTGCAGGGAAGGGGTACGAGGGGAAGTTCAATCAGGACAGTAGGGCTCTGAGTAAGTGCGAGGATGGTAGAGGACCACAAAGGTGCAGTCTCAGACTGGAAGTGCTTGGTAGGCCAGAAGGCAGTGCAGGGTGACTGGTCAAGGGGGCGGGGTACCCTGTGTGACTCTGAGGGCAACCGTGCCACCAGTCAGGATGAGCAGACAGGTAATTAGCAGGGGAGAGGGAGGGAGAAGGAAGAAGAGAAGAGGAAGGCCTTGAGGAGCTTCCGGAACTTCAGGTGATCCGGCTCAAGTCTGAGAGGGGCAAGGAGCCCATTCCAGAGGGAGGTTCTCTTTTGGGTGAGGGTGTTATTTGCTGGTTGTGTAGATTGGGCCTCTATCCCTTTGTTGAGGAGTTCAATTAAGTTGAGTAATGGGTTTCTTACTTCTGAACCCTGGTTCCTAGTATTTGGGTGTTTGGTTGTCCATGTAGTCTTTTTGCCAGTGTCTGGTTATGTAAGGGGTGTGGATGGTTAGGGATTCTAGATTTAATTTGCTTTACTTTATTTTTTAAATAGTGCTGCATGCCTGGAGGCCTCAGAGCGCACAAAGAATCAGGACAGACAAGGACACACATAAATCAAGGGGGAGAAGGGAGTCCAGGACATCAGAGTAGAATGCTCATAAATGTGCCCATTTTAAAAGGATTAGTCTAATCCTTTGGCAAAAAAGTGTATTTTCAATGCTTTTTTAAAATGTGCTAGATGGGGACAGGATCTTCGTGTCAGAGGGAGTTTGTTCCATGAATGAGGGGCCCAGCAGTCAAATCTGATACCCCGTATTTCTGAAATTTAAAGAGTGGAAGGTACAAGAGGTGAAGATTGTTAGATCACAGGACTGTCTTAACCGATGCCTGCAAGATGCAAGCTGTTAGGTATATGGTGTGGCACCATTCAGACACTTGTGGAATATGGTCAGTGATTTATAGAGTATACTGGTTCTCAGTGGAAGCCAGTCGAGATGTGATGATATTTGCCTAGCCCACATACTGCTTGAACAGCACTATTCTAGGAAATGTGTTGTTTGTCGATGTTGGTGGCAGGCATGCCAGACATGAGATTATTACAATAGTCAAATTTTGAGTTGACCAGTGCAGAAGCAATCACAGCTTGATTCCCCATAGATAGATATTGGCACACTTGCCCGATTAGAGTTCAGATAAGCACTAGAAGATCGCAGATTTGCAGTATGTTTGTCGAAGGTGAGCTGAGAATCGGAAAATATACCCACGGTTTTAGCATGGGAGACTACTGGAATTGAACAGCCAGCAATACAAAAACAGTTGTAACAGGGCTGTTGTGGCTTGGTCTTGTACGGTGGGTACAGTTGTGCGATTATGGGTGTTTTGACTTCCTGCTTGTGCAGTTCTCTGATGTTGCTTGATCGTCTTTTGGTTTTTATCTGACAAGATGAGTGTTAAATGGTTTTTGGTTGGGAAGATTAATGTGGGCTTATATGTAATGGCGGGTGCCTCCCTGTAGTTCAAGGTTTGTGGTACCTTGCTTTGTCCCAGGTGTTGTTGATTTGTCCTTTGTTCTGGGGGTGATGTCTTCCAAGGATAACTTCTTTCTTTGTCTCTGTGGTAGGTCGATGTGCTGTAACCCACAGTGGCATGTGCCTCGCTGTGGTTGTCAGATTGTGGTGTCTTGCTTTTTCATCTCGATCTTGGATTCTGGTTTGTGATATGTTCCAGGTGTGAGTGCTCTCCTGGGTTGGTTTGTTTCCTGAAATCAGTGATAGAACAATGTGCTGCAGCACACACTGGCAACTGCCTTGCTGTGGTTGTAGGATTGTGGTGGATTGCCTTTTCACCTCAGTCTTGAGCTTGGGTTTGTGATGTATTCAGGGATGCAGGTGCCTTCCTGGATTGATTACTTTCCTAGTCTCAGGGGTAAGTTGATGTGCTGCGACATACAGTGGCGTCTGCCTTGCCTTAGTTGTAGGAGTGTGATGGCTTGTTTCTCTCTGTGGTCTTGTCTCGCAGCTGTACGTTTGGTTTGGTTTTGATTTATTGGGTGCTGAGCTGTGCAGCATTTCAGGGTTCCTCAAGGCAGAAGCCTCCCGGTGGAACTTGTTGTTAGGGAGAATTCTCCAGAATGGCTAATTTACCTTACCTACTGAGACCCTCAGCAGCTTTGCTGGATTTCTAGGGTTTCATTGTGTCACCTGGTAAGAGTGTGAGCCTTTTTCTCCCACTCTTACATGGTTTTTGCTATGTGTTGTACATTTTTTTGTGCTCATGCACTATGGAGTCTCACCCACTCCATAGGCATCATCATTTTACTGTGTGTCACACAGCACCTTTAGTGCAGTGACACAGGGTTGTATTTTTAGACTTCCCACTTTAAACTCCATTTTATGGCACTTACTACTGTCTCCCAGAACATGTAAAGTTGCCATTGACTTTAATAGTCCTTTTAAATGTAAGACCCAGTACAATCTATCTTCCAATAGAGTACTGGAAGGGTTAATAGTTATCCCCTTTTGTCTGATTCTCATGGAACATTATTTTGTTCCCCTTTCTCTAAGATTTGGCTGGTGGCAGTGGTATCTACCATTTTTATTTTACTGTGGGCTATGAAAATAGCCTTGGTAACGTTAAAGGCTATGGTGGTATTCAGTTCCGGTTGGGTTTATTCATCATTTCTTTGTGTAAAGGTCTTTCTCTTGTTTTACTCTGAGCCCCAAACCAGGTTTGTTTCCTGTGTTTGCCATCCTTTTGGCGGGCTTCTGCACAGAAGCCCTCCTTAGGCGCCTGAGTGTCTGGGTGGACAGGATGTGAGGGAGGGGTTTGAGGCCCCCTACACAGGGTCTCCTTAGAGACCAAAGTCACACTCACGTTTGATTGACTAGGTGACTGTCCTGTCAGGACAGCTACCCTGCTGTGTGATTGACAGCCAGGCTGTGTGAATGGGGGAAAACTGCTTAAAAGCACATCTCTGGGACTTGGAAGGCAGAGTCGCCACTGGATCGAGAGAGCCAACGAGAAGCTGAAGGAAGACGACTGCTGCAACTACTGAACATCCGGTAGAGCCCTGCTGCAGGTCCGAATCGCCTGAAACTTCGACAACAGAGGAGATCCGCAAGGAGTCTTCTCCCCTTGAGCCTGGCTTTACCAACCAGCTCACAAAGCCCCTGGACCTCCTCTTCAGCCTGGTCGAATTTGCTGTGCTACAGGAAGCCTGATAGCCAGTGAGAGAGAGTCCATTTCGTTTTTAAGGAGCGCACCTTTTATTCGATGCTTTGCTCTGCTGCTGGCTTCTTCCGTGGGCATTGCAGGACCCTCCAGTCTTCCTACTTCTTTTCACCACAACAGTCGCTTTAGGAACCGTGAGCCTGCAGGAACTGCCAGGAACAACCGCCTCAGCTACAGCCTTCTTCTTAATTTAAGGTACTGTGCAAATCCGGTCATTCGTTCCGTCCGACCGCGGCGAAAGTGTTTGAAATCTTTCACCTCTCCGAAGGCTTGTCCTTCTCTTCTTCTTTGGATAAATTTTCCTCCGACCAACTACGTTTTGAACTCTTAACCGCGAACTACTCTGAACTGTGTGATCCTATGCAAAAACTCTGAACCATTAACATTGGCCCAGGTCTATTGATTTAAATCCTAGTTGTAGTGAGCCTATTCTAGTTTGCCCTGCCTATCACTTGTTGGTGTTGTTGATTTTTAATAACCTTGTCTTTTCCTCTCTTTTTAAATTGTTGGAGTGCCATTTTGCTCACACTTGATTTTTTAGCTTAACTTATCCAGACTTGATTGATTGGGGGTCATTGTAGAGTATTAAGATTGTGATTTTCTGCTGCTTTATATTAGTGAACTGTTTTATAACTGATGGTGTAAATAAATGTATATTCTTGTACTGAGAAACCTTGAATCAGTGTTTGCTTGAATCATAGTAATTGTTGTCCTTTGTGTAACTTCTGATACGGCTCACTTTACTCTTGAGATAAGTCTGGCTGTTCAGCCATCGCTACTACTTTACTGTGTAGTACAGGCTTGTACCAAAGGTGAAATTGTACTTACACTTGTAGTCTTAATTGTATGTGGTGTTCCTCAAAGAGTACTGCATATGACTCTGCCTACACTTGTCTCATTGTCGTAACAGTGGCGTGATAACAAGGCAGTAAAATCTACGTTTGGGACACTCTACGGGCTAAATTCAAGTAGTGGCACCACACAAACAGTGGTATGATGACAAGGCCACAAAATCTACTTTTGGGACACTGTGAGCTAAATGCAAGTAGTGCAAAATACAAACAGTGGGAGGATAACAAGGCAGACAAATCTAGTTTTTGGGACACTCTGGGGGCTGAATGCAAGTAGTGATACAATACAGTGGCATGATAACAATGCAGCAAAATCTACTTTTGGGGCACTCTGTGGGCTTAATGCAGGGAGTGGCAATACACAAACGGTAGCAATATACAAACTAGGTGTCCCTTACCTGAGAGTAGCTGTGGCATGTGGCATCTGGCAGGGCTGGGGTACCAGTGCAAACAGGCAGACAGTGATGGCAAGCGCCCCAAGGGCAGTTCTAGTGTGGCTAAATGCAAAAGCAGCGTATACCCTTTCAGTACAGCCCAAGGGGGCTAAATTCAAAAGCAGTGTTAATTTACTCAGTACAATTCTAGTGTGGCTAAATTCAAAAAGCAGCATTAACAAATCATTACAATTCTAGTGTTTGACAATTCCAAAGCAGCATTAACTAAATCATTACAATTCTAGTATGGTTAACTTCAAAAGCAACAGTAATTTAAACATTACAATTCTAGTGTGGCTAAATTCAGAAGCAGCATTAACAAATCATTACAATTCTAGTGTTAGAAAATTCAATTCAAAAACAGAATTAACTAAATCATTACAATTCTACTGTGGCTAACTTCAAAAGTAACAGTAACTTAATCATTACAATTCTAGTGTGGATATATTCAAAAGCAGCGTTAACCAAATCAGTACAATTCTTGTGTGGCTAAATTCAAAAGCAGTGGACGCCATGTGAGTATAATTATAGTGTGGCTAAATTCAAAAGCAGCATTAACTACTCCAGAACAGTTCTAGTGTGGCTAAATTCTAAAGCAGCCGACACCCAATCAGTACAGTCTAAGGGTGGCTAAATTGAAAAGCTGTGTTAACTTACTCAGTACAATTCTACTGTGACTAAATTCAAAAAGCATCATTAACTAAATCAGTACAATTCTCGTGTGGCTAAATTCAAAAGAAGTGGGTGCCAAATCAGTACAGTTTTAGCGTGGCTAAACTCAAAATCAACATTAACTACTTCAGTACAATTCTAGTGTGGCTAAATTCAAAAGCTGTGGGTGTCAAACCAGTAAAGTCCTAGTGTGGCTAAATTTAAATGCAGCAGACACCCAATCAGTACAGTCCTAGTGTGTCTAAATTCAAAAGCAGTGTTAACTAAATCCTTACAATTCTAGTGTGGCTAAATTCAAAAGCAGCATTAACTAAATCAATTCTAGCGTGGCTAAAGTCAAAAGCAGCATTAACCCACTCACACAGCAGTGAAATTATAATGTGGTGTGACCCACGCATCAGCCAAAATCGGCTGTGATTCAACCGAAGATGTGGCAAAATTCAAATGTGGTTTAACCCCAACAGTATCAAAATTATATAATGGTGACACCCAATCAGTGGCAAAATTTGCAATGTTGGAAACGCAGACAGTCACAAGTTATAAAGCAGCAATCTAAACTGGAAAACCCAGTCCCGCAAATTTGAAGTGTGACAAAATACAAATGGTGAGATATAATGTAACAAACACCTATTTGGAACACCTTGGTAACCACTATAGAGGTAGAATACAGTAGTTGAAAGATTCAGTGAAGACTTCCCATACCTGGATGTTGAAGGGGATGGTGGTGCCCTGCATGGTGGGGGTGCCAGGCAAACAAGTATTGTTTACACCTTAAGGAGGGGCCATTAGCCTGTGCCCTTCGCTGGTTGCCATGGCAAGGCTGCCCGGCGACTGTGCTTAAGAAATGGAGAGTGGGAAAGGAGAGGCAAAAGAACTGAAGCAAAGAACTATACCACAAAGGCAGGAGCAATCCAGCCCCAAAAACCTTATTGACAATCTGACATATAAAACAGTTATATCCCTCCAAAACGACACCAAACAGTCTGAACAATCTTTACAAAGTGCTTGTTATTCAGGATGGCTTTACATTACTATCAGGAAGGGCATGGAGAGCAGTAAGAAAGGGCTCCAGAACAAAGGCCAGAGACACCTGACTTTCTCAGCCCATTGCTATGAAGATGGGGTGGCAGAAACAAACATAGGACTACACCACAAAGGCAGTGCCCTCTTGGAGCAATCCAGCCCTCATAACGGATTGGATATCACACTAAAAACACAGACATATTCCTCCAAAGAGACACCAAACCGGCTGTAAACTCCTTACCAAGTGTTTGCTGTCAGGATGGCTATGGATTACAAGATAGGCTTTAGGGAGACTGATCAAGTAAGTTGAAGAAAACAGATTGAGGATAACTGATGGTCCTTCAAATACGCTGTTTTGAATTACAGAACTTGGATAAGCTCAAGTATGTTAAAGAAAGTGAAGGTAACTGCTAAATGCCCTGTTTTGAGGTATGAGTCTGGAACACTGCTTAAGTATGTTGAAGAAGACAGAATGTGAATAACTTGTAAGTTGAAATACCCTGGACATATGTGGCTAGAAGACTGATAATGTATATGAAGTAAGGCAGTGAACATACTTATTTAATGACCCTGCTACTAAGGTCTGCTTAGATGTGTTGAAGATAAGAGATTGAGAATAACTATTGCGATTTCCCATTTGCCCAGTTATGAAGCAGAGGGCCCTTTAAAGAGTATGTAGTCTGAATAATAAAAGAGACTTACGTCTGCAAATGTAAGTATAAAGGCTGGACATTATTTAAATCTTTCATACCTTGAATGCGAGAAGTAATACTTATAAGCACCTAAGACCTGTGAGAATGTATGCCGCTGTTTGATATTTAAATAGAGCAAGTAACTTTTTTGCAAGCTAGAATGTCAATGGCTAGAATTAAGAAAGATGTTCAGAATAAACAGCCATAGAAGCACTTATGATCAATAGCTGGCATCTTGTAACAGACAACACTAAAGTAGCCTGAGACACTGAGAAAACTGAAATTGTGTATTGTGGAACACCTAGTGAAAAACATTGATGTGCAGTCTGCAAATCTAAAACTGTGCATGCTGGGGAACATAGTGACTGATAAGTCAGTAAAAACTTTGACTTTGAAGCTGTGCATTCTGGGAAATATAGCGCCAAAGTACTATGTAAAGACTGAGACCAACCGCTCTTACTTACCACCAAAACACATTGAACCTTGCAAATATCAACTAGAACAATAAAGCAGAACCCACACTAACTCCATCAGTTTTAATAAAATCATATATACATTTTGTGTCAAAAGTCTGATTGAGAGAACATCAGTTAAAATAACCCTATTTTATAAAAAATAATGAAAAATCTCAATGAAAATACAGCATCAGCATATGCATTATTTAAGGACGCAAACTGTACAATCTAACAAACATGAACTGAGAAAACCTTTCTTTGACTTATGTTAAGGAAAAATCAGAAACAGCAGGCAAGCTTAACACTGGTCCCTGGTGGGTGCTGCAGTGTTAGTAAATATACCACGAAAATGAAAACATCCCCCAGAAAAAAAAATATTATGGCTTTTAAATATATATATATATAACATGTTTAAGTAAGAATGCAATTACCCCACAAAAACCTAGGTCAAAATCTGCTCTAGAGGACGCCATTCAAAAAGGTACTATGTTTATCTGAATGTGCCTTTTAATATTGAATTTACGGTAATAGACCATGCACGACATCACCAACCGGTACAATGCCTACATGGGGTACATTTGTAATATTTAATTTGCCGTACTAGAACATGTGATACTCAAGTATCACCTGCATTACCATACACATACCTTATAATGTTTGACAATCATTTCAGCCCAGTGCTCTTTGTCATTGACTTCCCTGTCTATTACATTAACCCTTGCTGTTCCACAACTTGGGCTACCATTGTGGCCCAGAAACGCTTTTACTGCCTATTGTTCTAAATAATGTCACAGATGTGGTTGGATTTTAGTAACACATGAAATGGATTGAATACAGCATGCATAATGCATACATTCTTCTCAAGTACTGCACAAGTGAAATAATATTGTTCTCAAATCTGCTCTAGTTTGGTGGTTGAAGACCCATTCTGTAATGTAACCATTCGGGTGTCTGCCCCCTTCTAATAAGGATGCCCTTTTGGCTGCCTGTTGTTACAGTCATGCATACTCAAACATTTGCACCCAGGCCAATCAGGGGGCCGGAACAGCGGGCGAGAATACACATTCTCCACCAGCTGCTTCCAGCCATCGAGGCCATTCCCTTGTTTGCGCCATTTAAAACAAATAATGTTTTAATGTGGGAAGGCAACAGGGAGCATCTCAGGGTGCGAATGGCCTCGCTTCACTCGGTCCTACCAGGGCTTGGGCTGGTGCGCTGTAAAAGGCCACATCAGCTCACCACAGTGGGGATGAAAGCCATGTTCTGTGGTGATCGTGTACAATATATTGCCTGCTGTCCACATGCTTTAACTTAAGATCCCTGCTATCTCCCTTTTTCCTATGACGATTAATCAGCAAGTGGCTGTCAGATTGGATTGTAGGTGGTTTGTAAGTTCTAAAATCACACAAACCATATCCCTTTGATTATACATCATCACTTTATATATAATAAAGAATAGGGTAAAAGGATTTTGTTTACACAAAGTGTCTGTATTTCAAACCACAGTTTATTTCCAGCCAGAAAAGCGGATCTGAGTTCACATGAAGAAAGCACGTTCTCGTGGACAGAATCCCAAAGGATGCAAGAATCTGCAATGTCGTGCAGGCCCATCATGACGTAGGTGACAAAAACAAGCATGCTTTATTGTTTAGAAAAGCAAGGTATGCCTTGTGTCTGAAAAGTGTACTCGTAATTAATCAGAACTGTAGCCATTTAGCTTCAATTAACGGAGCAGATGGCAGCTGGAACAAATGATCTAATGCCACCGGAAGTGTGAGGCTGAAAATCATATGCTGGGTGAGTTCATGCACGAGTTCCTATACATTATACATTGATTCTTTGGGAAGGCAAATAACACGTCTAGTATTGAAACAAGCATTGGCCATGGCAATAGTTCAGTCATTTACTGCTGTTTTTTGTATTATGCATGTATAGGCAGCAGGGTGCACGGAGGGGAGTGTTTCACGTGTTCTGATACACCACCTTCTGTGCCCAATGCCTGGATTTGATTTTGGACTTTTGACTCACAATGCGTCACCCTTTCTCCTCTCATGCTGCTTCTGTACTCATGGTTGCCCTGTATTATCTTGTTCCCACCTTGTATCCTGGCTTGTACTGCTGTGCTCTCGCAACATTATGTATTACCACTGACCTCTGCATTTGTATACAACCCCCCTTCTTGCTTCCCCCACACCCTTCACTTCTTCTTTTCTCTCCTCTCCTTTTTCCCCTTTGCCCCCTTTCTCCCTCTCCTATCTCCTCCCCCCTCCCTTACTTTCTTCTTTGCACTTACTCTATCAGAATTGTCCTTGACCTAGTATAATATCAACCTTCTTTGTCTTCTCCCCCTAACTGCCCCCCCTCTCGAGCACTATCTGAAATGTTGTCAGGCCTAGTACGATAGTTGCATGTTTTGTTCCTCCCCACCCTTTCTGCACCCCTCTCCCTCACCTTTTTGTTTTCTCTGGATCTACCAGAAATGTCAGGCCTAGTATGGTAGTCGCCAGTCTGTTTCCTTCTCCTTCCCACTCTCCCCCTCCCTTCCTTATCTATGTCTCAGTGCTTGCAGTATCTGAAACGCTGCCAGGCCGAGCATGATAGTTATTTCACATTCTTATTGTTCATGGCCTGTAACATTGTCATTGTATTTTCCCTTGTTCCCTTCCTTTGCCTGAAGCACTTTGAAACACATTGTGTATAGGCGCTATATAAATAAACCATCATATCATATATCATATCATATCATACCATAGGGAGTGTGCAGGCGTGCAAGAGAATGAGAAGGGAAATAGAGCAAGTGTGGAAGCGATTGAGAGAGGGTGCCATTGATGATGAGCAAGAGGAAATATGAGCGGGAAAGGGTGAGAGGGTGAGAAATAGAGAGAGTGCGAGAGGAATGATGAGAGGGGGTAGAGAGAGGAGGTAAGATAGGTGAGTGGAGGAACAGAGGGTATAGGTTGGTTGGAGCTAGAGAGCTATAGAGGGTAGCAATGCATGGGTGAGGGTAGAGTATAGAGAGGGGCTAGAATGGTTGGCAGTAGAGAGAGAGGTAGGGTGGGAGGGGATAGAGAGAAGGGGTAGGGTGGGTGGATAGAGGTAGCAAGAGGAGGTGGAGGAAGAGTGAATGAGGGTAGTGTGGGTTGGTGTGGGTAGAGATAGTGTGGGTAGTGTGGTTGAACCTAAGGTTGGTGGGGTTAGAGAGAGTGGTGGTAGGTTGGGGTAGAGAGAGTTGGTAGGGTGGCTGGGGGTAGAGAGATTGGAGGTAGGATGGGTGGGGATAGAGAGAGTGGGGTAGGGTTGGTGGCTGGGGGTAGAAAGAATGGGGATAGGGTGGCCTATTGTAATCGGCACTCTCACCAGCCGCCTTCGACCTGTTGGACCATATATCTTTGGTCACCAGGTTGGATGAGGTAGCAGGCTTTACTACCTCCGCGGCACAATGGGTTAAATCCTTTCTCTGTGAACGCCAGTGGAGGATGAGTAGTGCCCTGGCTGATGCTAAACCTAAAGAGTTGGCCCAATGAGTGCCACAGGGGGCCTGTCTATCCCCTATGTTCTATAATATTTTTACAGTGCCGTTCCTCAATTTTTTGGACAAAGGCATTGAATTTACCAACTATGCCAATGACACTCAATGTGTCATCCCTTTAACAGGTGTCTTTGGGGAAGACAAAGCTAACATGAATAGGTTCTATGCCTAATACAAAATTGGATGTGAACTAATGGCCTCTCACTCAATACTTGTAAAGCAGAGTTGATGTTAGTGGAAACGGAAGTCAAAACCCGCAAGTTGGAAGAGTATGCCCAGCTTCAGATTGATTGGTGTACAATCCAAACAAAAAAGAAGGTTAAAACCCTTGGGGTGTATCTCGACTGCAACCTGAACGTGAAAGCTCAAGTTAGCAGTGTGGTTGCTTCAGCCGCATACTATATTAAGCTATTGACCTATGCACGACCCTTCCTCTCAAAAGAGAGTTGGGAAACTCAAGCACACGCACGAATGGGATCAATAATTCATTATTGTAGCAGTCTTCTTATTGGCCTACGAAAGTCCGAGGTAAATAGACTGCAAGTGGTACAAAATAAGGTGGTCAGAGTTATAGTGGACCATAGTAAAAGGGACCATATTAATGATGCTAGAAGAGACCTATATTGGCTCCCGATTAAAGACAGAATTTTTTTTCGTCTTATGGTGATTACGCACAAATGCTTGAAAAACACAGCGCCAGCATATCGCAAAGATGAATTAGTTTTAAGAGCCAGTACACATAATCTGAGATCCAACAACTCTTCTCAATTAAACAATCTTTTCTGTAGGTTGACTCAGGTGAAAAAATGAGCTTTTTATACAGCAGCACTGGCACTATGGAATGGCCTGCCCCTTAGTTTGAGAGAGGAGACCTCTATCACGGTTTTTAGCAAAAGATTAAAGACCTTCTTATATAACTAACTGGATCCTCCCGCGTTGACTGACTGTAACTTCTCTTCCCACTATTTTAATCATGTGTGTGTTGTTCATATCCATTAGCGCCCCTAAGCCTCCGGGTCAATGGTAGCGCTATGCAAATTATTAAAGTAAAGTAAAGTGCAACACAAGACGTACCCTGTGAGCACAGCCCTTTCCTTACCCTGACCAAAATGAAAATAAATATATTGGTTGATGTCACATAGATAAACGTGAAACCACTGAAAATTGAATATGTTAGTATTTGTGCAGGTTTTTTTGTTTTAATATGCTGCTTTGCGATGAAATGATGACAACATAGCACGAGAATTTGCCAGCAGGGTGGCGCCAGCTTTTACCTGTGTTGCAATGAGATTCTGTGTAGCAGCAGTTCATG
The DNA here is from genome assembly GCF_040938575.1 of Ambystoma mexicanum. NCBI lineage: Eukaryota > Metazoa > Chordata > Amphibia > Caudata > Ambystomatidae > Ambystoma > Ambystoma mexicanum. The sequence continues at coordinate 591,210,968 of NC_090921.1, forward strand.
TCCTTATGTGAACTGGAGCAGTAAGGATATATGTGAGAGGGTTTAAACGCACAAGCACTGGCTGCTGGACCGAAAGGCTAATAATGTCATTACATTTAAAAACACCTTCCTCCTCCCCGCAAGCACCCATGTTTGCTAAATGTACACCCTCCTCCAGGCCTCTTAAATATAGGCCGCCACCAGTTTTCAACTGCATAATTTACAGTTGTGCATAGTGTTTTCAATATGGGAGGCAGGACAAATCCATCGCGAGACAGATAGCACTCGGTTTTCACCAAGATGTGCCACGTGTGACCCATGTGGGTGTGGGAGGAGGTGGAATGGGGTGAGGGGGGCGCGCACGAAGGAAGGGAATGAGCAAGATTGGGGAGGCAAAGGGGCTTGAAACACACGGCCCAGCCCGTGGGGGAAGCTGGCGGGGCAACAACCAATAATCGGCATTCACTCCTGAGTATCAACTTAAAAGCTCTCGCTACTGGGTCCAGATGTGCAGCAGTGGACACAAGTGTAGGCAGCGGCATGAGCTTGAGCTCCATAGCTCGAGCTACTCTGTAGAGACATTCTGAGTAAAGTCTTCCTGTCCATGGCAGATGTAGGCGCCCAGTTCCATGTTGTACTTACTCTGGTGCTCCACTTCCCGGATCTCCAAAGTGGGCATTGCACAAGAACAGCAGCAGCATGTGTGCATAGGTGCAGCCCTGTCCCTGGGCAGCAGTCCTCGAGCATCGGCTCTGCTGCTGGGCAGGGGCAACGCAATCCAGCTGCAGTCAAGTTTCTACAGGTTGTCGCCAGCCACTGTCAGAGTTATGTCAGAGGAGCCTGTCCCTAGGTTTCCTTCCTGATTTATGTACTGCTAAAGCACGATCGAAAATGGAAGAAGCACAGCCCTCCTTGAAAAAACAAGGTCCATCTGGTGCTTCGACCATTTCATCATCAAGCGTCGGCAAGTTGCCATGACAACGCCATAAACTGCTCTCGAACTCCCCTTTCTCCTTTCTCAGTACCAATGTTTTGGTGATGGTGGTGTTGGGATGGAAACAAGTCTATCCCACCCCTAGGCGCTTTAAGGTGAGGCAAATCCCCTATGAAATAGTGTAGTGTACAAGGCGGGGAGAGAACCGCACTAAGAAACTTGGTGTGGATATAATATAATGCGAATAAAAGATGCAGAAACCTTAGAAGGTGAATAGAAAGAAATTACATTTTGTAATTAGGGCAGAGGCCCAGACTTGCATGGCCACGCTGCACCAGTCGAGCTCCATGGAAGGATTTCACTAGGTCCAGATCATTAAGGCAGAATAAGTCTGCACCACCAGTTCTCACGGATGCTCACTTCCCCCTTGTCCCTTCACTGTTGCAAATCCTTAGTATCATTGGGAGGAATGCGCCCTGCAAGGCCGTGAGACAACACCAGGCTCCTTGCAGTACCCATTCATCACAACCAAGCTGCCAGCAGGCCCCTAGCCCCCACCTAGCCAACCCAGAGCCAGAGCCCACACCACTGCCTGACCCCACACCCCTGCATTCCATGATAGCAAGCGACCCCCCAGCCCCAGCATAAACCAAGCGACCATAAAAGATCTAAGCATGCACCACTGTTTACCCCTCAGCATGAAATACATCCTTTGTAACACGAGGTACAGGGAGGGATACATCATAGATCAAAACTAGGGTGAAGGCCTTCAGTGTGAGAGGTGCGGTATCAACAAAGCCCAGAATGTGTGGGTCAGTATGACTGTATTTCTTCCTCCTTACCCCCTGGCACCAGTCCCTGAGCCTCTCAGGTGCATGCCACAGTGATACAGTGATGTAGTCGTAGGCTTAGCATAGTATTATAGTTTTCACAAATGTAACATATGGGGGACCTGACCTTCACTCCATGGAGACATGAGCCCAGCTGACCCACGTTGGAATTGACAGACGACTGAGAAACGGACCATTTGTAGCCTGGCATCCCCTATGGAGCAGGACCATGCATAATGTCTTACCAATCAGCTGTGTGGGTTTAGACCCTATATGTGACATCATCAGTGATGCCGAGGCCTCTCAAAAGGCATCAACATGCAGTCTGGAGTCAGAACGTTCTCGAGCAGCAGAGTCCTTTGCTGATATTTTGTATTCTGTACAATTAAACCTTGTTATCCTTGCAAGCTATCTCTTGGCTACTTTCCCTAGATGGTTGTATTCATTCTGGCATGTGCGCATCAGGGATCTGCCTTCAGTGGCTTAGGCCACCAAAAAGCACCAAATCCAAAAATTGACAAGCAGATGGAAGTGAAAAGGCCTTTTAAATGTAAGTTGTTTGTGGCAATTTTTTGTACATTGAGGTTCTATTATAATTTGGGAAAAACAACGACTGGAGTAGAAGAGGGGGCAAGTAACTAGACAACGGCGAGATGCAAAGGTGATACTGGAGGAATAAAGAAAAGGAATGAATGGACTCACTGTAACCTGCCATTAAGAACCAAGATGAGATAGCTGTCCAACTCGCTGGGTTCCAAACCTGTAACCTGCCACTATGAACCAAGATGAGATTGCCGTCCAACTCGCTGGGTTCCAGACCTTACATGAAAAAGAAGCTCCAACTTATCGACTCTTGAAAGTAATTATGTATATTTTTTATTGCAGACTTCTTAGCTATTTACTGTTCAAGAGAACACATACGGTTGTTCTTTTGGCCTTCAAGTTCCATTACATGGACAGAGGAGAGGGTATTTCAACCTGAAATGAAGATGATTTGGCTACAGGGCAGATTCCTTGCAATGCTAACAGACATTTATATCGGTGTATCAGTTAAACAAAATCCCCCTGACATTATCTTCATCTCACTGGATAAGCGAGCTGACAATTTTTTGACTGATATTTAGTTTACATCATCAGCCTGACTCTCTGAAAAGATGGTAAAGTCTGGAGCGTTACTGGGACAGACACCATGGGTAACTATTTCCCCAAAGCACACTGAGGCCTGCCTACAAGTGTAAGGAAACTATGCACTGGGCACACAAACAAGTATTGACAATTTCAATGGTATCCTATTTTCCCTCTCTCTCCTCTACGAGCTTTCCCATAATAAAGCCACTCACAAACATACATCAAAGTGAACCTACAAACATAACCTAAAATTGTTTGTTCAAAATAAAATGCTTTGCATGAATACATCCATGTGTTCTAGTAAGATACATTCAAGTGATAAACCCTGATTATAGTAATACGAAGCAATGCAACTAATAAATGTTTCAGTTTAATGAACTTAAGGCAAAAGAGTCTCCAGTTTGAGGAAGGGGTGCTTCAATGGTAGATGTCCAGAGATCCCAGGGTTTATAGACATCAGAACTGATAGTCATCCGTATATCATACAAATGCTCACAATGTGAAGCACCCATAGTTAATTAATTGAAACGAAGTATCAGAAAAACGTGCAACTTTATATTTCATGCATTATGTGCATCCTGTCCTGCTTATGTTTAAGTAAATATGTATGTAAGGATCTTGTTCCCTATGCAATGTGAATGAAAAGAACAATAGGAGTTCATTTTGACCATCAATAAAATAAATACGCTGTTTTTGCTATATTGGTATTTGCATTGGAGTCATCTTTAATGCATAAATATCCAGTTGTATTATATTATTTAAAAAAAATATAAAAACAAATTGAGTGACACAGATAAAACCAG